>NC_069501.1:379702978-380045478 GCF_027579735.1 Bombina bombina
CCCACCCACCTTGATGTTAATTACATGATCATCATGGTTGGTTACTTACTTGGTTACGTAAGGTTTGTCAGAGTAGGCAGCGGTCTTCTACACACAGACACCAGCACCACGCTGCCGGACAGATCAAGAAATTGGGACGGGTCACGACTCACGGTTAGTTGACTGCAGGCAGCTTGCTTCTTTCCTGACTTTCCCGCTAATAAGCGTGGCGCCACTTGGATCAAGGAGGAGTGAGGACCAGCATTCATCTTTCCTACTCCTGTCTCCCCTCCGCAAAACAGGTGTCGGACACTGCAAGGGCAAGTCACGGACACCAGTGTCCGTGTACGGACACGTTTCCTATCCCAGCTGACGTTTGTATTGTAAGTCATTACAGGATTGGCTGATCCTGTTTACATTTTGCTTGAACGATACGCTATAATTTGTAATAACGATATTGAGATGTGAAATGTCTCATTAAATATGTGCTATTAAAAACTTATGGCAGAAATTGATTAGTAGATAGAAGAAATATTTGGCATGAACGTAAGTTGATGGTATATTATGAGTGCAACATATACGTACTGCATCAGCGTATGGTCTATATTTCCGAAGATACATTGTTACAAGGAATTTCATTCTCCAGGTGTATCAAATTATTATTTATGTCTTGTGAACAAAGATTGTTCTTTTTATCATTGTTTTTAAATTCAGAATTCATAATAGGATATTATAGGGTTTAACATTTTATACTTGGATCAGAAGTTTGATCCATGTATAAAATTTTAAACCCTATAATATCCTATGCAAATGATCTTCTGTTGAAATGTATTATCCGGTATGTCCACTACATTCGTAAGTGAAGCTCCCTCTATCTCATCTCAGTAAGATATAAACATCTTGGAGTAATCTCCGCTTTCTAAGCTATATGGCTATTTTCATCATCCCGAGTATATTGAATTAAAAAAAAATGATAAAAAGAACAATCTTTGTTTACAAGACATAAATAATAATTTGATACACCTAGCGAATTACATTTTTGAAACAATGTATCTTCAGAAATATAGACCGTACGCTGTACTTATATGTTGCACTCATAATATACCATCAACTTACGTTCATGCCAAATATTTCTTCTATATACTAATCAATTTCTGCCATAAGTTCTTGCTCATGTTTTAATAGCACATATTTAGTGAGACAATTCACATCTCAATATCGTTATTACAAATTATATCGTACCATTCAAGCGAAATGTAAACATGATCAGCCAATCCTGTAATGACTTACAATAAAAACACTCCGCCCATTAATGTCAGTCACAAACGTCATCAGGGGTGAATTCTATTGGCATATACAACGAAAATAATAACCGCCTATTCCGACCGGCGTGTACTCCTCCGAGAAAGCATTATGTGAAATGCGCGTCAGGGGCACTCTCACGAGGTCATAGTACCTTAAATTTTATCCGCATACCCAGTTGGTTCAAATATAGAAATTCTTTGATCCAGACAATAACTAGTCAGAGTAATCTTAATATAATCCCCCACTATAGAAGGGGCTTTTTTGCGAGTTCAGTGTTAAGTTAACTATACTGTCCAGGACATACGTTAGAGGCTTCACTGTATGTAACTAGGAGACATTACAAATCACTAATAGTTGTTAATACCTACCGCAGACTACAATTACCAGTATATTTTATGACATAGTTGCTTTCTATAGAGGCAATACTATTGCGTGATTGTAGCATTCCTTATGACAGGTTGTCCATTTTATCGCTCAGTATAAAAAACAGAGACAATACTTTATAACAAGTTGATACTTACATTGCTATCTGACAGCAACCGTATTGTGTATCATTACTCTGACTCATTATTGTGACCATCTAAACGATATTATGAACTCTCTGGGTTCAAGCAAATGTTAATAGTGCATGTGTATGTATGTGCGTGTGTGTGTGTATGTGTGTGTGTATGTGCGTGTGTGTGTGTGTGTATGTGTGTGTGTATGTGTGTGTGTATGTGTATGGGTGTGTGTATGGGTGTGTGTATGTGTGTGTGTGTGTGTGTGTGTGTGTGTATATGTGTGTGTGTGTGTGTGTGTGTGTGTATGTATATGTGTGTGTGTGTGTGTGTGTGTATGTGTGTGTCTATGTGTGTGTGTGTGTGTGTGTGTGTGTATGTGTGTGTGTGTGTGTGTATGTATAGTCCAAACTATATTATGTATGTGTGAACTTTATTTCTTTATGCACAATAAAGTTATCTTGTACGAATGTTAGTAATCAGAATTTTTTTTTCTTTTTTGATCCCTTACCTTTTCAACAATATTGACTTGGAGTCTGGCAATCTGTCTTTATGCAACCCTTGTTGCATTTTTTTGTACATAATATAATTAGCTCTAATGTTGAAGAAAAAATTGGATAAAAAGTTCTACAATGGCTCTGAGATCTGTTGCCACTATGGGAGACGAAAGTGCTTTGTTTGTACCGTCCATTGGGAGATCTGAAAGTACAAGACAAGAGAAGCCTAGCACAACAGACTCAAGTGTAAGATTTATTAAGACAAGTAAGAGCAATAGATTAAAAATAACTCACAAGATAGTATAACTTTATAGGCATATGTCAGCTGGTCCCAGCATTTGTTCTCCGTAAATACACAGGCTATAATTCCTCTGGTGGTTGTCAAATAATTAAATTCAGACCGCTCCAACCAATTTGAGTGTCCGCCTGACGTCATCCACTATGGGAGCTCACTAGGAACTGCGTACCTTTCCGATCCCTCTTTCTTCAACGCAGAATATCATGGAATGAAGCAAATCAGATAAGAGGATTAAATTGGAAACTTTTTTAAATGGTACGCTCTGTCTGTATCACAAAAGAACATTTTAGGATTACATACTTATGTATTCAAACATACCATATCACTAGCATTCACTGTAAAAACACAGCAGAAATGTAAAAACAACCCTGGTCCTTAACGGTAAGAAAATTGAAAAACGTTCTGGTCACTAAGGGGTTAAGGTAGTTAGTATAGTTTTTATTTAATTTATGGGTATTTTCATTGGGGTTAAGTTAGGGGGTGCTAGGTTAGGGGGTTTAGTTGTTAGTTCATTAATTTGCGTTGTGGGGGGATGGCGGTTTAGGGGTTAACAGTTTATATAGTTTGCGATGTAGGGAGATGGCAGTTTAAGGGTTAACAGTTTTATTAAGGGTTGGGAACGTGGGGGATCGAGGTTTAGGGGTTAATAGTTTTATTTAGGGTTGCAATGTGGGGGGATGACGGTTTAAAGGTTAATACTTTTATTTAGTGTTTGCAATGTGGGTGGATGGTGGTTTAGGGGTTAACAGTTTATGTTGTTAGTTTGCAATATATATATTAACAACCCAACAAAGCTCTCTAACCCTCCCTCTCTACCTATTAGCCGCCATCTTAGGTACTGGCAGCTGTCTGCCAGTACACAGATTGCTGCAGTTTTAACTTATTTAAAAAAAAAAAAAAAAACCAACAACATTTTTTTCTGTAGTGTAGCTGCCCTCCCCTCATTACCCTACCCCACTCCTCCTCCCAGATCCCTTTCCCACATAGGATCCCCCTCTCCCTCATTCCCCCTCCTTCTTCCTTCCCTCCTTCACCTCGCTGCCGCTGCGGCTCAATTTTTTTTAATTTCTGTAGCGTAGCGGTTCCACCTGCTCGCGCCCCCCTCCAGCAATGGACCCCACACCCGCCTCCCTCCTAACTCTCCCACGCCACCAACGATTGGCACCATCACTGGCCAAGGCAGAGAGGGCCACAGAGTGCATCATTTTCTAACCGGAGAGTATTGCACAATGCCTCAATATCGAGACATCGCTGCAATACCCTAAGAGTGGCTGGAAGCTATCGCGATAATTTCCAGAGCTCATTTTGACCGAGGACATGCTAGGTACGTTAGCGGTCGTTAAGGGCCATTTTTTGGAGGATGTACCTAGCATGTCCTTGGTCGTTAAGGGGTTAAACCCCCCAAAAAAAACGTACCTGTAAAATTAAATTAAAACCTAAGCTTAACCTAAAAAATGCCATTCCCTATATTTTATTCGTATGAGAATAAAAGAAGTATCAAATTCACCAGTTTCACTGTCCTACTCACAATAGCAAACAGATCAGTCCATTATAGTGGCACTTTTCCAGCATAAAATATGTAAATGTATAGGGTTATATATGTCAGACATTCGGTAGCTGCTCCAGAATGCTTTAAGCTCAACACTGCTATCGGTTCACTTAAAATGTCAATTTAATTTTGTGATAAATAAAGTATCCAGGATTTATTGGAATAAGTACTACCTCCCTTGATGGAGTGGCTCCTTTGGATACTTGTTAACATTTTTTAAAGTGCACT
The DNA here is from genome assembly GCF_027579735.1 of Bombina bombina. Classification (NCBI taxonomy): domain Eukaryota; kingdom Metazoa; phylum Chordata; class Amphibia; order Anura; family Bombinatoridae; genus Bombina; species Bombina bombina. The sequence continues at coordinate 379,707,332 of NC_069501.1, forward strand.
GTGTTTCATAAAGTCCATTCAGCTCTTCAAAATAATTTTGCATCTTCCGTTCTATGAGCAGCTGTAGACGTTTTTGTGGCATTTTTATCTGTGTAGACAATGTCTAATTAATATGGCTAGGTAAGGGGAGAAACATTTAGTTCTTCCAACAGCTATTCATATTTTGGTGGCATTGTTAGCAGTCTAGTTGATGCCCAAATTCAGGGCCTATGTAGGGATAGGGACAGGGTTGCCACCTCGGTCAAGGTTTCCTGGACACTTATGAGTTACACATGCTGCAGGGTGTGCAGGGAGGAACATGAATAGTGCTGTCTAGGGTTACTATTTTTGTGCTGTCCAGCAGCACAATGCAGGTTTCTCCCTGCACACCATGCAACATGTGTAACTCATTAGTGTCCAGGAAAACATGGCCGAGGTGGCAACTCTAGATAGGGATGTTCAGCTCTTCAAACATCTGTTCATATTTTTGGACATCTTTAGCTGTGCGGGTCTATCAAATTACAGGGCCAAGTGTGAGGGAGGCAGGCATGGAATGGTCATCAGACACAGCTGTGCCCTGCAGTTTGTTTGAGAACTAATGAGGCCTTGTTAACCAAAAAGGCATGATCCCACTAAAGCAAATTAAAGCTCTCTGCACACATGATCTGCAGTCAGAAGGGGGGGGGGGAGTGGTTTGTAGCTGTGAGTTTTGTTTTTGTGAGTGTCTGTATGACACTGCATGCTAGATGAAACCTTAAAGGGACAGTATACATCAATTTTCATATACCTGTATGTAATAGACACTACTATAAAGAACAATATGCACAGATTTAAAAACATTTTAAAAACTTACTTAGAAGCTCCCAGTTAAGCACTGTTGATGAGGTTAGGCTGGCACACCCATTTAAAGAGGCTGAGAAAGCAGGAATAGCAGCCCCCCCTTCCTCTTCATATGAAAAGACCCTTTACACAAACAGGAGCAATCAGGGATCTGTAGACTTGGGTCTACATCTGATACTTTGTGCCTTGGTTAGGGGTCTTAAAATCAGCACAATGTTATTGAAAAATAAGTAAAATTATTCATTGTTACAAAAACACCCCCAGATGGGCTATATAAATGGATCATCTACAAAACATTTATGCAATGAAAAAACATAATTTATGTAAGAACTTACCTGATAAATTAATTTCTTTCATATTGGCAAGAGTCCATGAGCTAGTGACATATGGGATATACAATCCTACAAGGATGGGCACATTTTCCCAAACCTCAAAATGCCTATAAATACACCCCTCACCACACCCACAATTCAGTTTAACGAATAGCAAAGTAGTGAGGTGATAACATAAGGAGTAAGAAAGCATACAAAGATAAAATTGTGTTTTTAAACAAAAATCATAACCATCAAAAAAAGGGTGGGACTCATGGACTCTTGTTAATACAAAAGAAATGAATTTATCAGGTAAGTTCTTACATAAATTATGTTTTCTTTCATGTAATTGGCAAGAGTCCATGAGCTAGTGACGTATGGGATAGAAATACCCAAGATGTGGAAGACCACAGAAGAGTCACTAAAACGGGAGGGATAAAATAAAAACAGCTATTTCCGCTGAAAAAAATTAAATCCACAAAAAAATAAGTCTCTCTCATATAATAAGCAGAAGAATCAAACTGAGACAGCTGCCTGAAGAACTTTTCTACCAAAGACTGCTTCAGAAGAAGCAAATACATCAAAATGTTAAAATTTAGTAAATTTATGCAAAGAAGACCAAGTTGCTGCTTTGCAAATCTGATCAACAGAAGCTTCATTTTTAAAAGCCCAAGAAGTGGCGACTGATCTAATAGAATGAGCTGTAATTCTCTGAGGCGGAGACTGTCTTGCCTCCAAATAAGCCTTATGAATCAAAAGCTTAAACCAAGATGCCAAAAAAATGGCGGAGGCTTTCTGACCTTTCCTAGGACCAGAAAAGTACACAAATAGACTAGTCTTCCTGAAATCTTTAGTAGCTTCAACATAATATTTCAAAGCTCTTACAACATCCAAAGAATGTAAAGATCTTTCAAGAGTATTCTAAGGATTAGGAGACAAGGAAGGAAGAACAATTTCTCTACTAATGTTGTTAGAATTCACTACCTTAGGAAGAAATTTAAACAAAGTCCTCAAAACAGCCTTACCCGATGGAAAATCAGAAAAGGAGACTCACAAGAGAGCAGACAATTCAGAAACTCATCTAGATGAAGAGATAGCCAAAAGAAACAACACTTTCCAAGAAAGTAGTTTAATATCCAAAGAATGCATAGGCTCAAAAGGAGGCGTCTGCAAAGCCTTCAAAACCAAATTAAGACTCCAAGGAGGAGAGATTGATTAAACAACAGACTTGATACCAACCAAAACCTGAACAAAACAGTGAATATCATGAAGCTTTAGCAATCTTGCTATGAAATAAAACAGAAGGAGCAGAAATTTGTCCCTTCAAAGTACTTGCAGACAAACCTTTATCCAAAACATCCTGAAGAAACTGTAAAATTCTAGGAATTCTAAATTAATGCCAAGAGAATTTATGAGAAAAACACCATAAAGTATAGGTTTTCCAAACCCGATAATATATCTTCCTTGAAACATACTTACGAGCCTGTAGCATAGTATTAATCACTGAGTCAGAGAAACCTCTATGACTAAGCACTAAGCGTTCAATTTCCATACCTTCAAATTTAGTGATTTCAGATCCTGATGGAAAAAACGTCCCTTGAGACAAAAGGTCTGGCCTTAAAGGAAGTGGCCAAGGTTGGCAACTGTATAAAAGACAAAACAAAGGGGCGCCTCATGTGTAGTATCATCAAATAAGCACAAAGTCACAGAAAAAAAGCAAAATGGGTACTCACAAGGCTCTGGAGCCTGAGGAAATGGCGTATGAGCTGAGAAACGCGTTGTATTCACAGGGGGCTTGACTGTATGCCCCTAGTTCACTCCTTTGTACATGTATTTTAATTTGTTTTTAATAAATTGTATTTTTTAATTTGTAAAAATACTCTTGTGAGTGATTTTACCTGCCTGCACCTGCTTGGAGTGGAACCTAACACACAGAAGTCTGCCACTTTTGGATATTGCATCCTAAGGAAAAGTCTCTTGGTGGCTATTACTATCAAAGTGGGACCCTGGGGGGCCTCCTCTTACCTTTAAGAACATAGATGCGGTAAGAAGAAAAATAGGTATCGCATAGGAGGGCCTGTGGGGTACAATGTTGCTTTAACGGACTGTCCCATGAAGTCCTGGGAAAGATCGATATATTCTTATGCATGCTGGACTCACCTTTTCTCACAATATGAACAATTACCCCCTGCTGATGTCATGTCTGGGGTTACTAAGGGTTAGTCTCTGTTAAAATTATATTCAATATTACGCATGCTGGACTTATCTTTGCCCATATTGTGACTGGGGTTATTTACTGTTATACATGGGGATTTAATGTAGTTTTGTAATTACGTGTTTTTTTTGGGGAGGTTTATGTATGTTTCCCTATATCTCTTTGTGTTATGTGCATATAATGCTTGAACAGCTCCACATGGACACGCAGGTTGCTCTGCTTTAACATTGACTTTAGCGGTGACACATTGCTTTATGGGAGCCCCAATATGCAGTATTTTCAGTTCATTAACGAGTTATTCTCTGGAGGGGGCAAACATCCTTACAGCCCACTACATATGGAAAGGACACCAGGCTACAGACTTCAATGTAAAGCCTCCCATATTTTAAAGCATTATAGTAATACAAGCACTGCTTTGTGGCCCTAATGTGTGGTATTCTGTGCTACTTACACTCTGCATTAAGTACTTCTCAACCTGCGCTGAATAATTGTTGCCCCGAGGGATATAGCACCTTGGGACCTATATTTCCTTTATTTTATGCTATTCGCAGGTTCACATACTCCCCAACCATAATATTGTTTAAAATTCTAGCTATATTTAGAAGTGAAGTTCAGAGTACTATCTATAGTCTTTTGCACACAATATTTATAAATGAGGAGAGCTAAACTCAGACCGCATTGACCTATTTTCGCGTTTAGAGGGTGTGCTGCCGGTGGCCGAGGTGGCATATCCTCATCTAAAGCCATTATAGGTTGTGGTCTGTAGAAATGTGTTTATAGAATATTGTTTGTGCCCACTTCTGTGTTTGTATAACCCCCTTGAGTTAGATTAGCCTGACCCAGAGCTATAGCTTGCACTGGTCTCCTTGCACATACCCGAATACCTGCCTAGGAAGTAGACTCTCTTACTTCCCCCTGGGGTACAACATTTGCATCTCAGAGTCACTTCCATACTGTGCAATACCCATCACGACTAGGTTGTTTTTCAAGATTTATAAGATGGTTCCCCATAATAATCCAGCTTATTATAACATATACCAGCATTAATCAGATGTTTTTCACTGACTATTCACACACTACGACCTGGTGGAAGCCCCTTTTATTGTTATTTTCATTTTGTTCTTACACTTCCATTAATGTTATTAAATTTCATGTAACCTTATGAGGGTCCAAAAGTGGCCCTATGTTGTCAGACACCCACCTCTCTCAATTTTTCTTGTACATTGGGCTCAAAGTCCAAGAGTGACTTTAGTTTACCAAAGGAGGTATAATAACACAATTAATAGAGGTTTGAAATGTTATGGGTCGCTAATATTTTTTTTTATTTATTTTTTTGGTTATATATGTCTCAGATATGGTATTATCAAAGGGTACCACAAATGTTTATATAACTCTAATTTCTCGGTACTTACCATCATTTTGTTTGCATGTACATTTATGTGATGTGATCAGTTATGTTTCTAGACCCTATGTCTCATCTTATTGTAATGTTTACTGAAACCTCAATAAAATTAATAAATAAAAATAATAAAAAAAAAAAAAGAAAAAAAAGAAAAAGAAAAGTCTCTTGGTGGTGAGCTGACGCACCTTACCATAATATGCCAGCTTGCTCCTACTAGCACATAAGTGTGCTCATCTAACATGTGAGTACCCAATCTTCCTTTGTGCTAAATCAAACACCATATCCTTTGTGATCTGCACAATTTGGTGCTTTTCCTGTGTTTCATCTTTCCACTACAGTTAATGACTGATATCCTCTGTGGGTGAGCTGTCACACCTGATAAAATCTGCAGCCTGTCCCTACAAGCACATAGGTGTGCTCCAGAGCCTTGTGAGTACCCATTTGGCTTTTTTTCTGTGGATTTGTGCTTATTTGATGATACTACACATGAGGCACCCCTTTGTTTTGTCTTTTATATAGCATCTCTGGACCATTGTGGGTGAGGAGGAGGCTGCCATCATTGGGAAGAAAGATACACTTCTTAATCTGAAATTGAACTTTCCTTTAATATGCCAAATTGCTGGCAATTCTAATTGTATTTATATGTTCATATATCATTGAGGTTATTATTAGCTATTTATTAGCGCTCACCCTTTTGTTGTGTAGAAGGTTGGCAACTGGACATCCGGACAAGATCCGCATACCAAAACCTGTGAGGCCATGCTGGTGCTATCAGAAACACATGCAATTGTTCCATTATGATCTTGGAGATCACCCTTGGAAGAAGAACTAGAGGCGGAAAAATGTAAGCAGGTTGGTAAAACCAAGGAACTGCTAACGCATCCACCATTTCCGCCTGAGCATCCCTGGACCTGAAAAGGTACCTGGGAAGCTTCTTGTTTAGATGGGAAGCCATCAGATCTATTTTGGGAAGACCCCACATCTGTACAATCTGACAAAATGCATCTGGATGGAGAGACCACTCCCCTGGATGTAAAGACTGATGACTGAGATAATCCGCTTCCTAATTGTCTACACCTGGGATATGTATCGCAGAAATTAGACAGGAATTGGATTCCTACCAAGAAAGTATCCAAGACACTTCTTTCATCGCTAAAGGACTGCGAGTCCCCCCTGATGATTGACATATGCCACAGTTGTGATATTGTCTGTCTGAAAACGAATGAATGAATCTCTCTTTAATAGAGAACAAGCCTGAAGAGCCCTGAAAATAGCACAGAGTTCTAAAATATTGATTGGTAACCTCGCCTCTTGAGGATTCCAAACTCCTTGTGCTATCAGAGACCCCCAGACAGCTCCCCAACCTGTGAGACTTGCATCTGTTGAAATCCCAGTCCAGGAAGGACAAACAAAAGAGGCCCCTTGAATAATCCATTGATGGTCCAACCAGCAGGACAGAGAGAGTTGAATGTTGGGATTTAAGTATATCAACTATGATATCCGAGTATAATCCCTGCACCATTGAATCATCACGCAAAGCTGAAGATGTCTCATATGAAAACGAGCAAAGGGGATAGCGTCCAATGCTGCAGTCATGAGACCTAAAACTTCCATGCACATAGCCACTGAAGGGAATGATCGAGATTGAAGGTTTTGACAGCAAGAAACCAATTTAATTTGTCTCTTGACTGTTAAAGACAGAGTCATGGACACTAAATCTATCTGGAAACCTAAAAAGGTGACCCTTGTATGAGCAATCAATGTTTTTGAAGAAACAACACAAGTTGATTTGTGTGAGATTCTGCTAAATGAAAAGATTGAGCCAGTACCAAGATATAGTCCAAATAAGGAAACACCGCAATATCCTGCTCTCTGATTACAGATAGAAGGGCACGAGAACCTTTGAAAAGATTCTTGAAGCTGTTGCTATGCCAAACGGAAGAGCAATAAATTGGTAATGCTTGTCTAGAATATCAGAATCGGAATGTGAAGATATGCATCCTGTAAGTCTATTGAGGACATGTAATGACCTTGCTGAACAAAAGGCAGAATAGTCCTTATAGTGACCATCTTGAAAGTTCGGACCCTTACAAATTGATTAAAAAACTTCAGATCCAGAACTGGTCTGAAAGAATTTTCCTTCTTCGGGACAATTAATAGATTTGAATAAAAACCCAGACCCTGTTCCAGAAATGGAACTGGTACAATTACTCATGAAAGCTCTAGATCTAAAACACACTTCAGAAAGGCCTGAGCTTCTCTCACGTCTTATTCTGAAACCTATTCGATACCCCTAAGAAACAATATTCTGAATCTAATGATTCTGAACGGAACCTGCCCCAATGTCTTGAAATCATTTCAATCTGCCCCCCACCAGCAGAACTAGATTGCGGGCAGCACCTTCATGCAGACTTGGGGGCTGTCTTTGGTTTCTTATAAGGCTTGGATTTATTCCAACTCGAAGATGGCTTCCAATTGGAGCCAGAGTCCTTAAGGGAAGGAGTGGTTTTCTGTTCTCTATTCTGACGAAAGGAACAAAACCAATTAGAAGCTTTAGATTTACCCTTAGACTTTTTATCTTGGGGCAAAAAAACTCCTTTCCCGCCCAGTAATAGTAGAAATAATAGAATCCAACTGGGAACCAAACAAATTTTTACCCTGGAATGATAGAGATAGTAACCTAGATTTAGATACTATGTCAGTATTCCATGATTTGAGCCATAAGGCTCTTCTAGCTAAAATAGCCAAAGACATAGATTTAACATCAATCTTGATGATATCAAAAATAGTATCACAGATGAAATGACTAGCATGTTGAAGCAAACAAACAATGCTATGCAAATCAGAATCTGTTCCCTATGTGCTAAGCTATCCAACCAAAAAGTTGATGCAGTCGCAACATCAGCCATAGAAATGGCAGGTCTGAGAATATAGCCAGAATGTAAATAAGCTTTCCTTAGATAAGATTCAATTTTCCTATCTAAAGGATCCTTAAAAGAGGTACTATCTTCCATAGGAATAGTAGTACACTTAGCAAGAGTAGAAATAACCCCATCAACCTTAGGGACTTTTTCCCTAACTCTAATTTAGCTACTGGCAAAGGAAACAACTTTTTAAACCTTGAAGAAGAAACAAAAGAAGTACCAAGCTTAGACCATTCCTTAGTAATCACATCAGAAATAGCATCAGAAACAGGAAAAATCTCAGGAGTAATCACAGGAGGTTTATAGACAGAATTGAAACGTTTACTGTATTTATTATAAAGAGGTCCAGACTCCTCAATATCCAAAGTTATCAACACTTCTTTTAACAAAGAACACAGATACTCAATCTTAAAAAGATAAGATGAATTATCAGTGTCAATGTCTGAAGTAGGATCTTCTGAATCAGAGAGATCCTCATCAGAGGTGGATATATAAGTATGTTGTCAATCATTACAAATTTCATCAGTATTATGAGAAGTTTTAAAAGACCTTTTAGGTTTATTGGAAGGCGATATAGCAGCAATAGCCTTCTGTATCGCATCAGCAATATCATTTTTCAACAGGGATATCGAGTACTTCAGATGTTGAAGGAACAACAGATACTGTACTAGCACTAATAAAAACCTTTTCTGCATGCAAAAGCTTATCATGACAATTGTTACATACTACAGCTGGAGATATAATCTCCACAAGCTTACAACAGATCCACTTAGCTTTGGTAGAACTGTGTTCGGGCAGCATGGTTCCTTTAGCAACTTCTGAGACAGGATCAGATTGAGACATCTTGTAAAATGTAAAAGAAAAAATAACATTTAAACAGAAATATATTATTTCCACATACATAGCAGTTTCAGGAATGGGAAAAAATGCAAAGGCTAAAATTGACAAAAAAGCAAATAGCATATCCATCTGAGCATAAAGAAGGCAAGGAGCATATAGGAAGTGGGGTAAAATAAAACAATTTTTTTTGGCACCAAGTATGATGCACAACGTAAAAGGAAGTTGAAATTTTTTTTGGCGTCAACATACATCCGGAAATGATGCAACTCGCGTCATAACAAACACAAATTTGTGCCAAACAAACTGGCATCAACTAAGACGCAGGAAATTATGAACTTGCATCACTACAGATGCACATTCGTGCCAAAAAATTCTCACGCCAAGAATGACGCAATAAAAAACAGCATTTTGCGCCTTAGCGAGCCTAATTTGCCCTTAAGTTTTCAGAGAAAAAAGAAGTCAAATTGAAAAAAAAGACTATACCCCAGGTAAGACAAACTTCCTAAAACATGATTCCCATAACGAAACTGCCAGACTGCAAAGGGAAATACAGATAGACCTGACTCATGGCAAATATAAGTAAAATACATATATTTAAAACGTTAAATTAATACATAAAGCGCCAAAACATAGCTGAGAGTGTCTTAAATAATGATACATACTTACCGAAAGACACCTATCCACATATAGCAGATAGCCAAACCAGTACTGAAAACTATCAGCAGAAGTAATGGTATATAAGCGTATATCATCGATCTGAAAAGGGAGGTAGGAGATGAATCCCTACGACCGATAACAGAGAACCCTTGAAAAGATTTCCTGCAAGCGAAACCATAAAATCAATAGGTGATACTCTCTTCACATCCCGCTGACAAACACTATACTCTGAGAGGAATTGGGGTTCAGAATGCTTAGAAGCGCTTATCATAGAAGAAATCATAAAAATCAAGCACAAACCTACTTCACCACCTCCATAGGAGACAAAGTTTGTAAAACTGAATTGTGGGTGTGGTGAGAGGTGTATTTATAGGCATTTTGAGGTTTGGGAAACTTTGCCCCTCCTGGTAAGATTGTATATCCAATACATCACTAGCTCATGGACTCTTGCCAATTACATGAAATAAATCTAGTGTACAATGTCCCTTTAAGTATATAAAAAATACATGGCAAGTTAAAGTCTTGAACAGTTTTTATCTGTCTTCTTTTTTTTTTTTTTATTTGGCCATAATAAGATGTGCCGGGAACCTAAAGGATCTCAATACCTCCTCCATATATTCCCACCTCACCCTGTCAAACGCATTGCCTTTAAAGTTTTTGACCTTATAGCTGTACCTGAATGTATGACAGGTACCTGTGTGCTTTTACTATATGTTACCAGTGCCCCTGCAGGAGTAGAGGCAGGGGAAGAGAAGCAGCAGGGTAGGCTGGGAAGGAGAAAAACGAGGTGCAGTTTTACTAAAAGGAAAAAAAGCTGCACAGAGGGAGACTTAGGGTTAAAATCTGTAATGTTTCAGTTGCTATAATAAACATATTCAGGGGTCTCTCAGTGCTTACTTTACTGTAGCCACATTGCCCATAGATTTGTACTGCATGCACAAAATACCAATCTGTTATGCAAATGAGCTTTTTATATATATTTTTTCATTAAGTGACTGAAGGGTGTTGTAAAGTATTTATGTCAGTCAAACTAATACATTAAATGAAACAAAAAAGAAAGGGCGCCTCCTAGTGTAGCCAGTATATATAAGGATAAATAGAATGAGATATAGATTTTGTACTCACATGTAGTGAAGGCAAAGATAATGCCTAGATGAGCAGTCTGGAAACTTATCAGTGTCCCAGTTGACTGTGCATAAGAATGCTAGGGCAGCTCCTCTTAGTAGATTTCCAAAATCATCTGAAAAGTAAAAAGATATACAGAGGGCGACTCCTAGTGTGGAATTAGTAAGCAGAGTGTGAACCCACCAGCTTTACCCTTCAGAGATATACTCACAAAGTATAGAGCACACTGTAGTGCTAATGAAGCAAGCTGGGTATATTAAAAGTGGCCCAGCGCACATACCACTCCGGTGAAAGATGGTCCAATGTATTAAAAATGTTCAGATAAAAAATCCAGGAGACTCCAGATATATATAAAAAAACACTTTATATGAAGATATAACAGTGTACAATAAAAATCAGTAGAATTCGCTACGCGTTTCTCAGAGCTACCACTCTGTTTCCTCAGGCAAGTTATGATGATGATATTATTTTTATTTTTATTTTTTAAACTAATACATTATTCACTTGTCATTATTATTATTATATATTTTTTTGTGAATAGTTGAATATCAAATCGGGCTGCGCTCTGGCTAAAAATGCCCAGGGGCAGGAATGTTTTGCAGAAAGTCTGTTTAGCTCCAAACAGTTCATATTTTTTGCATCTTTTGCTCTTGAAAGAGTTTTCATTTTTTCTGAAATAGTTGTTTATATTTATAGGACAAATGGCACAGCAGATCAACCAGGTGTCAGATGTCAAGGCAGGATCAACCAGGTATCAACAGAGTCAGATGTCAAGGCAGGACCAATCAGGTATCGCCAGTGTCAGATGTCAAAGCAGGATCAACAAGGTATTAACAGTGTCAGATGCCAAGGCAGGACCAATCAGGTAGAACCAGTGTCAGATGTCAAAGTAGGATCAGCAAGGTAGAACCAGTGTCACATGTCAAGGCAGGATCAACCAGGTAGTGCCTATAGTATTATATACCACCATCTGACAAGTCTCCTGTGCTGCTCTGGGTGCCCAGTCTTCCTGCTCACAGGGCCGGTGTTTGTGTAAGGCAGACGCCTAAGGGCGCCCCCAGCAGGGGGGTGCCGGATCTGTCTGGCTGCCGGCATTGAAGCAGCGTGTCACTGAGTGAAAAATTATTTATGTGTGCACGGCACACTGACTGTCAGGAGGACAGATTATGCATATACCACATATTGTACTCTTGCTGCTCGCTGCTGCTAATACCAGGGTCAGGTAATATATATTAATAATGAACACCAAATAACAGGGACCCTCCATACTGAGGTAAAGTCAAGATGCGCCTCTCAAACAAACATATTGGCACATCATGAGTGACCACGCCTCCTTCTCGGCACGCATTCTATTCCCCGCCCTGAGATTGGCTGCTGGCTGCCACACCCCCAGTTCCATCTCATTGGCATTTTCAGGCGGTCACCAGGACCGTTGTGTAAGAGGAGGGGAGACAGCCAGGGAGGAGGACCGTACTTGGGGGTGCTTGACTTGTTTGGCAGGTTGTGGAAGCTCCAACCTGTGTGTACTAGCAGCGAGTCTAACCCACTGTGTTCCCCTGCTCAGTTGAATAACTAATATTTAGGAAACTCATTTAAAGTCTAATGGACCTGCACTGGTTTGTTTCAGTAGTTTACAATGTAGCTGCCAGTTGTTCTACCTGAGGTTTAGACAGCTGTTGGTGACTGAGGAGTGGGCGGGAAGAGAGCAGATAGAGAAACGCTACATACTAAGAATTAAATCCCAGGGCATTTGGGAAGAAGGTCAGAGGTAAAATAAAATGCACAGGCGAAACAGGTGCAGTAAAAAAAAAAATAACACAAAAGGAATATCAACATTTCTAATACAGTAGTAACAGATTACGGTGTTACAAAGCAGACTTCTTTTTGTTGTGAAAAATCAATAGTGTTTTGGCTGCCACACATAATTTAAAGTTTCATAATGGTTAAAACTGAAATGTGCAGGAGTGGAATTTATTTTTGAAAAAATAAATAAATATATATATATATTTGTAATATATAGATGTATTAGCAAAAGCTATCTGTGTTTTCAGTGTCATTTGTACATATGCTACACCCTATTCAAACTATGCGTTTGCTTGCTGCAGTGTGGTTTGGGCATGCTGCATCCTTTAAATATCACCCAGATCACATTTTTTACACCATCCCTTTTCTATCACCTGTTTTACATTCCCATTTAATTTCACATTCATCTATTTTCCATTAGTGTAAATTTCCATTTGCGCATAATTATATGTTTCCATCTGACTCCATTATTCCTCTATTTCTAAAAACATTGCCATCCTTCCAATCATTCCAGCCTCTTGTTCCCCAGTGCTCTCCGGCCATTTTCTCTGCTGCCTTTCACATATGCCTTAATTTCCACCCAGTGTCTTCATTCTGTCCTGATCATCCAAGTCCTCCTGGGGCAGTGGCTCTATGATCTATCTCAGATTGTATCACTCACACTTTGCCCCCTCATTCACTGTCACTGGCAATAATAATCAATTAGATTTAGGTGTAATGCACAACCACTGTCTGATTTTGTTATGCAGCACAACCACTGTCTGATTTTGTTATGCAGCACAACCACTGTCTGATTTTTTTATGCAGCACAACCACTGTCTCATTTGTTATGCAGCACAACCACTGTCTCATTTGTTATGCAGCACAACCACTGTCTCATTTGTTATGCAGCACAACCACTGTCTCATTTGTTATGCAGCACAACCACTGTCTGATTTGCTATGCAGCACTATCACTGTCTGATTTGCTATGCAGCACTATCACTGTCTGATTTAAATTTATCCACCAATCAGCAAGCGCTACCCAGGTTCTGAACCAAAAATGTATTGACATGATTAAGGACTGAGGTCAGAAACGTTATCTTGTGTACCTTGGTGTTTCAATAAATTTCTGCAATTTTGGAAGTGGTGAGTGTTGCTCTCTTTTCGACTAGCTGAACCAAAAATGGGCCAGTCCTAAGCTTACATTCCTGCTTTTTAAATACAGATAGCAAGAGAACGAATAAAAATTGATAATAGCAGTTAATTAGAAAGTTGCTTAAAATGTCATGCTCTATCTGAATCATGATAGAAAAAAAATTGGGTTTCATATCCCTTTAACCCCTTAATGACCACAGCACTTTTCCATTTTCTGTCCGTTTGGGACCAAGGCTATTTTTACATTTCTGCGGTGTTTGTGTTTAGCTGTAATTTTCCTCTTACTCATTTACTGTACCCACACATATTATATACCGTTTTTCTCGCCATTAAATGGACTTTCTAAAGATACCATTATTTTCATCATATCTTATAATTTACTATAAAAAAATTATAAAATATGAGGAAAAAATTGAAAAAAACACACTTTTTCTAACTTTGACCCCCAAAATCTGTTACACATCTACAACCACCAAAAAACACCCATGCTAAATAGTTTCTAAATTTTGTCCTGAGTTTAGAAATACCCAATGTTTACATGTTCTTTGCTTTTTTTGTAAGTTATAGGGCAATAAGTACAAGTAGCACTTTGCTATTTCCAAACCATTATTTTTCAAAATTAGCGCTAGTTACATTAGAACACTAATATCTTTCAGGAATCTCTGAATATCCATTGACATGTATATATTTTTTTTTAGTAGACATCCCAAAGTATTCATCTAGGCCCATTTTGGTATATTTCATGCCACCATTTCACTGCCAAATGCGATTAAATACAAAAAATTGTTCACTTTTTTACTAATTTTTTCACAAACTTTTGGTTTCTCACTGAAATTATTTACAAACAGCTTCTGCAATTATGGCACAAATGGTTGTAAATTCTTCTCTGGGATCCCCTTTGTTCAGAAATAGCAGACATATATGGCTTTGGTGTTGCTTTTTAGTAATTAGAAGGCTGCTAAATGCCACTGCGCACTACACGTGTATTATGGCCAGCAGTGAAGGGGTTAATTATGGAGCATGTAGGGAACTTTTAGGGATAATTTTAGCTTTAGTGTAGTGTAGTAGACAACCCCAAGTATTGATCTAGGCCAATTTTGGTATATTTCATGCCACCATTTCACCGCCAAATGCGATCAAATTAAAAAAAACTTTAAATTTTTCACAATTTTAGGTTTCTCACTGAAATTATTTACAAACAGCTTGTGCAATTATGGCACAAATGGTTGTAAATGCTTCTCTGGGATCCCCTTTGTTCAGAAATAGCAGACATATATGGCTTTGGCGTTGCTTTTTGGTAATTAGAAGGCCGCTAAATGCCGCTCCGCATCACACGAGTATTATGGCTAGCAGTGAAGGGGTTAATTAGGTAGCTTGTAGGGAGTTTGCAGGGTTAATTTTAGCTTTAGTGTAGAGATCAGCCTCCCACCTGACACATCACACCCCCTGATCCCTCCCAAACAGCTCTCTTCCATCCCCAAACCCACAATTGTCCCCGCCATCTTAAGTACTGGCAGAAAGTCTGCCAGTACTAAAATAAAAGCTATCTTTTTTTTGAGCATATTTACATATGCTGCTATGTAGGATCCCCCCTTAGCCCCCAACCTCCCTGATCCCCCCCCCAAACAGCTCTCTAACCCCCCCCCCTGCCTTATTGAGCTCCATATTTCAAATTAAAAACGTTTTGGTTTATTTTTATAAAAAAAAAAAACTATTTTCTGTAGTGTAGCTGCCCCCCCACAACCCCCAACCCTCTCCCAGATTACTAATTTTATTTATTTATCCCACTGAGTCTCTCCCACTGAGTCCTTATATTTGTTCCATAGTGTAGGGTTTCCACCCGCACACGCGCGCACCCACCCTCGTGCACGCGCGCGCGCACTCCCGTGCACGCGCGCGCATTCTGGCACGCACCCCACACGCGATCCTGCCCCCCTCCTCCATTGATCGCCGCCCACCCGCCTCCCTTGGTAAGCTCCCACCCACCAACGAATACTGCGATCAATGGCCGATGCAGAGAGGGCCACAGAGTGGCTCTCTCTGCATCGGACTGCTCAAAACTGTTATTGCAGGATGCCTCAATATCGAGGCATCACTGCAATAACATGAAAGTGGCTGGAAGCGATCAGGATCGCTTCCAGGGCTTTCAAAGACCAACGACGTACAGGGTACGTCCTTGGTCATTAACTGCATTTTTTTGCAGGACGTACCCCATACGTCGTTGGTCGTTAAGGAGTTAACTAGCAATGGGATGGTATTTAATCGGGGGGGGGGGGGGGGAGGCAAAATGTATCCTCGTCTGTGTGGCCACAAATCCTAGCACCGGCTCTGCCTACTCACATGTGGTGCTGCTCCAAAAACATTTATTCTATGTATACCACAATGTGCCACAATTCCTGTGCTGCCTTAGGGACCTTGATTGCCTACTTGCCCTCCTGCCCACTCGTGCTGCTGCTAAGTATGGGCCTTTGTGTGTTGACATAGATAAGATGTGCAGATCTGCTGTTCCTATATCCTTGGACTATTTGAATGAGTATGTTCTTGAAAACAATGTTCAGTGGTTTCAATGAGCTAAACTAGCTATTACAAATACAAAAATGAACATAACAGAGGGATTTCTCATAACTGAATACTCTGCAGTCAGTATGACAAGTCATTAGAAACACATATCACAGTACAGTACACGTGACTGGGAAAGCTTAAGAGTTGGGTGTGACCTGTGTGCCTGGTGACATATTAGTACATCTGACTCATTGGCAGCCCTCCCAGAGATGTATCTAAACTCTTTTTTTGTAAGTTGTGCTAAATCAAACGTGTATTTAAAAATAGGAAGCCCACCTCCCATTGGTTAAAGCAGCCCACCCAAGCTCAGGTGTACCCATGGCAGTGTACTGGAGTTGTATATAAAGCCACAGAGTCTCATTTTATTATAAAGACAAAAGCCTGAATGATTCAGCCCATAAAGGTAAAGTCTTGCAGTTTTAGTACCAGTCAACACTTAGGGGCCGAATTATCAAGGTCTGTCGACATGATACGCTGTAGCATATCATGTCCGCCAGACCTCTCTGAATGCCGACAGCATGCGCTGTCGGCATTTAGCATTGCACAAGCAGTTCTGGTGAACTGCTTGTGCAATGCCACCCCCTGCAGATTTGCGGCCAATCGGCTGCTAGCAGGGGGTGTCAATCAACCCGATCGTATAGGATGAGGCCGATTTGATGTCCACAGCCTCAGAGGCAGCAGACCAGTTAAGGAGCAGTGGTCTTAAGACCGTTGCCTCATAACTGCTGTTTCCGGCGAGCCTGAAGGCTCGCGCGGAAACAGGCACATCAGGGGCCATTTGGCCCTTGATAAATCGGCCCCTTAGACACCTTGTAAGGATCCCAATTGTATAATAAAAGGTGGAAGTGATTTTGTAGGACAGTTTTGCAGCATTTTATGTTTTTGTTTATATTTGCAAGTGGATGTGCGCCAATACCCATCTCTATTGAGTGTTTTGGTCTCATTGGCGTTAAAAGATGTATCTAAACTCTATTTTTGTAAGGTCTGCTCAACCAAACGTGTATTTATTATAAAATATAACATTCAATTTTACACATTTAATTAATGTTATTTTATAGTTCAGGGTAATAATTTAAGTAGAGATTTTAATGTCTAGTCTTAATATTACTTTCTTCATAAAAACAATCATTTTAATTGTGTAAAAATTAATAAAATAATAATCACACAATGCTTTCATAAAAAATACACACATATAATTGTAATAACAAAACACAACATTACAAACTTGCTACAAATGCATATTTTCCTTTACAACCGAAAAACCTCAACTTCTCAAAACTTGCAAGCAGCAAAACCCACCCTTTACAATGGAAAATGATTTGATCTTTGGCAGTACAATTACAAAACATTTTCTAAGAGAACTATTCCAAATGAAACCATTTAATGAAATACAAGGTATGGGGCAATGGGATAATTTATGGAGCTGGCAGTAAATAGAGGTGTTTAATTTAGCCAACAGTGGGACGCCACTGATGTGATCATTTAGTCATTGTGATATCCACTACATTAAATAAACCCCTAGGTTCACATAATAACACTAATTCATCTGTTTAATCTTTTAGTATATAAGGAGGTATATTTATTAGCAATGCATCATAACTGTACCAGCTATCCTTATATATGGGGACTAATTTAAATTAATAGCTTTATTATAGCACCAAATAATGAGAGGTTGATGAACTCCTTAACATAAAGTTTTTAATGTAGTGGATTTTATGCTGGTGGATTTTAAAATTAAACCTCCTGATTATTTTAGTAATATAGGAAGAATACTATTTTTGTAATTTGCTCTTAAAGGAACATAAAGGAGCAATAATAAAATGCTTTAATGCAAATGGGTTAAACACAATTAACATCAGTTCTGGAGTGGCAATACAATACTGATCCGCATGGCCAGTGATTGCCAGATACACACATATGCCCCCTGATTGGCTTAACAGCTATGTTCAGCTCTGGACCGTTTGTACACTACCAGTCTGGAGTTTACCTTAAAGGGACAGTCTACTCCAGAATTTTTATTGTTTTAAAAGACAGATAATTGCTTTATTACCCATTTCCCAGTTTTGCATAACCACACGGTTATATTAGTACACTTTATACCTCTGTGATTAACTTGTATCTAAGCCTCTGCAGGTTTCCCCCTTATTTCAGTTATTTTGACAGACTTGCCTTTTAGCCAATCAGTACCCTCCCATAAGTAACTACACAGGTGTGAACACAGTGCTATCTATATGGCACACATGAACTAATGCCATCCAGCTGTGAAAAACTGTCAAATGCATTGATATAAGAGGCAACCTTTAAAGACTTAGAAATTAGCATATGAGCCTAGCTAGGTTTAGCTTTTAACAAAGAATACCAAGAGAACAAAGCATATTTGATGATAAAAATTAATTGGAAAGTTGTTTACAATTACATGTCTTATATGAATCATGAAAGTTTAGTTTTTATTTGACTGTCCTTAAAAGCATATCTTAACCTCTTTGAATAAGCTTAACACATTTCTGCAACTACTAGTGCAATAATAAAATGCTCTTTTTATTTTTGCCCTTTTATATTCATTTCATTTTAATTGATTGATTCTATATTTTTTGTTTCTATAGATTCAAAATTACAAGGTTGTCAATATATACCAGTTAAATGCTAGAAAAGAGAAGAAAAAATGTTTACTTTTTAACCCCTAGGTGCCAGTGTTGTACTAGAAATTAAAATTTTCAGTAGCATTACTCTTCTCAATTTCATTGTGACCACTATGTAGCAATATTGTAATATCTCTCCAAAGCCAAAATAGCCCTTTAAAGGGACTCCGTCATCAAAAACAATGTATTTTGTAATTCAGTTATATACATTGATTGAAAACTTATTTGTTTAAAATTAATTTCCATGAAGGTATCGTAAGATTACATGTCAAAAGCTGTCTTGGGGGCACCCATTTTATAAGGTCTATTTGGCTACATTTGTGGAATTCCAACTGTAGGCAGTACATATTACCTTAGTACTTGTAATAAAAGGGCAGCTGATGCTAAAACCTTTCCATCCACCTTACATTATTATTGTCTTTTTTCCTTTATTGTTATATCCACTGTGGGCTGTGCTAACCATCAGGTTTAGAATACACAAATATGTTAGGTTTCTATATATATGTGTGTGCATAATATGGAAAATATTTTTTTTTATTTATTTTTATTTTAGATAAGAAAGTTAAGGGGTGCAGGGTCAGAGAGGGTTCAAGGGCAGGGTACTAATCTGATGCATAATTTAGGTATGTGACAGTGGCAGACACCCCAACCTGCAAAAACTAATTTCAGGGAAATGGCTTCACCTGCTACTGTGCCACCCCCCCCCCCCCCTCCCAGTTATATATTGGACACCTTGAAACCCTTAATAAGATAGAGACTTATCATTAAAGTAGCTTCCCACTAAAGTCACATTTAAAAAAAGTAGCTTTATTGCACAACCACATACAACAAACCTATTTTCCAGTGATCGTACGCTTGTTGGTAGTATTTGTGTTTTTATTTTATTAGAATCAGTGGGGGCTTTTTGGTTTCTGATGCATGCTTTGAGGGTTCTATAACGTCCCAGCAACTAAAGGCATTCCTTAAAGAAACACTTTTCCAGATTTGGGCCACATTGGATCATGGTACTTGGAGTTTCAGGGAGATTGCATTCCATTTGCTGGCATCAGGGAGCCGCTATTACAATCAGGGAGACTCCCTGAACTTCAGGGAGAGTTGGGATGTCTGCAGGGGGTCTGCAGGGCTCTAGGATCTGACCTGAGGTCTCTTGTGTGAATATGACTAACAGGAAATACAGGGTTAAGAGTCTAATCACTAGTCTCATGTGGTTTGTGGATGTCAGTGGGGCCATAGGGACAGGGGGTCTTTATGTGGAAATATGACTCTCAGAGAGGCTCCAGGGCAAGGGAATATCATGATTTTTTTTGGCTATAAGGCTGACAAAAATACTTCATGGTAATTTGAGTATGATATGAGGTTTATAAGAAAGTGCAGAAATCATACATGTTCAGTTAGAGCAGGGTTCTTCAAACTTTTTTTCCCAAGACCCCGTGTCATGATACCACATATCTTCATGACCCTATTTTTATACTTTGTTTGAAACTATTAGTAAGTAATATACAACAAGATAGCTGCAATTTTTGCAAAGTGACTAAAAGTGTGTCTACTTTATTCCTGATTGTAGTCAAAACTTCAAAGTGTTGTAAAACGTAATAACACACACACTCTCATACAACAGACACACCACACACAGTCTGATGCAACAGACACACCACACACACTCTTTTTCAGCAGACACAAACACCACACACACTCTCATACAACAAACACACCACACACAGTCTGATGCAACAGACACACCACACGCACTCTTTTTCAACAGACACAAACACCACACACACTCTCATACAACAGACACACCACACACAGTCTGATGCAACAGACACACCACACTCACTCTTTTTCAACAGACACAAACACCACACACACTCTCATACAACAAACACACCACACACAGTCTGATGCAACAGACACACCACACTCACTCTTTTTCAACAGACACAAACACCACACACACTCTCATACAACAAACACACCACACACAGTCTGATGCAACAGACACACCACACTCACTCTTTTTCAACAGAAACAAACACCACACACACTCTCATACAACAAACACAACCCGTGGTTTGAAGAACCCTGAGTTAGAGAATATCTCTACTGAAAATTAAAAAAATGGAAAATGAGATGAATAATTTGAGCTGTTTGGCTGTGTGTGACTGGGTTGTTTAAAGTGTACTTTGGCAACTTACTTGATTGCCAGGAAGCAATGGTACACAGATCAGTGTGAGCAGAGCCACAGAATGGAGCAAATTTAATAACTAACTGAAGTCCACTCTTAGATGTGCTGAGGGAGGGGTGAAGTTTGGTAAACAGCATAACAGGAAGCATCTGAGAGACTACAGAGTTTTGGGCTGGAGGAGTAGGGGTGTATAGAGGGTAAATGGGGATGACAGAAGACAGGGTATGTCAGTGGTGAGGGGATGCAGGGGTTAATAAATACTGCTGTGGTAAAAGGCACTTGTTTTATAATGAAGTTATGCAATATGAAAAATATACGGCCAGATTACGAGTTTTGCGTTATGAGCTGTGTGGTACTAACTTGCACGTTATTTTCACCGCTCACTTACAGGTTTTCCTACACCTGGCGTTATTAGGCAAGAAGTGAGCATAGAGCAAAATTGAGCTCCATACCGCACTCCAATACCAGCGCTGCTTAAGTCAGCGGTAAACTGGTTGTACATGCTTGTGCACGATTTTCCCATAGACATCAATGGGGAGAGCAAGCTGAGAAAAAGCCTAACACCTGCCAAAAAGCAGCGTAAAGCTCAGTAACGCAGCCCCATTGATTCCTATGGGGAAACAAAATTTATGTTTAAGCCTAACACCCTAACATGAACCCGTCTAAACACCCCTAATCTTACACTTATTAACCCCTAATCTGCCGCCCCCGACATCGCCGACACCTACATTATATTTATTAGCCCCTAATCTGCCGCTCCGGACATCGCCGCTACCTACATTATGCTTATGAACCCCTAATCTGCTGCCCCTAACATCGCCGACACCTACAGTATATTTATTAACCCCTAATCTCCCGCCCCCAATGTCGCCGCCACCTACCTACATTTATTAACCCCTAATCTGCCGTCCTTAACATCGCCGCCACCTACCTACATTTATTAACCCCTAATCTGCCGCCCCCAATTTCGCCGCCACTATACTAAATTAACCCTAACCCTAACACCCCCTAACTTAAATTAATTAAAATAAATCTAAATAAAACCTACTACTATTAATAACTAAATAATTCCTATTTAAAACGAAATACTTACCTATAAAATAAACCCTAAGCTAGCTACAATATAACTAATAGTTACATTGTAGCTATCTTAGGGTTTATTTTTATTTTACAGGCAAGTTTGTATTTATTTTATCTAGGTAGAATAGTTACTAAATAGTTATTAACTATTTAATTACTACCTAGCTAACATAAATACAAATTTACCTGTAAAATAAAACCTAACTTAAGTTACAATAACACCTAACACTACACTACAATTAAATCAATTCCCTAAATTAAATACAATTAACTAAATTCAAAACAATTAGCTAAATTACAAAAAAAACAACTAAATTACAGAAAATAAAAAACAAATTACAAGATCTTTAAACTAATGACACCTAATCTAATAGCCCTAACAAAATAAAAAAAGCCAACCCAAAATAAAAAAAACCCCTAGCCTAAACTACCAATAGCCCTTAAAAGGGCCTTTTGTGGGGCATTGCCCCAAAGAAATCAGCTCTTTTATCTGTAAAAAAAAATACAAACAACCCCCCAACAGTAAAACCCACCACCCACACAACCAACCCCCCAAATGAAACCCTAACTAAAAAAAACCAAGCTCCCCATTGCCCTGAAAAGGTCATTTGGATGGGCATTGCCCTTAAAAGGGCATTTAGCTATATTGCTGCCCAAAGCCCTAACCTGTAGGTAGGTGGCGGCGATGTTGGGGGCAGCAGATTAGGGGTTAATAAATGTAGGTAGGTGGCGGGGATGTTGGGGGCAGCAGATTAGGGGTTAATAAATAAAATGTAGGTGGTGGCGATGTCCGGAGCAGAAGATTAGGGGTTAATACGTATAATGTAGGTGGCGGTTATGTTGGGGGCAGCAGATTAGGGGTTAGTTATATTTAACTAGTGTTTGCGAGGCGGGAGTGTGGCAGTTTAGGGGTTAATATGTTTATGATAGTGGTGACGATGTCCGGAGCGGCAGATTAGGGGTTAAAAAATTTATTGTAGTGTTTGTGATGTGGGAGGGCCTCGGTTTAGGGGTTAATAGGTAGTTTATGGGTGTTAGTGTACTTTGTAGCACTTTAGTTATGAGTTTTATGCTACAGCGTTGTAGTGTAAAACTCATAACTACTGACTTAAAAATACATTAGGAATCTTGTCGTAGAGGCTGTACCGCTCACTTTTTGGCCTCCCAGAACAAACTCGTAATACCAGTGCTATGGAAGTCCCCATAGAAAAAAGGCTTTATGAAATTTACGTAAGTAGGTTTGCGGTAAGGCCAAAAAAGTGTGCGGTACACCTATACCTGCAAGACTAGTAATACCAGTGGGCGTAAAAAAGCAGCGTTAGGACCTGTTAACGCTGCTTTTTTACCTTACCGCAAAACTTGTAATCTAGCCGTTAAATAAGAATTCTAGTTGCTTAACCCCTTGGCTGCTAAGCCATTTCCCACATGGGTGCTAAGCTAGTTTTAAACTTTTTGTTGCAGTTCACGTTTAAACACTTTTAGAAGTAAAGTTTGTGTGAACTATACAAACTATATATTGTTTTTTTCAGCAGACTTAGCAGATTCCAAATATACAATTATTATATGTGTATGTCTCAACAGGTTTTAAAAAAATAAAGCATAAACTATGAAAAAAAGTATTTTTGTACTCCACAATCAATAAAAATTAGTTTGTAATTTTATTTTTCTAAACTCTATCATCAAAGCCTCTGTTGCTAAATATTTGCAGTAGGTAACCTGTCTAAAATAAGCAGAAATTGAGAACATTTCACTGTGTTTTTCTACTGTTTTATTGCCGACGTGTCAATTTGATAGACCTTAACAAAAAGCATCTTTAAAGGGCCACTAAACCCAAAATCTTTCTTTCATGATTCATATAGAGAATACAAATTTAAACAACATTACAATTTACTTCTATTATTTATTTTGCTTCATTTATTAGATATCCTTAGTTGAAGAAAAAGCAATGCACATGGGTGAGCCAATCACACATGGCTTCTATGTGCAGCAACCAATCAGCAGCTACTGAGCATATCTAGATATGCTTTTCAGCAAAGAATATCAAGAGAATAAAACCAATTAGATAATAGAAGTAAATTAGAAAGATGTTTAAAATTGCATTCTCTTCCTAAATCATGAAAGAAAAAATGAGGGTTTCATGTCCCTTTTAATGTAATGTATTGTTGCCGGCAATTAAACAGCTCTAGCTGCCTGGGAAGTTAAGATATGACAGCAAAACTATATAGTGTATTGTTAGAAACTACACCCCCAGCTGCATCAAATGAGGTCTTATTTGTATTTGTATAACATATCTGAAGTGTGCAACAAATAAGCAAATATCAGACTTGTAAAAAAAATTTAAACAAAGCGACATGTTCATTTATAGCTTACACACTCCAAATTTGTGCTAGAAATACATGCAGCCCCTCATTGGATGTGCCAAGGGATGTACTTTCCAAAACTGTGTACCTTGTATACTGTATCTTAAATTCCCAGGTGGCTACAGCTGTTAAACTGCAGACATCACCCCTAAATGTTTAAAGACAATTTTAAATGATTTTCAAGGTTGCCATATCTGCACTTAAACAGCTCTAGCCACCTGGGAAGTTAAATAAGGGTACATAAAGCATATTTGTAGAAAGTACACCCCTTGACGCATCAAATGAGGGGCTATATGTACTTCTAGCACAAAAATGGAGTGCGCAAATATTCATGAAATATGGTGTTTTGCTTAGAAAATATTTTTTTCTAAGCAAAGTGACATGTTCATTTATGTCTTACGCACTACAAATTTGTGCTAGCAATACATGCAGCCCCTCATTTGTACTTTCCAAAACTGTACCTTGTATACTGTATCTCTAATTTCCCAGGTGGCTACAGCTGTTAAACTACAGACATGGCTACCTTGAAACACTTTAAATGTATAGGGGTTATATATGCAATTAAACAGTTTTATCTACCTCATTAATTGACTAACCTAATTGTAAATGATTTTACTTTATATTTAAAAATATAACACTCTTTTACATTACTCACACAAGCATTACAGGCACTCACACTGGTTGAATTAGCACATGGATACCCATGTGAGCAGTAACGCCACGTCAAGGCTTCAACCCTTGCTACTGACCATTCACACACCTTTCATGTCTGATTCACACACAGAAGCACCCACCCCTACATACATCAAGACTTTCATCCCTACTACTGACCATACACACACCATTTGTATCTTTATTCACTCACAGAAGCACAACCCCTACCACTGGCCAGTCACACACCTTTCATATCTCCCTTCATACGTACATTTTGCTAGGGGCAACCCAATCACTGGGCTTATCAGGCATAAGCCTCAACCAGGGCACTGTGCTGATCAGGTGTAAGCCTCAACCAGGGCACTGTGCTGGTCAGGCATAAGCCTCAATCAGGGCACTGGGCTGGTCAGGTGTAAGCCTCAACCAGGGCACTGGGCGGGTCAGGCGTAAGCCACAACCAGGGCACTGGGCTGGTCAGGCATAAGCATCAACCAGGGACATGTATATGCATTTCAGAGCCTCCTGGGGTTGTGAGGGTATGCAGCTAGTATGTTTCTATAGTATCATAAATACGGAAGCATTCTGGCATGCATAGCCCTTGTTTAGAGGGGCAGTCTGGACAGTAGTAACGGTAGTCTTTACAACGTCCATGCTGACTGCACACTCTACACCTTCTACTAGGGAAAGTTTTTTTCTCAGTAGCTGGTATATATGCAGCAAAGTGACGGCCAGGCAATCTTGCATTCTACTCACTTGGCCCAGTTACTGGAATATCCCCTGAGGAGAGAAGGCTTTTAATAGCAGATTCCTGAAATTTCAGGAAACGTAGCCCTCTTCCTTGGGTAGCCTGATACAGGACAAATGCATTAAGCATTGACAATTGTATCAAGTGGACTGCCAGTTCAAGCATCTGGTCAGTCTTATCTACCTCTCCCATATGCTGATTGTAATCCAGGAAACATATGGGTTTCATAGTTAGCGTGTTCTGCCCCCTGACATAAACAGGTGATGTGCTCTCATCATGTATAGTTGTGAGAAGATGCACATCCTTCTTTTCTGTGAATTTCACAGCTAGCAGCTCATCAGAGCGCAAAGCTGAGGTCTCTCCTCTCTTTTGCTTTCTGAGTTTGTGAGTTGGAAAGCCTTTGCGATTGGCACAGATTGTACCACACGCAACAATGCCCTTGCTATATAGCAATTTAAATATTGGCACACCATTGTAAAAGTTATCCACATATACATGGTAACCTTTATTAAATATTGGGTGGAGTAAGTCCCACATTATTTTTTCACTGGCAGCAAGGGAGAAGGGACAGCCAGGGGGTGCTAGAACAGAATCCTTGCCAGTGTATACCCTAAAACGATAGGTGTATCCACTAGAGCTCTCGCACAGCTTATACAGCTTGATCCCATAGCGAGCTCTCTTAGAAGGAATGTAGTGTTTAAAAACAATACGTCCCTTATATAAGATTAAGGATTCATCGACCAATATGTTCAGGCCTGGAGTATAGCACTCTTGAAATCTTGCCAATAAATGATCAAGTACAGGCCTTATTTTAAACAATCGGTCATGTTCTGGGTTGTCCCGTGGCAGAGAATTTGCATTATTATTATAATGCAAAAACTTGAGCAGTAACATATATTTGTCCCTGCTCATTGTAGCAGAGAAGATAGGGGTCATCTGAGTTGACTGCTTTGACTAATATGAGGCTATGCTTGGCTTTTGCACAATCCCCGTTAGCAGAGTGAGGCCCCAGAATTTCCTCATTTCTTGCAAATTGGTCACAGTCCATCGATGTGCTCTGGCATGCCGGCTCAATTCTGCACCAGTATTTTGAAAAAATTGCTCAGCATACAGATTTGTCTGCTAAACAATAAATTCTAAGAACTCATTATCTCCAAACAACTGAAAGTGGTTGATGGGTTCAAAATTTGCAGTGCCCACCAAGAGGACAGAAATGTCAGTAAATGGAGGCAACAGTGGCTGAACCATATTAGGGAGGTCCAGTTGTTGCTTGGAACAGGCCTGCCCATGACTCCCACAGTATGCTGTATGGCCACTGCAGATGTTGTTATAACATCCCCTATGCCCATGACGCCCAAATTATGCTGTGGGGCCACTGTGGATGTTGTTGCCATCCCTCTGCCATGGGAACTGACAGCTCTGAACTGTCTACGGCCATGCCGTGGCTCAGTTGGTTCATCTGTCTTACTTGAACTGTCCCTATACAGGGAGTGCAGAATTATTAGGCAAGTTGTATTTTTGAGGATTAATTTTATTATTGAACAACAACCATGTTCTCAATAAACCCAAAAAACTCATTAATATCAAAGCTGAATAGTTTTGAAAGTAGTTTTTAGTTTGTTTTTAGTTATAGCTATTTTAGCGGGATATCTGTGTGTGAAGGTGACTATTACTGTGCATAATTATTAGGCAACTTAACAAAAAACAAATATATACCCATTTCAATTATTTATTTTTACCAGTGAAACCAATATAACATCTCAACATTCACAAATATACATTTCTGACATTCAAAAACAAAACAAAAACAAATCAGTGACCAATATAGCCACCTTTCTTTGCAAGGACACTCAAAAGCCTGCCATCCATGGATTCTGTCAGTGTTTTGATCTGTTCACCATCAACATTGCGTGCAGCAGCAACCATAGCCTCCCAGACACTGTTCAGAGAGGTGTACTGTTTTCCCTCCTTGTAAATCTCACATTTGATGATGGACCACAGGTTCTCAATGGGGTTCAGATCAGGTGAACAAGGAGGCCATGTCATTAGATTTTCTTCTTTTATACCCTTTCTTGCCAGCCACGCTGTGGAGTACTTGGACGCGTGTGATGGAGCATTGTCCTGCATGAAAATCATGTTTTTCTTGAAGGATGCAGACTTCTTCCTGTACCACTGCTTGAAGAAGGTGTCTTCCAGAAACTGGCAGTAGGACTGGGAGTTGAGCTTGACTCCATCCTCAACCCGAAAAGGCCCCACAAGCTCATCTTTGATGATACCAGCCCAAACCAGTACTCCACCTCCACCTTGCTGGCGTCTGAGTCGGACTGGAGCTCTCTGCCCTTTACCAATCCAGCCACGGGCCCATCCATCTGGCCCATCAAGACTCACTCTCATTTCATCAGTCCATAAAACCTTAGAAAAATCAGTCTTGAGATATTTCTTGTCCCAGTCTTGACGTTTCAGCTTGTGTGTCTTGTTCAGTGGTGGTCGTCTTTCAGCCTTTCTTAACTTGGCCATGTCTCTGAGTATTGCACACCTTGTGCTTTTGGGCACTCCAGTGATGTTGCAGCTCTGAAATATGGCCAAACTGGTGGCAAGTGGCATCTTGGCAGCTGCACGCTTGACTTTTCTCAGTTCATGGGCAGTTATTTTGCGCCTTGGTTTTTCCACACGCTTCTTGTGACCCTGTTGACTATTTTGAATGAAACGCTTGATTGTTCAATGATCACGCTTCAGAAGCTTTGCCATTTTAAGAGTGCTGCATCCCTCTGCAAGATATCTCACTATTTTTGAGTTTTCTGAGCCTGTCAAGTCCTTCTTTTGACCCATTTTGCCAAAGGAAAGGAAGTTGCCTAATAATTATGCACACCTGATATAGGGTGTTGATGTCATTAGACCACACCCCTTCTCATTACAGAGATGCACATCACCTAATATGCTTAATTGGTAGTAGGCTTTCGAGCCTATACAGCTTGGAGTAAGACAACATGCATAAAGAGGATGATGTGGTCAAAATACTAATTTGCCTAATAATTCTGCACTCCCTGTATAATGACAGCCCAGGGAAAAAGTCACTGTCAGAATCTTCTGCAGCAAATGTGTCATCAGAGAAGGAATCTAAGTTCATAAGAATCTCAGCTGCTTTCTCAGCATTCATCAGACGCTTAGCTATAGTTCTCTTTACAAAAATAAAGATATTTTCAAAGAAATGATGCTGCTAGAAATAAAAGATATACCTTTTACTGCAAAAAATAAGCTTTTTGCAGCACAAATGAAAGGATTTTAGACTATGGGGAGAGCTGACCAAAGAGGATGCTTACTCACCTAACACACAGGCCAAAAGACTGAAATTAAAAATATTATTAGTTTTTTCATAAAAAGCATCCCTCTACCATTGGTAATTTGTAACCACATGATATAGGTGATCATGGGATTACAAATATAATCTCAGGAGCCATATTGGAAAAGGGAATGGGACATTTTATAGCTAAGTGATCACTGCATTTACACTGATTACTACAGTGATCATTTAGTTAGAATATATAAACCAATATTTTTTTTTAAAGATATATAAGTACATTTTTAGAAAATATATTTTGGGGGTCTCTAGGCAGTTTTGATTTTAGTTATGAGCCCCTAAAGACCCCCACATCTTTTGTTCTTCACTTTTTTACAATATTTAGTCTAATAACTTTTTTTTGCAGATTCCACATACTGTATACCTTTAGAAAGGTTAGGCGATTACCTTTCCAACGGTGGGTACTGGGGGTCTGTAGCTGCTTAGATACCTGAGATACAGGCTTCTAAGCAGCATGCCCCCATCTCCCTAAAACCGACAATTGTCAGTTGTCAATAAAGTTGCACGGTGACATCATCACGTCATTACGTGTGATGTCACCATGCAAAACATGAAGCCCCGGTGATGCCTGTCACTATGTTGGCCAGATTGCCGGGGTAGGAGCGGGTGGGAGCCCCCAGATCTCCCTCAAAGTAGGAGAGAGAGCTAGCGACGGCTCTGAGCCGTCGTTAGCACCTGACTGAGACAATTTGCGACAGCTCAGAGCCGTCGTTAGCACTCAAGGGGTTAACCAATCTTTTCTTCTGTAGGAACAGGATCTTGGAACTTCCAGAGTAAGGAAAACTTCTTGCATCAAAGTGTGCAGATAATTTATCCTAAATATACGCTCTCAGATTCTAGGTCCAACGAAGGATCCTGACAATCTAACAGTATCTCACCTTATGAAGTATCTGAATCTTACACATCAGAATCCTTAAGCAGAGTTACCAATGTGCTGCTTCTGTGAGATTTACCAGATGAACTGAAACCAGCGGAAGTATCACCCTCTGTGAGGAAATGCTTATGTTTGATCTGGGGAAGCATGGATGCCAAAACTTCACAAATAGCGGAGTGCAAATATTCTTTAAAATTAGAAGAAGCATCTAGGTTACCTCCTGGGACCTACCCTACACTATAATAGTCTCTCAATCAGCACACCTATAACACACGCAGTTTCCCAAGGCAAAAACTAACCTCCACACAAAGAATGTAAAGATATAATACCCAAGACTGACTTTGCTATAAAGTGACCTAAACCTGTCAGAGAGAGAAAAACCTATGTGTGTATTGTGCTCAGGCTAGGTGTAAAATTAACAATATTCATACAAATAGCCTGTGGCTATGTGAATTTTCCTCTTCACCTTCCTGTTAGAACTTGCTCCACCTGTCTTACCCAGCTGCAGTAAACCTGCGTCCAGCACAATAGCCCATCCTGGTTAGATCTGAAGCAGGAGTACATCAGGAGGTCAACAGGAGGAGGCTGAAGGATAATACCCAGCAACACCCGAGGCAGGCCAGTGACAAACTCCCAAGGGAGAATAACCATCACTGCCAGTTTGCTCCTGTACATCCCATTTTCCTATTCCCAGCTTTCTGAAGGGGATAATGTGTCTCACATAGGTCTGAGAACCCCTGAAGAGCACTTCAATTTTCACCTTCTCCTATGGAGGGAAATAAGACTGAGGTGTACTGGGATTAAAGGCTCCTGGTATGTTGAGTATTTTTTGCCTCCTCAAAATGGACTAGAGTTTAATTCCACATGGGATGGCTTGTGGGCTCTCACCACCTTATGAAAACAAAAGTGATTAACCCAAAAGAAATGGTAAATAAAACAACTTACCTCTTCCTCCATTCCAAGGGTTTGATGGTCAGTTCTATTTAAAGCATCTTGGGAAGCTCAAGACCTGTTTAAAAAATATAACAAAAAAAACAAAGTTAGTTTAGCAAAATATAAAACATATCTTAATGCTTTTATAAGAAAAAAACAAACACAAATAAAACAGTTTAGCCCAAAAGAGAAGGTAAATAAAATAGCTTACTTTTTTTCTTCATTCTGATGGTTTGAAGAACAGTTTTATTCAAAAGGACATTAAATTTACAAAATAATGTTATATAATTCTGCACATAGTGCAGAATTATACAACATTATCTTAGCGGCAGCTTTCTAAATCAAAAGCAATGCGAGCTATTTGATTCCAAAGTTAGACTTACCTGGTCTCTGCTCCAGGCTCCACTAAGCGGTTCTTGTTTTTTAAAAGCGCTTTGCAAGCGAGCTGTCTAGTCACAGCATGCCCGATCACACCATTGAACTCAATGTAGCTACAGTCAGTTCAATGGCGCGATCGGGCATGCTGTGACTAGGCAGCGTGCCCGCAAATCGCTTTTGAAAAACAAGACCCACTTAGTAGAGCATGGAGCGGAGACCAAGTAAGTCTAACTTTGGAATCAAATAGCTCACAATGCATTTGATTTAGAAAACTGACGCTAAGATAATGTTGTATAATTCTGCACTATTTGGAGAATTATATAACATTATTTTGTAAGTTTACTGTCCCTTTAAAACTTCTTGGGAAGCTTGAGACCTGTTTAAAAAAAGCACACAGTTGGTTTACAAAATTATAAAACATATCTAACAGCTTTTATCAAAAAACAAACATTTAGAAATGGTTTAACCAAAAAGAGATGGTGAAACTTACCCCTTCCTCCATTCCATTCCAATGGTTTGATGAACAGTTCTATCCTAAACTTCTTGGGAACCTCAATACCTGTTTATAAAATATTTAAAAGCATACAAGTTAGTTTAGCTAAATATAAAACATATCTAAATACTTTTATAAAAAAACGGTTAAACCCAATAGAGATAGTAAATAAAATAACTTACCTCTTCCTCCATTCCAAGGGTTTGATGAACAGTTCTACCTTAAACTTCTTGGTAAACTCGAGACCTGTTTAAAAATAGTTAAAAAAAAACATACAAAGTTAGTTTAGCTAAATATAAAACATATCTAGATGAGTTTATCAAAAAACTGTTTAACCCAAAAGAGATGGTAAATAAAATAACTTACCTCTTCCTCCATTCCAAGGGTTTGAAGAACAGTTCTATTTTAAACTGTTTGGGAAGCTCGAGTAAAAAGACCTGCTTAAAAATATTAAAACATACAAAGTTATTTTACAAAAATATAAAACATAAAAAATAGGGTGAAGAATATTGCTACATGATTTGTGTCCTCTCAGTATCACTACAGATTTATACCAATGTCAATAATTTTGTATTAAACAGGACTTTTGTATAATTTTTGTATAATTTTGATTCCAAATGAGGTGCTTAAAGGGATACTGAACCCAAATTCCTTTCTTTCATTATTGAGATAGAGCATGCAATTTTAAGCAACTTTCTAATTTACTCCTGAACCAAAGATGGCCTGGCTTGTCAGCTTAATTCCTGCTTTTAAAAAAAAAAAAAAAAAAAAAAGATACCAAGAGAACGAAGAAAAATGTAAAATAGGAGTAAATTAGAAAGTTGCTTAAAATTGCATGCTCTTTCTGAATCATGAAAGAAAAAAATTGGGTTCAGTATCCCTTTAATAAACCCCCCCAAAAAATTTAACATCTATTTTTTAACACTATTTTTTAAAAATAACCATACCTTCCTCGCCAGCCTCTACTGCTTTTCAAGTTTATTCAACAGTACGTCACTGGCGCTCTGTCTAATCATAGTGCACCAGGTCGTGCCATTGAACTACATGTAGCATGCTCCTGCGCTGGGTAAAGTAGCCGAAAACTTTACGCAGGGTGAGAGCGTGCTACATGTAGCTCAACATGATGATCGAATGCGCTGTGATTAGAAACCTTGCTGTTGAAGAAACCAGAAGAGCCTGGTGAGGAAGGTAAAGTGAGGTAAGTATGAGTTTGTGAAATCTTTAAAATCCTTTCCCCTATCCACAGTATTATGTGCATAATTATGTAACATTAATTTAAACATTGACTGGCAGTTAATATAGAAGACACACATTAAAACATTAGTAATTTCACTGCTATATTTTCCTTGAAGGGACATAAAACAGGTTGAAATCTGTGCATATCCTAAAAGAGTTAATTAAAAAAATAGTTTGCATAAAAAATTGTTTAAAAATTGCTGGCAAGTATTTTAAAATAATTTTCAAAAATAAGCAAAATGAATAACACAGCTAAGCTGCCTGGAGCAGCCAACTCCCCCCCCATCAGTGTTTAGACACAGACTATGGCCTCAAGTTATCATGGTCTGTCGGACCTGAACCGACAGTGCGGATCAGGTCCGACAGACCTCGCTGAATACGGCGAGCAATACGCTCGCCGTATTCAGCATTGCACCAGCAGCTCACAAGAGCTGCTGGTGCAACGCCGCCCCCTGCAGACTCGCGGCCGCCAGCAGGGGGGTGTCAATCAACCCGATCGTACTCGATCGGGTTGATTTCAGGCGATGTCTGTCCGCCTGCTCAGAGCAGGTGGACAGGGTTATGGAACAGCACTCTTTGTGACCGCTGCTTCATAACTGCTGTTTCTGGCGAGCCTGCAGGCTTGCCAGATACACGGGGCATCAAGCTCCATACGGAGCTTGATACATATGCCCCATTGTATTTCAACTGAGTTCACAGCTTCTAGGCATATAATTCCTATGCATTTTTGCATTCTACCAAAACAACAATAGATATAGATACAGCCATAGAAGGAAATGTGTGAGGGGAGTTAGAGCTTTACAATTCAGAAACTAAAAAGAAAGGGTTAATGGCGAGGCTCTGCAGTATAAATTTGCAGGTAAAGTAATTAAAGTACATATTATTACATTTTGTCTCTATCCCAACTTGTTTTATGTCCCTTTAAAATGACCTGCTTTTTTTTTTTTTTTTTTTTTTTAAAAAGGGGCATCAACCAGCGTGACAATCACTTCCTCTCGCCCTCCTACACCATCCCACCACTAATCCAATACTCCCTAGAGGAAGACTGTCACTCTGCTTGGTGTCCTGTTCTGTCCTTCTGAAAACAAAATAAAATTGTTATTCTAATAATAAAACAATTAATGAAAAGCACTAGTTAAAAAACGTATTCAAATAAATCTACTTCCCTCTTTCAGCTCCACAAACTCTCTACCATTCCAGATGCCTACAGAGAATATCACCCTGCTTGGGTTCCATTTAGGTCCTCTAGAGGTGTAGGCAGGTCTCCAAAATCAAACACTTTTATCAAAAAACACAAATTTAAAAAGTGCTTAACCCAAAAGAGGTGGTAATTAAAAAAGCTTACCTCTTCCTCCATTCCAATGGTTTGATGAACAGTTCTATTAAAAACTTTGTGGGAAGCTCAAGTAAAGAGACCTGTTTATATACAGATTAAAACATACAAAGTTATTATACAAACATATACCAGCTAAAAAAAGAAGTTAAGGAAATTTGCTACATGATTAGTAAGCGCTCAGGATCATTACAGATTTACACCAATATATAAATCATTTAAAAAGTAATTATACAATTTGTATATTTTTGATTTCAAAAGAGGATCTTAAAATTATGCTTACCAGATAAATTAATTTAGTTCATGGTGGTGAAAGCCCATGAGAAATCACATGTGGAATTATACTCCAGTCAACTAGGAGGAGGCAAAAAATATTCAACATGCCAAGAGCTTTTAATCCCATCCTTTTAACTGATTAACTCACTCAAACATATGGTCAAGAACAGTAAAGCAGGAAAGATCAAGGAAGGGTAAATGAAGTGTGAACTGCAGCCAAATGAGCATAAAAATGGTGGTGGGGGTCTCGTGGACTCTCATCACCATGAGAGAAATTAATTTATTAGGTAAGTACAAATTTTGTTTTCTTTCATAAAGTTTTGAGCGTCCACGAGACATCACATCTGTGATTTAAGACTCGAGCTGTGGAGTCCACGAGATAACCGTGCGGAGCATGAACTTAAGACACAAAATCTAATGACCAGATACTTCTGCCTGGAGAACTTTCCTGCTAAAAACATAAAAATGATAAAATGTAGTAAAATAATGTAAGAACCAAATAGATGCCTTGCAGATTTGTTCCACAGATACTTAATTGCTAAAGGCCCTATAAGTAGAAACAGATCTTGCTACCAGCCTTACTAATCATTTGCTTTAGCTAAGAAGCAGGTGTAATTGCTGAAGCTTTCTGATCCTCATGAGATTCATAAAAAATGGACAAATAAGGAAGAAAATTTGTCAAAAATGTTGTCGTGGCCCCTAAAGATAATTTTAGAGCCCTTACCACGCCCAGATTATGTAAAAGATATTATCTTCCATACAGAAGTATCCAAACCATGCATAAGTGTAAAAGATGTTGTTTAAAACACCCCCAGGGCCAAAAAGGTTCCAAGGAGTAGATACTGGGTTAAACACCAGTCTAATGATAAACAGCGCCTGTGTCATGCCTGCCTGCTTGATGCCCCTGTCTCTTTAAGGATGTTACTGGTCTTCTCTCTTTGATTTTGGTGTCAACCTCTTCTGCTGGAACCTGTCTGATTAGTTATCGCCCACCTGATCTCTGATTCAGTTTCTATTAAAGGAAATTCTCATGCCTAGGCTTAATGCACCAGATTAGTTGCAGTTTACTCTGTGTCTTTTCCAATGTTCCATTTTCCTGTGTATTTCAATGCATTCTGGTCCTACCTAATTTCCTCTGCCTGAGTTCTAATGCCACCACATACCTTGCTGTATTTTTGTTTGGTTTTTTTTCGCTGTATTTATCTTGGAAACCACTATATTGTTATTCTAAACCCTACAACATATCTTAGTTCCCAAAGAACCATTATTGGGATCATTCAGCCATTTGCTACAATTAAATTCTATACGCTAATCCTGCAGCATAACTCAGTTACCAGACAAGTGTTAATGTGATTATCCAGACATCTGCTAAAACTGTATACAACTGTATTGTATACTCTGACCCAGCAACATAACTCAGTTACCAGACAAGTATTACTGCAATTATCCTGTCATCAACTACAACTATATTATATAATGAATCAGAAAAACCTAAAAAAACAGGCGTAGAAATACATGCGTACAGTCTGGGTTTGAATAAAATTTTCCCCTGAAAAGGACGAGTCAAAATTTGCCTTTACAAACCTTATCTGATGACCAAGATTTTAACCACTAGGCTCTTCTAGTTAAACTGCCAGGCTGCATTTTGGCATTGATGAAGATTATTTCTACAACAGCATCACAAAAGAAGAAAGAATTGGCAACTTTAATCATCTATGGACGATCTTGAATGTTATCCAGTGAAATTTTCTCAGAGACCATCTCTGATAAAGAGTCACACTATAAAGTTATAGCATCTGCTGCTCAAACACCACAAACTGCTGGTCTGAAGAAAAAAAAAACAGCCTGCTGAAAAGCTTTTCTGTGATAAGATACTAATGTCCTATCCATTGTCAGAGCAAGTGTGATGTGATCACTGACTCAAGAGCTGATACCTGTTTGTGAGCAAAAGCGCCTCTGTGACATCACAGGCTCCATGCCAATTTACCACCTCTAACCACAGACAATGAGGTGAACTGTCACTCTAGAGGTTACCTCTTAGCCAATATGGAACAAGCCTTATAAATATGTCCTTGAATGAATTGTTATATTCTAATGGAATAGTAGTTTGCTTAGCTAAAGTTATTCTGTCCCTTTAAAAAGGGACATGAAAGGCAGAATTAAACTTTCATGGATCAGATATGCAGTTTTAATTCTATTGAGAAATTAGTTTTCTTCTCTTGGTATCCTATGTGGAAAAGCATACCTAGGTAAGCACTGCAGCAATGCACTACTGGGTGCTGCTAGCAGGTGATTAGTAGCTACACACATGCCTCTCCCTGTAAATTAAAGCCAAAGGGGCCAAATTATCAAGCTCCGAATGGAGCTTGATGCCCCTGTTTCTGCGTGAGCCTTCAGGCTTGCCGGAAACAGCAGTTATGAAGCAGCGGTCTAAAGACAGCTGCTCCATAGCTGATTCACCACCTCTGAGGCTGCGGTCTTAAATCCGCCCGATCCTATACGATCAAGCTTGATTGACACCCCCTGCTAGCAGCCGATTGTCTGCAAATCTGCAGGTGGTGGCATTGCACAAGCAGTTCATAAGAACTGCTTGTGCAATGATATTTGCCAACAGCATATGCTGTCGGCATTTATCGATGTGCGGCGGACATGATACGTTACATCGTATCATGTTTGTTTGCACTTTAATAAATCGGCCCCTAATACTTAGAACAATTGAAAATTAAAATTTCATTGCTTATCTCTTCTACATCCTACTGGGAGTGTAATTTCTTCAACTTTTCACAGGTTTCCTTTAACCTATATCTAAGTATAGAAACTTTCAGAATAGATAGGTATACCACAGGAAAAGTCAGCTATTTATAATGCCAAAATAAAGTAAAAGGAGCTATTTATAAATATTGTAATACAATCCAGCAGTTCAAATAGAAAACATTGTGTTAAAGTGTTCCTTTCAAGTGGTCTGGGTGGGCAGGTGAATTTACTAACCAGGGTCAGTTGAGAAAATGGGGATCTTGATGTTACAGTACTTTTAATTGAAAAAAAATAAATAAAAACAAAATCTTTTTTCAACAATGGTATCTTATATCTCTTTATTTCTGGTTACATTTTGCCTTTACAGCAGGGCCAATGCTGCTATAAGGCAGAAAAGAATAGGGCACCCTTGCAGCTGGTTATAGGGTCACACTGCAGGGCACAGACAATTGCTTTTAAGCAGTAAGGGTTTTGGTTTTATATATATATATATATATATATATATATATATATATATATATATATATATATATATATATATATATATATATATATATATATATATATACTTATTTAAAGCCAAATGGAAGCATTAGTTACATTGTTTATCTAAACAGTGATGGCTTAGGACCATGTCAAGGTCTCTTCCTCCGTGGTCACAAACTCCATAATACATGCTTTTAATCAAACACACTAAGATACAAACAAGGGTGACATAGGCCTTTTGTAAATTCCCTAGATGAATACAAAACACGGAAATTAATGTTATGTCGTTATTATGCAAATACTGTGACTCTGTTTGTTTATGGTAATATTGCATTGCCTTATACTTCCTGTTTCCTGTTCCTACCTCTGACCTGGATGTAGTTCTTTAGTTCAATATGATTCCTCACACTAATAGCTTGTAGTGTCTTTATTTCTATACATGAAACATTGTGTCAGAAGTAACTAGAATCAGGACTGAGCCTCTTGCTTGGAGCACAGCAGCTTTACAGCACAGCTTTGTGAGTTACAGCCTAAAACGTTTTTTTTCCCCCCCTGATATTTGAGAGCTTAGAGACTTAAAGACAATATGACTGCCATGAATTGCATACCTCCCCCAGAGGGAATGAGAATCAGTGGGGATTGCAGCAGCAATTGGGAAACATTCAGAGCTGAATTTGAAGATTATTCCCTGGCTACAGGTTTGAATGAGAAATCTGCAACAGTACAGGCAGCAACTCTGAGAAGAGTCATGGGCAGTGAATGCAGGCATGTGTATAAGCACAATCTGACCCTCACAGCAGAGCAGCAAGAGAATGTTACAGCCAGTTTAGATGCACTGGAAGGTTATTTTAAACCTGCTAAAAATGTTATATATGAAAGGTATGTGTTTGGATGCTGCAAACAAGAAGAGGGAGAATCTCTTGATAACTTTGATACACGCTTGAGAGAAAAGTCAGCAACTTGTGAATATGGTACTCTAAGGGATGAATTAATAAGGGACAAAATTGTTCTCGGTGTAGCTAGTGAGAGCACACGCAGGCGTCTACTAAGAGAACATGACTTAACTTTAAACACAGCCATTGAAACGTGCCGTACAGCAGAGCTCACTGACAGACGTCTGAAAGTTATGGAACAGGACAGACAGCAGACCGACAGCATAAACATTGCAATGCAACAACAACACATAAGCAAACCGCAGCAAAAACGCCGCCTGTTTAGCACAAATGCTGCAAACCCTACAGCATGCAAATATTGTGGAACTGTGCATCAATGAATTAAAGAGCAATGTCCAGCTTATGGGAAGTCTTGTAGGTCTTGTGGAAGAACAAATCACTTTGCTAACATTTGTTTGTCAAGTAAAAGACGGCCATCACTAGGAAAGTTACACACCATTGAGAACACATCTGCATATGAGGAAGAGCCACACACCGCTGAAGTGATATACAGTAGTGAATTGATCGGCACTGTGCAAGCCAGAGGAAAGAAATAGTTTGTTACTTTAAATTTAAATAATAAGCCACAATCCTGCCAGCTTGATTCAGGAGCAAGTACGTCTACTGCAAAGTGACACCAGACTAAAATTATACTCAGGTGAGATTATGAAATCTCTAGGACTCTTCAGGACAGAATGTGTCATACGTGGAAGGACACACAAGCTAGAGTTTGAAATTGTGGAAGCCTGCCAAAAGCCACTGTTATCCGGCTCAACATGTGAGCGTCTAGGGCTGATGCATTTCTCTATCCCCGCAGAGCTCAACGTGATGGACAATCAATTCAAAGGGACCTTGACAAAACATTTGCTATTAAAGGAATTTAGGGATGTTTTTACTGGGCCAGTAGAATCTGTTCATTTTGACCTTGACATGAGTGTCCCTCCAGTACAATGCGCACCGAGCAATGTGCCAGTAGCCATAAAACAGGTAGTTAAGGTGCAGCTTGACTAGTATGAGGCTGATGGACATTTAGCAACAGTGACTGAACCAACTGATTGGATAAGTAACATGGTGATTGTAAAGAAGCCTGATAAGATAAGAATATGCATAGATCCCAAATTCTTGAATCAGGCACTGAGGCGATCTCACTACATCATGCCACCTCTCGAGGATGTTTTGTACAAGCTGCCTAAGGCACGTCTGTTCACGCTTGTTGATGCCGTGATGCATTTTTACAATGTAAGTTGGATAATGCAAGTAGCTACATGACAACCTTCTGGACTCCCTGGGGCAGAAAAAGATGGCTCAAGTTGCCTTTTTGAGTATCAGTTGCACCAGAGGTGTATCAACGTAAACAGCATGAACTATTGGCTGGACTCAGTGGTATTGAACCAATAGCTGATGACATCCTTGTGGTTGGCTGTGGGGACACAGATAGGTAAGCAGAGCAAGATCATGATGGCAAACTATTGGAACTAATGAATCATTGTAGGCAGGTGAAACTAAGACTTTCACACATATAAGCGTATAGAGAGCGAGATGAACTGATGAACACAATTCAACATTGGAATAAATCACACTGTGCCTTTCTGCTGTATTATATATGAACCAAAAGCCCCTTCTAGGACGTCAAACAAACAAGTAAGAATCCCAACTTGTGAGTAAACACAAAAGGGTGGGCACATTAACCGTGCACTCTTACCCTCCACCTCCGACTTTCCGGCTTCTGAGAATAATGGGACGTCAATATCCTATCGATAAGAGCAGTCAGCTCACCGGTCTATTCCGCCTCCCTCAGCGTCTCAAGCCCAAAGTGCTCCTCAGGTGGCCTGGCACTTCCGGGTGACGTCACAGTTACCAGGGAGTTACAGATTGGTTCTCCAGCAGAGCATGAAGTGAACAGCTGTTTAGCAGCGCTGGATCTCTGGAACGGGCATAAAGAATTCACAAGAAGAAATGCGATCCACGCCGGATGAATTAAAACTTGATTTTTATTCAAAGCATTAAAACATTAAAACAAATGGAAGACTTGCATCATGCAGAGTGAGTGCAGCACTTGACTTATACGTTTTGGCTGACAAGCCGTAATCATAGCCTATAGTGCTGTGTTCACCTCTGCTTTTTAAGAACATGAGGAAAAAGCCCATTGGCTCAAAATAAATTACATGTTTAAAAACACTTGTGCGCTACTCTGTTAACTTCTTAGCATCTGACTGCAAGAGAACAAGGGGGGCAAAACAAATACCCGCACTGGAACAGATACCAAAAACAAAAACATATACAACTACATAGAGGGATAAACCATGCATAACAACATTATTAAATCCATTTTAATTGGAAAAGGTTTAAAATGTGAACCACTTGTTCTTATATTCATATGGAAAAATATGGTATTTAATTATGAAAAATCCCTACAATGTAATTGAAATTTGATTCTAAGTGTATACTTGTTGTTTTGGTGAGGGATAATATAAATGGTTCTTTTCTCATGAAAACTACACAACTAGTGGTTCATGATAGATATAAAGTATATGACAAAAGGACACTGAGCTATCTACTACATTTTATGTTCCCAAGGACCTATAACATTATAAGCTGCAGTTGTCACCCTTGATAGACTATTCCGCCTGATTCATATGATACAATGACTATGAAATTTATAAAATTTATAAGCCTGAGATTAATGTCAGTGTTGTCAGTATTGTTAATATTCCTAATAGTTTATCATAGCGCACCACCTGAAAGTGTTTAGATTACCATCATGTATTTTTGTAAAGTGCTGCACTAGTGGAGTGGATGCCTTGCCCAAACTTATAGTAGAGAGATGTTCCCTAATTCTTGAATTCATGTCTCTTGACGTGAGGCCAATGTATTGTTTTCTACACTACGTGCATGTAATCAGGTATTTGACATAACTGGTTCTGCATTTTAGACATGAGCGTATGTCATGCTTGGTACCATTTACCATTGATTCAAAGTCTTTGGTGATTTGGACAAATTCACATGGGCGACAATGGTGGCTCCCACATTTGTACATACCCACTTGCGTGAGCCAAGAGCTTTTTGTATTAAGAGGCTTTTTCAATTGTGTTGGTGCCAATAATGAACCAAGGGTCTTACTTGTTTTATAAGAACATCTGATTCCTGTATCCACAACCTTCTTTAGCTGATCATTAGCTGCCAAAAGTGAGAAATTCTTTCTCACTATCTTGCAGATCTCATGGTATTGGGAACTGAACTCAGTGACAAAGTTCACTTTGTCAGACTTATTGTTAGTACCTGTCCTCTTATCTGCTTTTAGCAACTGGGCCCTTGGGATTGACTCTACCACAGCTTCTGCTCTGGTTATGTCTTTGTTAGGGTATTTTCTCTCCCTTAACCTTTCTTTCAGATCAGAAGCTTCTTTTTGATATTCAGAGTGGTTAGAGCAGTTCCGTTTGAGCCTAATAAATTGACCCTTTGATATCGCAAACCTAATCTGCTTGGGATGGCAACTATTGTCATGTAAGAAAGTATTCCCCGTTACAGGTTTGCAATAGACACAGGTGGTCATACCCTAGTCTGTTGTGCCTTTTAGTGACAAATCCAGAAAATATATTTCTACCGGATTGGTCTCACAGGTAAATCTTAGACCCATGTTATTGGAATTAAGAGACTTCATGAACCGTTCAATATCCTCTGCTTCACCATTCCAGACCAGAAGCAGGTCATCAATGTACCTGTAGTACAGCTTGATGTTATCTCTGTAGGGATTGCCATCTCCATAGATGCGGCCCAGCTCCCACCAGCTAAGATATAAATTGGCGTAGGATGGAGCAAACATCGCTCCCATGGCCGTGCCGCACCTCTGGAGATAGCAATCCCCCTCAAACTGAAAAAAGTTATGAATGAGAAGGAATCTTACTACTCTCAGGATAAATGTCTGAAATTCTGAACTGAAATTGGAATGATTAAGCGAAAAGTAGTGGATTGCCTCTAAACCCTTGTCATGTGGGATAGAGGAATATAATGAGACAACGCCGACCGTTAGCCAGATATAGCTGCTATCCCACTAAAACTAAGACTTGGCATGAAAAAACTGCAATTCAAGGTCAAAGAGGTCCGCTTCCATGGACAAATACTATCCTTTGAGGGTTTGAAGGCTGACCCAAAAAAAAATCAGAGCAATATAGATATGCCACAGCCGGCGAATGTGAAATCCCTGCAGCGCTTTATAGGATTTGTTACCTACCTATCAAAATTCCTACCACACCTCTCAGAGGTTTGTGAGCAGTTAAGAAGGCTTCTAGACAAGGATGCAGTTTGGCATTGGCTTCCTAAGCATGATAATGCAGTGCAGGACATCAAACATTTGGTCACTGATACACCTGTCCTGAAGTACTATGACGTTACAAAACCTGTAACTATTCAAAGTGATGCAAGCAAAAGTGGACTAGGGTGTTGCCTATTGCAAGCTGACCAGCCTATCGCTTTTGCTTCAAGGGCACTGACCCTTACTGAGCAAAACTATGCACAAATTGAAAAGGAATGTCTGAGTATTGTGTTTGCCTGCCTGGTCGTGAAGAGATCACGGCAGAAACTGACTATAAGCGTCTGATATCTATTTTCAAGAAACCACTTTTGTGTGCACCAAAACATCTACAGAGCATGTTGCTCACATTACAAAATGATTTTCTAAATGTTGTCTATAAACCTGGACCTGAAATGTACATTAGTGACACTCTTAGCAAGTGGTACACCTCAGAGTGCACAACACACAGTTTGCAATGTTCAACAGGACCTGGATGTCCTGTCGCAGATTAATCATTCAGACTATTTAAACGTTACAGACCAACCATTGCTTCAGATAAGTATGTTGTTCTGAATGGTTGGCCAGATTCAAAGGCAAAGGTGCCATTCATTGTAAGAGAATATTGGACTTTCCGAGACGAAATCGGCATTCAGGATGATGTACTGTACAAGGGGTCAAGAGTCATCATTACTAAATCATTAAGATCGAAGTTGCTGACGCGTATTCATGCCAGTAACATTGGTGGTGAAGCATGCTATAGACAGGCACGAGATACCCTAAATTGGCCTAACATGCAAAATTAGATTAGAGACTTTGTTAGCCGTTGTTCAGCATGCAATGAATATGCACAGGCACAACAGAAATAACCCATGATGTCACATATGCTGCCCACATGGCCTTGGCAAATTGTAAGCATAGATTTACTGAATTATGCTGGGCAAGATTTTGTACTAATCGTTGATCACTATTCTGACTTTTGGGAGATTGAGCTCCTTCCCGACCTGTCTGCTGAAACTACAATCAAGCGTTGTAAAGCACAGTTTGCACATCATGGACAGCCAGACAGGGTCATCTCAGATAATGGACCTCAGTTTGCATGTGAGCAATTCAGACGGTTCTCTACAGATTGGGGGTTTGAGCATCTTACCCTCAAACTAATGGCAAAGCGGAATCAGCTGTAAAGATAGTGAAGAATCTTTGCAAAAAGGCCAAGTATGAAGGTAATGACCCATGGAAAGCCATTCTACATTGGAGGAACACCCCAACTGAAGGCATGGACAGCAGTCCTGCACAGCGCTTGATATCAAGGAGGCTGAAGACTTCATTGCCAGTGGCAAATAAATTACTTGAACCTTGTGTGGTAACAGGGGTACTGGAAAAGCTGCGACAGAGAAAACACATTGCCACCACTATAATAAACGTAATAACCCCTGAACCGCCACCCACCCACTTTGCAAACACTATTTAAATATAATTAACCCCTAATCTGCCATCCGCCCACATCGCCACCATACTAAAGTTATTAAGCCCTACACCGCCGCCACCATAATAAACCTTTTAACCCCTAAACCGCAAGCCCCCACAACAAAATATACTAAAGTAAACTATTAACCCCTAAACCGAAAGCCCCCCACAATGAACTATACTAAAGTAAACTATTAAAGGGCCACTAAACCCAAAATCTTTCTTTCATGATTCAGATAGAGAATACAAATTTAAACAACATTACAATTTACTTCTATTATTTATTTTGC
The DNA here is from genome assembly GCF_027579735.1 of Bombina bombina. NCBI lineage: Eukaryota > Metazoa > Chordata > Amphibia > Anura > Bombinatoridae > Bombina > Bombina bombina. The sequence continues at coordinate 379,751,887 of NC_069501.1, forward strand.
TTCATTTTTTATACATCCTTAGTTGAAGAAAAAGCAATGCACATGGTGAGCCAATCACACAAGGCTTCTATGTGCAGCAACCAATCAGCAGCTACTGAGCATATCTAGATATGCTTTTCAGCAAAGAGTATCAAGAGAATAAAACAAATTAGATAATATAAGTAAATTAGAAAGATGTTTAAAATTGCATTCTCTCTCTAAATCATGAAAGAAAAAATGTGGGTTTCAAGGCCCTTTAACTCCTAAACCAAAAGCCTCCAACATTGCAATAAACTAAATTAAACTAGTAACCCCTAAACCTAACGCCCCCCCTAAACTACCAATTAAATTAAACTACTAAAATCCTAACACTACTATAAAAATTACAAACAATCTAAATTCAAAAAATAAAAAAGACTAAATTACAAAAAATAACAAACACTAAATTACGAAAAATAACAAACGAAATTATCAAAAATAAAAAAGAATTACACCTAATCTAATAGCCCTATCAAAATAAAAAAGCCCACTTAAAACAAAAAACCCTAGCCTACAATAGACTACCAATAGCCCTTAAAGGGGCCTTTTGTAGGGCATTGATCTAAGTTAAACAGCTCTTTTACCTGTAAAAAAAATACAAAGAAACCCGCAACAGTAAAACCCACCATCCAACCATCCCCCCAAAATAAAAAACCTTACTCTAACAAAAACCTAAGCTCCCCATTGCCCTGAAAAGGGCATTTGTATGGGCATTGCCCTTAAAAGGGCATTTAGCTCTTTTACATGCCTAAACCCACTCAAAAAACCTTAAAAACCTATCACTAACCCCCAAAGATCCAGGCGGCCTCTTCAATCTTCATCCCGGCGGTGAAGTCCTCATCCAAGTGGTGAGAAGTCTTCATCCAGGTGGCCTCTTCAATCTTCAACCAGACGGCATCTTCTATCTTAATCCCGTCGGCACGGAGCGGGTCCATCCTGAAGACATCCGGCGCAGAGCATCCTCTTCATACGGTCACCATTGTTCACTGAATCTTCAATGCAAGGTACGCGATTCAAGATGGCTTCCCTTGCATTCCTATTGGCTGAAAAATTTGAATCAGCCAATAGGAATTAGAGATTCTAAAATCCTTTTGGCTGTTCAAATCCGCCAATAGGATTTAAGCAGCTCTCATTCCTTACACAAGACATGACTAAGATTTTTTTTTTTTTTTTTTTTTTAGGTTTTAAACTCCATAACATATTTTATTTTTTTTTTATTTTTTTTTATTATGGACACTTAGTTGCATATACATATAAAGATAAACATGAGACAGTGAGCTTATACATTACATTTCTGTATAATTGCAGTAACATGCTGCCTGTAGATGTCCTATTTTGTTCCCCCCCTTCAAAAGCTGTGCGGTCACTTTTGGACCACTAATTTGTAAATGAACCATTTATTCAGGGGATTTAACCAAAAACTATATAGATAAAAGAATACAATACTTGATGATGTTTAAGAACACAATAGGTTCGTAGAGATAAGGGAAAATAAAAAAAAACAAAATAAAAAAAAAACCTCTAACTGGATATATAGTCTAATAATTGACGTAATTAGGCAGCGTATTGTTTAGTGGTTGTGGTTATAGCAAAAACTCAATTAAATTGATCAGTTAATCAAAATTGGATGAGGTGCTTGATAAGAAGGCTTAATACTGTTCTTGTGCTGTAAGTAGAGAGTATAAGTTCTATATTCTGCAAGAATTGTAATATGGTCCTACACATTAAAGAAGCATTTATAAATTATATTATGTGCCAGTGTTGCTTATAATAGCTCATATCTGGGATATAATGGATATAATGGTGTTGTATTACGCTGTTAGATTTGTTGGGTTGTGGTACCTGCTCTGTAGCCTCAATCATGTACTAATCTTTCTTCTGTTAAGTGTGATCAGTCCACGGGTCATCATTACTTCTGGGATATTACTCCTCCCCAACAGGAAGTGCAAGAGGATTCACCCAGCAGAGCTGCATATAGCTCCTCCCCTCTACGTCACTCCCAGTCATTCTCTTGCACCCAACGACTAGATAGGATGTGTGAGAGGACTATGGTGATTATACTTAGTTTTATATCTTCAATCAAAAGTTTGTTATTTTAAAATAGCACCGGAGTGTGTTATTATCTCTCTGGCAGAGTTTGAAGAAGAATCTACCAGAGTTTTTGTTATGATTTTAGCCGGAGTAGTTAAGATCATATTGCTGTTTCTCGGCCATCTGAGGAGAGGTAAACTTAAGATCAGGGGACAGCGGGCAGATGAATCTGCATAGAGGTATGTAGCAGTTTTTATTTTCTGACAATGGAATTGATGAGAAAATCCTGCCATACCGATATAATGTCATGTATGTATACTTTACACTTCAGTATTCTGGGGAATGGTACTTCACTAGAATTACACTGTAAGAAATACATAAAGCTGTTTAATAACTAGAGATTATGTTTAACGTTTTTGCTGGAATGTAAAATCGTTTTCATTTACTGAGGTACTGAGTGAATAAATGTTTGGGCACTATTTTTCCACTTGGCAGTTGCTTAATCTGTTTTTCTGACAGTTTCTGTTCTCCCTCACTGCTGTGTGTGAGGGGGAGGGGCCGTTTTTTTGGCGCTTTTACTGCATCAAATATTTCAGTCAGCAACTCATTGTATTCCCTGCATGATCCGGTTCATCTCTACAGAGCTCAGGGGTCTTCAAAACTTATTTTGAGGGAGGTAATTTCTCTCAGCAGAGCTGTGAGAATTATAGTTTGACTGAGATAAAAAACGTTTATTCTGTAATTTGTTTCCTGCTTTCAGAATTTGTTATCTTTGCTAATGGGATTAAACCTTTGCTAAAGTTGTGTTGTTTACAAGGATTGAGGCTATAACTGTTTCAATTTATTAATTTTCAACTGTCATAGATCTTCTGTGCTTCTTAAAGGCACAGTACGTTTTAATATTATTCTAATTGAATTGTATTTCCAAGTTGCAAGTTTATTTGCTAGTGTGTTAAACATGTCTGATTCAGAGGATGTAACCTGTGTCATTTGTTGCAATGCCAAAGTGGAGCCCAATAGAAATTTATGTACTAACTGTATTGATGCTACTTTAAATAAAAGTCAATCTGTACAAATTGAACAAATTTCACCAAACAACGAGGGGAGAGTTATGCCGACTAACTCGCCTCACGTGTCAGTACCTACATCTCCCGCTCAGAGGGAGGTGCGTGATATTGTAGCGCCGAGTACATCTGGGCGGCCATTACAAATCACATTACAGGATATGGCTACTGTTATGACTGAGGTTTTGGCTAAATTACCAGAACTAAGAGGTAAGCGTGATCACTCTGGGGTGAGAACAGAGTGCGCTGATAATATTAGGGCCATGTCAGACACTGCGTCACAGGTGGCAGAACATGAGGACGGAGAACTTCATTGTGTGGGTGACGGTTCTGATCCAAACAGACTGGATTCAGATATTTCAAATTTTAAATTTAAACTGGAAAACCTCCGTGTATTACTAGGGGAGGTGTTAGCGGCTCTGAATGATTGTAACACAGTTGCAATACCAGAGAAAATGTGTAGGTTGGATAAATATTTTGCGGTACCGACGAGTACTGAGGTTTTTCCTATACCTAAGAGACTTACTGAAATTGTTACTAAGGAGTGGGATAGACCCGGTGTGCCGTTCTCACCCCCTCCAATATTTAGAAAAATGTTTCCAATAGACGCCACCACAAGGGACTTATGGCAAACGGTCCCTAAGGTGGAGGGAGCAGTTTCTACCTTAGCTAAGCGTACCACTATCCCGGTGGAGGATAGCTGTGCTTTTTCAGATCCAATGGATAAAAAGTTAGAGGGTTACCTTAAGAAAATGTTTGTTCAACAAGGTTTTATATTGCAACCCCTTGCATGCATTACGCCGATCACGGCTGCAGCGGCATTCTGGATTGAGTCTCTGGAAGAGAACATTGGTTCAGCTACTCTGGACGACATTACGGACAGGCTTAGAGTCCTTAAACTAGCTAATTCATTCATTTCGGAGGCCGTAGTACATCTTACTAAACTTACGGCGAAGAATTCAGGATTCGCCATTCAGGCACGCAGGGCGCTGTGGCTAAAATCCTGGTCAGCTGATGTTACTTCTAAGTCTAAATTGCTTAATATACCTTTCAAAGGGCAGACCTTATTCGGGCCCGGGTTGAAAGAGATTATCGCTGACATTACAGGAGGTAAAGGCCATGCCCTGCCTCAGGACAAAGCCAAAGCCAAGACTAGACAGTCTAATTTTCGTTCCTTTCGTAATTTCAAAGCTGGAGCAGCATCAACTTCCTCTGCACCAAAACAGGAAGGAGCTGTTGCTCGCTACAGACAAGGCTGGAAACCTAACCAGTCCTGGAACAAGGGCAAGCAGACTAGGAAACCTGCTGCTGCCCCTAAGACAGCATGAATTGAGGGCCCCCGATCCGGGATCGGATCTAGTGGGGGGCAGACTTTCTCTCTTCGCCCAGGCTTGGGCAAGAGATGTTCAGGATCCCTGGGCGCTAGAGATAATATCTCAGGGATACCTTCTGGACTTCAAATACTCTCCTCCAAGAGAGAGATTTCATCTGTCAAGATTGTCAACAATCCAGACAAAGAAAGAGGCGTTTCTACGCTGCGTACAAGAGCTCTTGTTAATGGGAGTAATCCATCCAGTTCCACGATCGGAACAGGGACAGGGGTTTTACTCAAATCTGTTTGTGGTTCCCAAAAAAGAGGGAACTTTCAGACCAATCCTGGACTTAAAGATCCTAAACAAATTCCTAAGAGTTCCATCGTTCAAGATGGAGACTATTCGGACAATTTTACCTATGATCCAAGAGGGTCAGTACATGACCACTGTAGATTTAAAAGATACTTACCTTCACATACCGATTCACAAAGATCATTATCGGTACCTAAGGTTTGCCTTCCTAGACAGGCATTACCAGTTTGTGGCTCTTCCATTCGGATTGGCTACAGCTCCAAGAATCTTCACAAAGGTTCTGGGTGCTCTTCTGGCGGTACTAAGACCGCGGGGAATCTCGGTAGCTCCATACCTAGACGACATTCTGATACAAGCTTCAAGCTTTCAAACTGCCAAGTCTCATACAGAGTTAGTGCTGGCATTTCTAAGTTCACATGGATGGAAGGTGAACGAAAAGAAAAGTTCACTCGTTCCACTCACAAGAGTTCCCTTCCTGGGGACTCTTATAGATTCTGTAGAAATGAAGATTTACCTGACAGAGGACAGGCTAACAAGACTTCAAAGTGCTTGCCGCACCCTTCATTCCATTCAACACCCGTCAGTGGCTCAATGCATGGAGGGAATTGGCTTAATGGTAGCGGCAATGGACATAGTACCCTTTGCACGCTTACACCTCAGACCACTGCAACTGTGCATGCTAAGTCAGTGGAATGGGGATTACTCAGACTTATCCCCTTCTCTGAATCTGGATCAAGAGACCAGAAATTCTCTTCTATGGTGGCTTTCTCGGCCACATCTGTCCAGGGGGATGCCATTCAGCAGACCAGACTGGACAATTGTAACAACAGATGCCAGCCTTCTAGGTTGGGGTGCCGTCTGGAATTCTCTGAAGGCTCAGGGACAATGGAGTCAGGAGGAGAGTCTCCTGCCAATAAACATTCTGGAATTGAGAGCAGTTCTCAATGCCCTCCTGGCTTGGCCCCAGTTGACAACTCGGGGGTTCATCAGGTTTCAGTCGGACAACATCACGACTGTAGCTTACATCAACCATCAGGGAGGGACAAGAAGCTCCCTAGCTATGATGGAAGTATCAAAGATAATTCTCTGGGCAGAGTCTCACTCTTGCCACCTGTCAGCAATCCACATCCCGGGAGTGGAGAACTGGGAGGCGGATTTCTTAAGTCGTCAGACTTTTCATCCGGGGGAGTGGGAACTTCATCCGGAGGTCTTTGCCCAAATACTTCGACGTTGGGGCAAACCAGAGATAGATCTCATGGCGTCTCGACAGAACGCCAAGCTTCCTCGTTACGGGTCCAGATCCAGGGATCCAGGAGCAGTCCTGATAGATGCTCTGACAGCACCTTGGGACTTCAGGATGGCTTACGTGTTTCCACCCTTCCCGTTGCTTCCGCGATTGATTGCCAGAATCAAACAAGAGAGAGCATCAGTGATTCTAATAGCACCTGCGTGGCCACGCAGGACTTGGTATGCAGACCTGGTGGACATGTCATCCTGTCCACCTTGGTCTCTACCTCTGAAACAGGACCTTCTGATACAGGGTCCCTTCAAACATCAAAATCTAACTTCTCTGAAGCTGACTGCTTGGAAATTGAACGCTTGATTTTATCAAGACGTGGGTTTTCTGAGTCAGTTATTGATACCTTAATACAGGCTAGGAAACCTGTTACCAGAAAGATTTACCATAAGATATGGCGTAAATACCTATATTGGTGTGAATCCAAAGGTTACTCTTGGAGTAAGGTTAGGATTCCTAGGATATTGTCTTTTCTACAAGAAGGTTTAGAAAAGGGTTTTTCTGCTAGTTCATTAAAGGGACAGATCTCAGCTCTGTCCATTCTGTTACACAAACGTCTGTCAGAAGTTCCTGACGTCCAGGCTTTTTGTCAGGCTTTGACCAGGATTAAGCCTGTGTTTAAAACTGTTGCTCCACCATGGAGTCTAAACCTTGTTCTTAATGTTTTTCAGGGCGTTCCGTTTGAACCCCTTCATTCCATTGATATAAAGTTGTTATCTTGGAAAGTTCTATTTTTAATGGCTATTTCCTCGGCTCGAAGAGTCTCTGAATTATCAGCCTTACATTGTGATTCTCCTTATTTGATTTTTCATTCGGATAAGGTAGTCCTGCGTACTAAACCTGGGTTCTTACCTAAGGTAGTTACTAACAGGAATATCAATCAAGAGATTGTTGTTCCTTCTTTATGCCCAAATCCTTCTTCAAAGAAGGAACGTCTACTGCACAACCTGGATGTAGTCCGTGCTCTAAAATTTTACTTACAGGCAACTAAGGAATTTCGACAAACGTCTTCTCTGTTTGTCATTTACTCTGGGCAGAGGAGAGGTCAAAAAGCTTCCGCTACCTCTCTTTCTTTTTAACTTCGTAGCATAATTCGTTTAGCTTATGAGACTGCTGGACAGCAGCCTCCTGAAAGAATTACAGCTCATTCTACTAGAGCTGTGGCTTCCACTTGGGCCTTCAAGAATGAGGCCTCTGTTGAACAGATTTGCAAGGCTGCAACTTGGTCTTCGCTTCATACTTTTTCCAAATTTTACAAATTTGACACTTTTGCTTCATCGGAGGCTATTTTTGGGAGAAAGGTTCTTCAGGCAGTGGTTCCTTCTGTATAAAGAGCCTGCCTATCCCTCCCGTCATCCGTGTACTTTTGCTTTGGTATTGGTATCCCAGAAGTAATGATGACCCGTGGACTGATCACACTTAACAGAAGAAAACATAATTTATGCTTACCTGATAAATTCCTTTCTTCTGTAGTGTGATCAGTCCACGGCCCGCCCTGTTTTTAAGGCAGGTAAATATTTTTTAATTTATACTCCAGTCACCACTTCACCCTTGGCTTTTCCTTTCTCGTTGGTCCTTGGTCGAATGACTGGGAGTGACGTAGAGGGGAGGAGCTATATGCAGCTCTGCTGGGTGAATCCTCTTGCACTTCCTGTTGGGGAGGAGTAATATCCCAGAAGTAATGATGACCCGTGGGCTGATCACACTACAGAAGAAAGGAATTTATCAGGTAAGCATAAATTATGTTTTTTGGTGTCACAAGGCCACCAATGTCTCTTTTATAGCTCCACACTTATACACTAATAGCTGCTGTGTGTTGTTAGCGCTCATATTAATTATAGCTCTAAATATGTGCAGTGTTCCCGCAGCGTCTCACCCGCTAAGGTCAGTATTGTCTCACTGCAAATTAAGGTTTTGGCTGTACCCTCCTCACGGCTCCGGCCGTAAGCCAATGAGGAAAGGCATGCGTTGTGTAGCGTTTGTATACTGTTGAAACAGGGAATGGGTGACGTTAATCTCCAAATTATGAGCATTAAAGTTGTTCTGCCAGAGGCCCCCACTAACCTCCGGCTCAGACAAATATGCATGGTTACAGGTGAAATATGCGTCCCCACTGGGGCCCCCCTCAAACCCTCAATGCGGACATCAAAACCATAGCGATTACATATAACGTACACAGTATCACAATAGAATCCAGCAAAAAACAACTAGTGCATATAAAGTGTACTAAAAGTGGTGTCCCAGTTCAGTTTCTTGAAATATAGTGTGGTGAGGAGCCTTGATCCCTTAATCAAGCTGGTTGATAAATCCTTAAATAATAGACGTTATTAGCCTGTTATTAAGTGTCCAGATGTGCTAGTAGACACAGATAGTGCGATCAGTTGTGATAGGATATTAATAGAAAAACCTGTTTGCCTCCTATCACTATAACAATTCAAAAGGTTATCTAAAAGTATAACATTATGTTCGTGTTCCAGAGCATTTTACGACACCTCTAACCTCAGAGAAGAGACAAGAGAAAAAATAGACAAACAGAAAAAATGCAACAATAAAGAACGTTAGAACGAACATTGGTAACAATTGAGAAGCAGACTCACTTAAAACTTAAATAACAGGTTTACCCTTCATGCCTGAGCATTTGTGATATGCCGGGAAGGGGATTTGAAGTTTAACCCATTCCCGTCTCAGGAGTATGTCCAGTGCCATGTGGGTTTAGGAGAGTCCCCTCTAATTGCGTCTTGCACGCTTGTTGAGGGATTATTAAGTCTAACATGTCTGTGGGGTCCCTGTCAGATAGAGTCTGGATTGCATATTTGTGGCGTCTTCCCCATGACATTGCAATGCTGTTGGTCTGTTGGTCCCGAATACTTTCCAACTCTGTCTGCATCCTAATCAGCCCTTTCTCTCTTGTCAAATCTCCAGAGCCGGGTCGTTTCTCAGCAGTTGCGTGCGGCTTATGGAAGATGTGCAGCTTTTTATATACAGCTTCATAATTGATGTGGTTAGTTGTGGCGGTAAGTCCGGACCGCGGTCTCCTCGTTGCCGGTTGTAGGCCTGTTGATGAGGTGTTACTTCGCGCTGCTTCTCTTGCTGTTTGGTCTCGCTTTTAATTGCGATGTCACACTCAGAGATCGGTGAGGAAAGAGCTTTATTTGATGTTGGGTAAAGTGTCTTGCCTGTCCCGAGTAGTCTTGTCAGGTGGTCATATGGCGCCCTTTCCATCAGAGCCTGCATTAGGTTATCTATCCTTCAAATAACCTATCCACTCCCGATAGTTTGTTCACATCCTCCATTCTCTCAGCTTTGAGTGCATGAGATATTAGCATAGATTTGCTGGGTTAGGTAGTATCGCTGCCCGATATTGATCTCTCAGTTAGGGCCTAAGACTTCGGAATACTCCGAGGGGGAAGCGCCGCCTGTAGTGAGCCGCCGCTCCAGGCCCCTATTGTCCAAGTCTGAGTTCCGGTTTCACAAATACAGCCCCAAAGTTGATAATGAGCTCTAAAAAGAGCTAGGTATTGTTCAATTTGCTGAAATAGGTGAGGTGGCTGTAAAATTATGCCTTTAATCAGCGGTTTTAAAGCATTTCAGCCGGAGCACTAGAGAAGTGCGACCACTCCGGATCGCAGTTTGGACACGCCCCCCATAACTAAGATTTTAATCCACTCTCTCATTCTTTCCCGCCTTGATTACTGCAACTCTGTCCTCTCTGGTCTCCCCACCTGCCGCCTAGTTCCTTTACAATCCATAATGAATGCCTCTGCCAGACTCATCTTCCTTTCACGTCGCTCTTCATCTGCTGCGCCTCTCTGCCAATCCCTTCACTGGCTTCCTCTTGCCTCTAGGATCAAACACAAAACTCTCACTCTTACATACAAAGCCCTCAACTGCACTGCTCCCCCCTACATCTCAGACCTTGTCTCCAGATACTCTCCCTCCCGTCCCCTTTGCTCTGCTCAAGACCTCCTACTCTCCTCCTCTCTTGTCACCTCATCACACTCCCGTTTACAGGACTTCTCCAGACTGGCTCCCATCTTGTGGAACTCTCTGCCTCACTCCACAAGACTCTCTTCTAGTTTTAAAAGCTTCAAGTGCTCCCTAAAGACTCTACTGTTCAGGGACGCATACAACCTACACTAACCTTTCCTAATACCAGTTCCTCTCCTCCACTGCAATCCACTGAACCCTCTTAGCATGTAAGCCTAAAAGTCCAGCTGTTTGTAGATCACCTTCTTAAGAGCTGACTACAACTCTTGGCAGGGCCCTCTACCCTATAATTGTTTTGTTGTACTCCCCCTTTGTTTATAGCGCTGCAGAATCTGTTGGCGCTCTACAAATAACCGATAATAATAATAATAATAATAATAATTGTAGTGGATGATTCATGTTTTAGATTAGGGTTCGGGCATGTAAAAAAGCTTAATGCCCTTTTAAGGGCAATGCCCATCCAAATGCCCATTTCAGGGCAATGGGTAGCTTAGGTTTTTTTAGATAGTTTTTTTTTTATTTTGTGGGTTTGGGGGGGTGGAGGAGCTGTTTAACTTAGGGCAATGCCCTAAAAAAGGCCCTTTTAAGGGCCATTGGTAGTTTATTCTAGATTAGGTTTTTTATTTTGGGGTGGGTTTTTTTTAAATGGGTATTAGAATAGGAATAATTTTTATTATTTTTGATAATTTGTTTGCTATTTTGTGTAATGTATTTTTTCGTTTTGGGTGGGTTTTTATTTTTAGATTAGGGCTTGGGCAGCAAAAGAGCTAAATGCCCTTTTAAGGGCAATGCCCATACAAATGCCCTTTTCAGGGCAATGGGTAGATTATGTTTTACTTTATTTTTATTTTGTGGGTTTGGGGGGTGGGGGTTTGTATACTGTTAGGGGGTGTTTTTTTTGTAGCAAAAGAGCTGTTAACTTTAGGGCAACGCCCTACCAAAGGCCCTTTTAAGGGTCCGCAAAAAGCCCTTTTAAGTGCCCCCAAAAGGCCCTTTTAAGGGCCCTTGGTAGTTTATTATAGATTAGGGTTTTTTATTTTGGGATTTTTTTTATTTTTAAAAGGGTATTAGAATAAGAATAATTTTTATTGTTTTTGATAATGTTTGTTATTTTTTGTAATGGTAGATTTTTGTAATTTTAGTGTTTGTTATTTTTTGTAATGATAGGTTTTAGTGTAAGGCAGGTTAGGTTTTATTTCACAGGTAAGCTTGCATTTATTTTAACTAGGTAGTTAGTAAATAGTTAATAACTACTTACTAACTAGTCTACCTAGTTAAAATAAATACAAACTTACCTGTGAAATAAAAAAAAAAACTAGCTAGCTACAATATAAATATTAATTATATTATAGCTAGCTTAGGTTTTATTTCACAGGTAAGTATGTATTTAGTTTTAAATAGGTTTTATTTAGTTAATAATTGTAACTTTAGTTTAGCTCTATTTTAATTATGTTAAAGTTAGGGGGTGTTAGGGTTAGGGTTACGTTAGGGTTCGGTTTAGGGGTTAATAGTTTAATTTAGGTTGTTGCGATATGGGGGGCTGGTGGTTTATGGGTTAATAGGTTTATTTAGTAGTAGTGATGTGGGAGGCCAGAGGTTTAGGGGTTAATAACTTTAGTTGCGGCGATGTTGGGGAGGGGTGAAATAGGGGTTAACAACTTTAATATAGTGGCAGCAATGTTGGGGTGCGGCGGAATAGGAGTTAATAACTTTAGTATAGTGGCGGCGATATCGGGAGCGGCAGATTAGGGGTTAATAACTTTATTTAGGTGGTGGCGATATTAGGGGATAATAACTGTAGGCAGGCGATGTCGGGGGCTGCAGATTAGGGATGTTTAGACTTGGGTTTTATGTTAGGGTGTTAGGTTTAAACAGTATGCTTTTTTCCCCATAGACATCAATGGGGCTGAGTTACGGAGCTTTTCTTTCTGCGATTACAGGTGTTAGAATATCTTCTGACCCACTCTCCCCATTGATGTCTATGGGGAAAGCGTGCACGAGGACGTCAAAACAGCGTTTGTTTTTGGTGCAGTATGGAGCTTAAAAGCACCATATCGCCCGCACAAGCCGGGGTTTTAAAAACTTGTAATAGCAGCGTTATAGGGGATTAAATAACGCAACTTTTGTTGTATTGTTTATTTCCCTATAACGCGCATTTCTCATAATCTAGCTGAAAATTAATTGTAATCTAGCTGTGTGCATGGGAGGATTAGCAACTTTTTGCCCAGGAGGCAATTATAAGTTAGTGGCCCAGGTACAGCAGTTCTGCCACATTTTCAAGTTTTAGATTTGATATTTAAAAAAAATGTGAACCGAAACATAAGGAATTATAAAACAAGCAAATAACATATTCATAGAAACAATATCTTATAAAATTCCAGAAGCAAACTGGTAGGTGCATTTTCTGCATTATACTGGGGCAGCGTCTTTCAGTAGTGAACTTATTTATGTGGCTCCACAGAGCTGTACACTCCACTGTATCAGAAATCAACCCGATCGAATACGATCAGGTTGATTGACACCCCCTGCTAGCGGCCAATTGGTCGCAAATCTGCAGGGGGCGGCATTGCATCAGCAGTTCACAAGAACAGCATATGCTGTCGGCATTTATCGATGTGCAGCGATGTGCAGCAGACATGATACGCTACTTTGTATCATGTCCGCTTGCACATTGGTAATTATGCCCCAATGAGTTCAGCCATTGCTTTACCGGTAAAATCAGTCAGCCACTAGGTGGCTGAATCGGATTAACCCAGTTACAATGATTGTAAGAAGTTAAACACATGAGAGAGAAAATAGGTATCATTATAAAATTATAAAAGGTAATTACTACAGATAGTAGAAAAACTGCTGAGGCTCTGGCAGGTAATCTTTACCCCTGAAAGTACTGCTGAATGATAGATGCAACAGTGCGTGTGACAGACCGTACTTACTGGACTATATATATATACAATTTGCCTGTCACTGAGACCTCTGTACCAGTGCCACTATTGGCCCTAATAATATAATTTACAGTGGCCCAGAGCAATTGCTGTGTGCTTGCAAATTACAGGTGGGGGCATGTGCCCCCCCTTGCCCTCCTTCTGGACACCCATGGCTGTGATGGACATGTCACAGGTGGGATTGAGCGTTTCATGTGCTGGACGGGGCTTTCATAAGTGGGGCTGGCAGGAGCTGCCACAGTGCTTGGGCAGAGTATTAATAAAAAGCCATCATTGTGGCAGAACATGGGGGCCCAGCCATTATGCTGGGATGCTAGTGCATTTTCTTGCTTTCCCCTGCTGACATCACTGCATAAGGACGAGTTATATTAGCTGTGAGTTTTCAGGGCATACATTCATAAAAGAATGAGCACATTTTAAGCAAGTGCATGTCTCTAAAAACCTGATAATTTGTTGCATGAAGGATGCCCCAGTAAATCACCACCTAATATCACCAATTTTAAGCTTATAAATATCTCTCTTGGGCCAGCTGCAGTTTGTAAGATTTATATTAATAAACAACAGATAGCTGTGGATGGTGAGATCTATTTTGAGGTTGTAGGTAAGTATGGATACTCAAATGTATCTTTTTTTAGCTGAATCACTTAAAGGGACATGAGACACCTTATTCAAAAGTTGGAGTATTACCCATCAAAGGAGGTATCTTTTGTACTTCTAAAATTTAGGTAATCTCTGTGAAAATAGCCACCAACCTCAGCAACAGACAAATTGTTGCTTTGGCTAAGGAGGAATGTGGGCCCTAAAAAAAGGGTCAGAAATCCTCTAATTTGCAAGTGATCACCATAGTAACAAGGCACTGGGTGGCATTCACTAAACTAATATATTTACTGTATGAGTGGATAGAGGCTCATTAGGCAAGCTCCTGTCACCTATTTACTAGTTTACTCTTAGGTGCTCTTGACTATAAAACAAATCCTAGCACTCTCCCAGAAGGGGGTCACATGACCAGGTAGCTGTCAGATGATCACTCAAGTAACTGCGATTGTCTTACATTACTATAGGTAATCACAGCAAAATCTGTTGTTACCACAAAACAAATAGGCACTCAAGACCCCTTATTTGAAAACAGAAGTTTATTTCATATGAGTGGCTGTGTCTATCCAGCTGCTAGGAGATACTCATAACATATCAAAACATTGGTACTATTTTTTTTTTTTTGGTAATGAGGACTCCGAAGGGCCCCTTATCTCACTAAAGAAACATATCCTAAGCCAGTTTACAAGTGGGGCGTTATTTAACGCTCAAGTGTCAACTGCGCTAGAAGTACGTTTTTGCCCACATCGGGTTGTGCTCGCAATGCAAGTTGAAAGTAAACTGTTTTTGTTTGCGCCCTAACCCAACAAGCATAAAAAGCTGAACTTACAATATTGTGCTCGCGATAACCTAAGAAAAGTGGAAACATCAAAACTTTTTTAATTTACATACACCTAGATTTAGAGTTTTGCGTTAGAAGGGGTGCGTTAGCTACGCGTGTTTCCCCCCCCCCCCCGCACCTTTTAAACAACGCTGGTATTTAGAGTTCTCTGTAGGGCTGCATTAGGCTCCAAAAAGGGAGCGTAGAGCATAATTTACAGACACTGCAACTCTAAATACCAGCATTGCTTACGGACGAGGCCAGATTCAAAAACGTGCTCGTGCACGATATCCCCATAGGAAACAATGGGGCAGTTTGAGCTGAAAAAAAACACCTGCAAAAAAGCAGCGTTCAGCTCCTAACGCAGCCCCATTGTTTCCTATGGGGAAAAACTTCCTAAGTCTGCACCTAACACCCTAACATGAACCCCGAGTCTAAACACCCCTAACCTTACACTTATTAACCCCTAATCTGCCGCCCCCACTATTGCTGACCCCTGCATATTATTATTAACCCCTAATCTGCCGCTCCGTACAGCGCCGAAACTTACATTATAGCTATGTACCCCTAATCTGCTGCCCCTAACATCGCCGACCCCTATATTACATTTATTAACCCCTAATCTGCCCCCCCAACGTCGCCGCTACCTAACTACACTTATTAACCCCTAATCTGCCGACCGGACCTCGCCACCACTATAATAAATATATTAACCCCTAAATCTAAGTCTAACCCTAACACTAACACCCCCCTAAGTTAAATTTTATTTAAATCTAACGAAATAAAATAAATCTTATTAAATAAATTAATCCTATTTAAAGCTAAATACTTACCTGTAAAATAAACCCTAATATAGCAACAATATAAATAATAATTATATTGTAGCTATTTTAGCATTTATATTATTTTACAGGCAACTTTGTATTTATTTTAACTAGGTACAATAGCTATTAAATAATAATAGCTATTGTACCTAGCTGATCCAATCAGCCAATCAGATTGAGCTCGCATTCTATTGGCTGTTCCGATCAGCTGTTGAATCTGATTGGCTGATTCAATCAGCCAATCAGATTTTTCCTACCTTAATTCAGATTGGCTGATAGAATCCTATCAGCCAATCGGAATTCGAGGGATGCCATCTTGGATGACGTCACTTAAAGGAACCTTCATTCGTCGGGAGTCGCCGGAAGAAGAGGATGGATCCTCGTCGGTTGCTTCAAGATGGTCCCGCTCCGCGTGGGATGGATGAAGATAGAAGACGCCGCCTGGATGAACATGTCTACCGGTCCAGATGTCCTCTTCTTGCCGGATAGGATGAAGACTTTGGACCCTCTTCTGGACCTCTTCTTGCCGGATAGGATGAAGACTTCGGACCCTCTTCTGGACGGATCAGTGATACCCGGCATGGTGAAGATAAGGTAGGGAGATCTTCAGGGGCTAAGTGTTAGGTTTTTTAAGGGGTGTTTGGGTTAGATTAGGGGTATGTGGGTGGTGGGTTGTAATGTTGGGGGGGTATTGTATGGTTTTTTTAAATGCAAAAGAGCTTTTTTCTTTGGGGCATGCCCGGCAAAAGGCCCTTTTAAGGGCTGGTAAGGTAAAAGAGCTGTTAACTTTTTATTTTAGAATAGGGTAGGGCATTTTTTTATTTTGGGGGGCTTTGTTATTTTTTTAAGGGGCTTAGAGTAGGTGTAATTAGTTTAAAATTCTTGTAATCTTTTTTTATTTTTTGTAATGTAGTGTTTTTTTTTAATGTAATTTAGTTTAGTTGATTTAATTGTAGATAATTGTAGATAGTTTAGTTAATTAATTTATTGATAGTGTAGTGTTAGGTTTAATTGTAACTTAGGTTAGGATTTATTTTACAGGTAATTTTGTAATTATTTTAACTAGGTAGCTATTAAATAGTTATTAACTATTTAATAGCTATTGTACCTAGTTAAAATAAATACAAAGTTGCCTGTAAAATAAATATAAATGCTAAAATAGCTACAATATAATTATTATTTATATTGTAGCTATATTAGGGTTTATTTTACAGGTAAGTATTTAGCTTTAAATAGGATTAATTTATTTAATAAGATTTATTTTATTTAGTTAGATTTAAATTAAATTTAACTTAGGGGGGTGTTAGTGTTAGGGTTAGACTTAGCTTTAGGGGTTATTACATTTATTAGAGTAGCGGCGAGGTCCGGTCGGCAGATTAGGGGTTAATAAGTGTAGGTAAGGTAGCGGCGACGTTGGGGGGGGGGGGGGCAGATTAGGGGTTAATAAATATTATGTAGGTGTCTGCGATGTTAGGGGCAGCAGATTAGGGGTACATAGGGATAATGTAGGTTGCGGCGGTGTGCGGTCGGCAGATTAGGGGTTAAAAAATTTGATTAGAGTGGCGGCGATGTGGGGGGACCTCGGTTTAGGGGTACATAGGTAGTTTATGGGTGTTAGTGTACTTTAGAGCACAGTAGTTAAGAGCTTTATGAACCGGCCTTAGCCCATAAAGCTCTTAACTCCCGACTTTTTTCTGCGGCTGGAGTTTTGTCGTTAGATTTCTAACGCTCACTTCAGCCAAGACTCTAAATACCGGCGTTAGGAAGATCCCATTGAAAAGGGTCTGCGGTATGGAAAAGTCGCGGCTGGAAAGTGAGCGTTAGACCCTTTCCTGACTGACTCTAAATACCAGCGGGCGGCCAAAACCAGCGTTAGGACCCCTTAACGCTGGTTTTGACGGCTAACGCAGAACTCTAAATCTAGGCGATAGCTTTTCTATATCCATTACTTCAGCACTGACATTTTCAGAATAGGTGTGATAAGAACATGTAATGGCTGATATTTCAAATGACAAAATAAAGGTAAATGAGCTATTTGTGTTAAAATATATATATATATATATATATATATATATATATATATATATATATATATATATATATATATATATATATATATATATATATATATATATATATATACATACACTCCAGCTGGTAAAATGGCTCAATTTGAGCACATTAAAATGAGTTCACTATCCCTTTAAAATATGCATTTTGTTAGGTAAAGTATAGAAACCTTTTCAACTGAATAGAATTTACATGTTATCAAATCCCAGTCTTATGTGAAAAATACTTGAAGCAACAAAGGGGTACCCAGAAGCCCTTTTAGACTCTCAATATTATTTAAAAGGATAGAAAGGTCAAAATTTAAAATGTGCATGAGTGCATTTAAATTTTAAATAAAGGCAATTTGCAATATACTTCCATTAGCAAAAATGCTTCTAGTAAAAGTTATTACTGTGTCAGCGGTATACGCACATATGCTATGTGTGACTAGAGGACCAAGATTCATACAGCTGGCACAGGTTTGTATTGCGTCACAGGAGATTTATTTGTGTCATACAAGCCACTACTGACTCTCTGAGAAGCTGTGGTGTTTGAATGCTACAACACTCACAACATATGTGTGTAGGATGGCCAGCTGCCCTCCACAAAAATACTGGACAAACTACTATGGTAGGTGGGAGTCACACAGTATCCCCCCAAAAGCTCTACATTAGCCCCCACCTCTTGATCCCATGATTTATATTTTTCACAACTGAGCAGTAGTTTTACCCCTTGGCTGCCAGTAACATTTGTAAACATCTTGTCCCTCACTTCTTTATGCTCCATATTTGTAACACATTTAGGTATACAATGCCTTTTTATATTTATATGCCAATCAGGAGCTTTAAAAAACTGGGCATTTAAATGTCCAGTATTTTTGGAAAGATTTTACTGCACAGCCTGCTAAAATACTGGACTGTCTGGTTTAAAACTGGACACCCGGCAACCCTAGATGTGCGTATACTGCTGAAACAGTAAAATAACTTTTACTAGAAGTATTCTTGCTAATGAAAGTATAGAGCATAATTGCTTCTATGCACCAATGCATGTTACAATTTCAAAATGTTCTATCCCTTTAATATTTTTAAAGTATTCTGTTAATACCATTTGTTCTACAGTACATTGACAGTAACTCATAAATCAGCATCTGTATGCCATTTTCTTTTCTTTTTTAGCCTGTTTTAATTTCACTGGTGTAATATTATGTAAGCTTTTATTTAAGAACATGTCTGCTACAAATCATGTCCTGGCACTCACCAGACACAGAAATTAATCCTTGGTATCCAGTATAAGACATTCACTGTCCTGGCCAGCAATGGAAATGCTCAAGAATTCAATCACAAACATACAAAAGCTTTAAGACTCTTTAATAAATACCAAAAGTAATAAAATGTAATGAACATCCTGACAAGGATAAAGCTAACGGAAGATGAAAGGGTAAGGGGTTTAGTGGCATCTGGTAAGAATTTACAGTCAGTGGACGACCTTTCAGCTCCCACACATTGCAGATCCCCTTATGATTAAAGGGAAAAATCACCTTGCCATCCTGTCAGACTGACAATCACATTGCTGCAGAATAACCAAATAGAAGTGTAATTTTCAGTAAAATTGGTACTCAGAAATCAAAGCACTCAGTCTTATCTTTCAGCTTGTAAAGTAACAGCTGTTTTTATGAGAATGCATAAAATGTATTTATTTACTTTTATTTTAAAATTGCAGAATTTAATATTGTGCCTTTAATAGACCAACTGATCAGACAATGCTGTCATTTAAAGGGATTTGCTATTTGCTTATTTAAATGTAGGATCTAACAGCTGAAATTCTTCATTTTAAATGTAATAAAGTGTTACATGATACAATCAGTCTTGCAGTGTTTTAAAGTCAGTCTGGCAGTCTGGTAGGGAGGGGACACTTGAAGGTATGAATTGTTATTTATCTGTGCTGCTCAATTGTAATTATTGGTACTTCCATCCAAGACTGGATTTGTCATCTAAAATCAGCAGTTACTTTTACTTTTCAAAATATATGTTTAACATCTTAATTTTGTGCTTTTTTTATGTTTCTTTAGTTCTGGCTATGGGTGCCGTGGAAACAAGGGGTAAGCAAACAGCCACTTACAACTGTTACCAAGCAGGGCAGATAAGCTTTCAAACATAATAAAGATAATTACTTTTTTTAATTTATTTTTTCAAAAAGGGATGTTGGTACATCTTTATATTAAACATTATGGTATTAAAAACATTACTATTTACTATTATTTTGAAAAAACACAAATTTTGTTCTGTTACCAGATTTACTTTATCTTTGTATTCTTTGTTGAGGAGCATACTCAGTAATGTGCATATGTCTGAAGAACTAAATGGGAGCAGTTTTTATACAGCTTTGAGCACTAGATGGCAGTATTGTTTGCAGCAATCTATAACATTGTTACAAACAAACACCTAGATTATGAGTTTTGCGCTAAACAGGGTGCAAAACTGACGCCAAAAAAGTTGCGTCATTTCACTCTCCATAGCGCTGCCATTAAGAGTTACTGAAATGCCTCCTTGTGCTTGCGATATGGTGGCGTTAAGCTCCATACTGCACAAAATCCAAGGGTTGATTTGACGTGCTTGTGCACGCTTTCCCCCATAGACATCAATGGGGAGAAAGTGTTAGAAAAAAAACTAACACCTGAAGTGCGGAATGAAAAATCTCTGTAACGCAACCCCTTTGATGTCTATGGGGGAAAAAAGTTACGTTTAAACCTAACACCCTAACATAAACCCCGCTCCCCAGCATCGCCGCCACTGATAAAAGCTATTAACCCCTAATCCGCTGCGCCCCGACATTGCCGCCACTAAATAAAATGATTAACCCCTAAACCTCCGGCCTCCCATACCACCGCTACTAAATAAACCTATTAACCCCTAATTTGAACAGCCAATAGGATTTCAGTAGCTCTCATCCTATTGGCTGTTTTGAACAGCCAATAGGATTTCAGAAGCTCACATCCTATTGGCTGATTTGAATTTGAAGAATCAAATCAACCAATAGGAATGCAAGGTACGCCATTTTGAAATGGCTACCTTGCATTTAACTTCAGTGTACGGGGGTGACCGTATGAAGAGGATGATCCGCGCAGGATGGGATCCACTTCCAGGATAGCTTCGCGCCACCGGGATGAAGATAGAAGACGCCCCGTAATGGATGAAGGTGTCGCTGCCTGGATGAAAACTTCTCGCCGCCTAGATGAAGACTTCTCACCACCTGGATGAAGAGCTAAATGCCCTTTTAAGTGCAGTGAAAAAGAGCTGAATGCCCTTTTAAGGGCAATGCCCATACAAATGCCCTTTTAGAGGCAATAGGTAGACTAGGATTTTTTATTTTTATTTTGGAGGGTTTGTTGGGTGGTGGGTTTTACTGTTGGGGGACTTTGTATTTTTTTACAGGTAAAAGAGCTATTTAACTTAGGGTAATGCCTTACAAAAGGCCCTTTTAAGGGCAATTGTTAGTTTATTGTAGGTTAGGGGTGTTTTTATTTTGGGGGCTTTTTTATTTTTACAGGGCTATTAGATTACATGTAATTGTTTTTATTTTTGATAATTTCGTTTATTATTTTTGTAAGCTTAGTGTTTTTTATTTTTCGTAATTTTGTGTTTATTATTTTTTGTAATTTTAGATTTTTTTATTTTTTTCATAGTGTTTTTTTTTTAATTTGTAATTTAGGTTTTTAATTGGTAGTATTTTTTTTATTTTATTAGAATAGGTATGTTAGGTTAATTTATAGTTTAATGTTAGTTGTTTTTTTATTTCACAGGTAATTTTTTATTTTTTTAATTATAGTTATAATGTAATTTTAATTTAAAGTAAGGGGGTGTTAGGTTTAGGGGTCAATAGTTTAATTGAGTGTTTTGCGATTTGGGGGGGGCAGCGGTCTAGGGGTTAATAGGTTTAGTTTAGTAGTTACGATGTGGGGGGCTGGAGGTTTAGGGGTTAATACTTTATTATAGTGTTGGCGATGTGGGGGGCCGGCGGTATAGGGGTTAATAGGTTTATTTAGGTAGATTATGAGTTAATAGGTTTTAAATAGTGTTTGCGATGCGTAAGGGTGGGGGTTTAAGGGTTAATAGGTAATTTATGGGTGTTAGTGTACTTTGTAACACTTTAGTTATGAGTTTTGTGAAACATTTTTGTTACACAAAATCCATAACTACTGCTCTCAGATGGCGGTATGGCTTGTGTCGGTATAGGCTGTAACACAAGGTTTTTAGCCGGACCGCACAACCTGTAATACCAGCGCTATGAAAATCCCACATAAAAATGTAATTTTTTGAGTGTTGAATGGACGTTGCGTTACAGGCTAAAACGCTTGCGTTACAGCGATACCGACACAACTCGTAATATGCATTCCTGGCCATTCCAGCGTAATAGCCAATTTTCAATATTAAAAGCCGTACCACACCATAACGCAAAACTCGTAATCTAGGTGTAAGTAACACTGTTGCCATTTAGTGATTCGTACATATGTAAGCTCCTGAGCCTATCTAAGTATGTTCTTCAACAAGAAAAACTGCTTGTTCTATCTGAATCGTGAACGTTTCCTTTTGTGTTTCATGCTCCATTTAAAGAGACAGTAAAGAGCTTGCAATTTGAAACAACTTTTTAATTCACTTCTATTATCTAATTTGTTTCTTTCTCTTTATCCTTGGTTAAAAAGCATACATAGGTAGGCTCAGGAGCAGCAGTGCACTACTGGGAGCTAGCTGCTAAGTGGTAGCTGTGCATATATATATATCTCTTGTCATTAGCTCAAGGATACAGAGAGAATTAAGTAAATTTAATAGCAGAAGTCAATTGGAAAGTTATTAAAAATTGTATGCTCGAAAATGGGTTCTAGAAATAATTGGTCTAGTGATTTCCCTCTGGGAGTCTAATATAAGCTAGTGCATTGTTGTTCATAATCTGCAACAAGAGAAGCTGGGCTTTAAAAGCACATTAAACACCAAATAAATGCTAGATAAAATGATGCATTCATAGAAAAGATTAGTCTGAGAATAACATGTAGATGTATTTTTTAAAGTTTCATTAGCTGTTTAAATATTGACAAAATAAGTGTAAAGTTTTAGTGTCTATAATACAATGGGAGCTTCTCTGCTGTGACCAATTAGGGACAGTTATAAATAGGTCACTAGAGTGTGCAGCCAATGGCTGTGTGGAATATAACAGTGTTCTGCACTTCCATTTGTATCAGGAACTGAAAAGCTCACAAGAAAAATTACAGAAAAAGAGGACAGCATAAATAATAGACGTATATTGCAGACTTTTTTTTATATATACGATTTATCATTTTATATTACCATTAATGTCCCTTTAAAGTTGTATTTTTTTACTTTGTAACACTAGTCTTTAAAAGAACAGTTTGCATATTTTTTTTTCTATGTTTTGTCCCCCCCAAAAAAAACAAACAAAAACTCATGTTCGTAAATAAATCAATGTTTTCTAGTCCTAATTAGAGAGGCGTGTCCCTCTCCACCAGTAACACAGATGCAGTTGTTTCTAATAGCCAGTGGGGATTAGTACAAAGTACAAAACAAATACTGCAGTATTATTTTCAATATTAATTGGAACAGCTGATACTTTTTTCAGACAAGAAATAAATGTAATGTTTTAATATTAGAGATGTGCACTCTTTTCTTTACGAATGCAAATTCATAACGAAGAACGGATATTTGTTTTGTGTTCAAAAAAACATATATTTGAAAGAATTTAAAGAATGCAGAGCAAAAACTGACAAAATTTGTCGGTATTCATTTGTTTTCTTTAAATTAACTTTAAGGGGTTAAATACTTACCTCTAGCGTGCTTGAAATCTGCACTAACCCTATCCTCTTCTCACAGCCCCGCGCTAAGCATCCTGGGATTCGCTGTGCTAAACCTCCTATTAGCGCAGCACGGTGAGAAGAAGGGTCGGGTTAGCGAAGCTTTCCAGCACAGTAGAGGTAAGTATAATGCTACAGGTCAACTTTTTTACTTGTAGCAAAAGAACATTTAAACAAATGTAAATGTTTCACGAATATTCAGTATTTGTTTAGTTTAAAATTAAATGAATTCTGAAAGCACAAGTCTAGTTAAAGGGACAGTCTACACACCATAGTCATCTTAAAGTCTTACTTTAGATTAAGCTGCAAATATCCTCTTGCACCCTTTCTATATTGTGCAGCAGTAACAGTAAAAAAGTTATTTTACCATGAATATTGTTTCTGGTCACTTTGAAATGACCGCCAAGTTTTGCCCTTTTGTAACTAGTGAAGCCTTTAATGCAGCCCAGATTGTGATGTCAGACTCATCAGTGGGCGAAGCTTGGCAGCCATTTCAAAGTGACCAGAAACAATATTCATTTTAAAATAACTTTTTTACTGTTCCTGCTGCATGTTATAGAAAGGGTGCAAGAGGATATTTGCAGCTTAATCTAAAGTAAGACTTTAAGATGACTAAGCTCTAGACTGCCCCTTTAATATTGCTCTTCTGTATGTGAGATTGAAAATATTGCCTTTTCTCAATGTTAAGTTTTACAGTTAGTATTAATTTGAAAGCAATAAATTAAAGGGACATAGTAGTGCAAAAAAAATAAATGCTCTAATATGCTGCAAAGGGATCAAACACCTAATAAAATTCAACTCCAGAACTACAGTGCACTAATGGAAGCTAGCGGAACACGTCTGATGAGCCAATAGCAAGAGACACGTGTGTAGCCACCAATGACCAGCTAGCTCTCAGTAGTGCATTGCTGAGTATAAGTACATGTGCTTATAAACAAAGGATACAAAAAGAACACAAGTATATTTATTAACAAAAGTGAATCATGAAAGTTTAAATTTGACTTTCATGTCCTTTTATTAAGGCGTTAATTGTGTTTTGCATATTGATGTTTTACAGTAGATTTAAGATAAGTAAAAACCATTTGTTTTTCTGATTTCTTTGATTTTGCTATTGTTAGAGTAGCTGCTATATTGCCAGTTTATACTCCCATCTGAATGATCATTGGCAAACAGATCAAAGCTTGTAGTTTCTATTCGCAAATTGCATGTACTTCTGAGAAATGCAAAGATTAAGAAACAGCTAGAGATCAAGGTAGATAGGCAGAAACAAGCAATCACTAGAAAGAAAAAGAAAAGATGGAAAGATACAAAACCAGGGAAATGAGCCGGAGGGAGGCAGCATGAAGGTAAAAATTACTGCATAAAGTTAGATTTAGGCAAACAGTAGGTGCTCCAGTGAGAGCTATGGAGGTCAATGAACAACTTGATTTAGTAAAATTACACCCTTTGTGGAAAATTACATATAATTAGATCAGTAAAATAGGAAATACAATACACTTATTCCTAAATAAAAAGTTATATAGCCATTCCTTGCAACAAATGAGTAGCATATGCAATGGGCTTACTCCATCTAATAAAGAAAGGTCTGGTTGCATCTAAAAGTTTTGGAGATCCAGGACTTTCAAGTGTAAAGGCCATTTAGGTTTGACCAAGGGATAGGTGTAAAAGGGATAGACTAATGTAAAAATGAAATTCTTTCTTTTGTTATAGCATATTATTTTTAGAGAGATTTCCTTCTTTAATGTGGTTGACTTAATCAAAATGGTTAAACATAAAGTCAAAGTTGCGGGGCAGAGCAAGCTCTGCAATCGAGTGGTCACACATTACTACAGCTCTGCATATATTCTACCTTTATATATTTCATCGACCTCTCTGTGGACCGAGTATTACTTCAAAAGCGAGGCAAAAGTTTTGGGAACTTGACCTCACTAGTTGTGTAGCCAAAAGAAAGTGAGATAGCCGAGCTGTGCACTTTGCTAGTGGGACATCTTATGCAGAAGCCATTGAGAAACGGCCATCTTCCTGAGCTTGTGGCGCATCATAGCCCTACTAGTCTAAGCTCCTCCATATACTGCCTGCCAGGAGTCCTGGGATGTCAGAAGAGCTGCTACTCTCTTCACTTTTCCCCTTACTACTACTGGAGCAAGGATTAAATAGCGACATCTCTATTTTTGCAGATGATACTAAGTTAAGTAAGGTCATTAGGTCAGAACAGGATGAACTTTTATTACAAAAGGATCTGCAAAAATTAGAAGTATGGGCAAATAAATGGAAAATGAAATTTAATACGGAAAAATGCAAGGTTCTACATTTTGGAAGAAAAATAAGCAGGCAATGTGTTTTTTAAATGGGACAATACTTAGCCAAACAGAGGAGGAAAGGGATTTGGGAGTAGTAATAGATAACAAGCTAAAGATGGGTGCACAATGCAGGGCAGCAGCTTCAAAGGCTAATAAGATACTAGCATGTATTAAAAGAGGCAATGATTCAAGGGAGGAAAGCATAATTCTGTCACTATATAAAGCCCTGGTAAGACCTCACCTTGAGTATGGAGTGCAGTTCTGCAGAACTAGAAAAAGTTCAGAGAAGGGCCACAAAGCTAATAAGGGGATTGGAGAATTTAACCTATGAGGAGAGGCTAGCCAAACTGGGTCTGTTTTCTTTAGAAAAAAGGCTCTTGAGAGGTGACATGATTACTTTATATAAGTATATTCAAGGCCTATATACAGAGATGGCAGAAGCTCTGTTTATTCAAAGAAAATTGTTTCTGACAAGAGGTCACAATTTAAGGTTGGAGGAAAGGAGATTTAATCTCCTGCAACGGAAACATTTTTTCACTGTAAGAGCAATAAAATTGTGGAACTCATTACCAAAGGAGGTAGTGAATGTCAATACCCTGGATACATTTAAAAATAGTCTGGATACATTTCTGTATATAAACAAAATTTATGGATATGATTGCTAGTATTAAATGGGTCACCTTTTAGTGGGGTTGTTTAGGCTTAACTGGAGCTTTTTGTAAGTATTTTAGATTTGTATAGGTTGAACTCAATGGACTTCAGTCTTTTTTCAACCTTATCTACTATGTTACTATGTTATGTTACATAGTATTTCACATCCTCTATACCTACCTCCATGGAAGAGATTTCCAACACGGTGGACGCACTATTAAAGGACATAAAGAGAGTGCTCTAACTCTTTCTCTTAATAATCAACCATACCTCCCCTCAACATTCTTCCAATGACAAACAAGTGAGCCTGGAGACAGGACCTGCATATACTACCGGAGAACATGAGATAAAGAAACAAAGGGGACCACATTTATATGTCTCGCTATTACTGGATGAAATTCCTGAAATGGAACAAGTAACTGGTGCTGAAAATATGCCACGAAGCGCAAACACGGCCCTATAACTACCCACCTTTTATGCAGTTAAGAACTCTTTTGATCTGTTGCGATCCCTAGATGACACGGACAGTATTCCGCCATCAGAAATTAACTGGAAAGATGGAATATTGCATAGTAACCACCGCCGCAGAGGCGAGATTGATCCCGGGAACAAGTGTCAATCCTTGAAGCTATGGAGCGACACAACAATACCGGAGATATACACCTTTGGAGTAGCGGGAGACAGAGGCTTAAAGAGCAATCCTACTGCCAGGACTAGCTTGTTCCTGGGAAGCGCTCTGGGTGTGCTTCACACTGAAGATGTAGATTTGGTGATCAGTTTGATATCTTTCTTAGCTGAGGTATACATATCCCAAGCTGTGCAATAAATATACTATATAGCTCTATACAGGTGAGAATGTCCTGAAAATGCCATATGGACTGTACTGACAACTGGGGTAGGATGAATTCCCTATTTGAGGAAAATTATCTGCAGCTATGTATTTTACTAACTGACATAGCCTTGACTCCTGCTGGTTAGAAATGTGTATGCCGTAGTATTTTATGCTGTTAATATCCCTTTAGATTCTAATTACATTTATATATTCAGTTCTATTTAAAATAATAGCTTATAATATATCTAGCAAATGTTTTATGTTTTTTTTGTTTACTGCTATAAGAAGATTTTGAAGTCTGAATTTGATGATGCAGTTATATTGAATTAGCCAATCTTGATGTCCTGGGTTCATTGAGAGTCCCCTATAATGTATCTTATACTTACATGTTGAATTATAAAACATATCTGATTAGCTGATATTATGCAAATAATTTTATATGTTTCTATTGTGTCTGGTAGGGCTGATATATGTACTGGAATATGTGTGACAGTTGCTTAGTACTCACTTGACCATGTTGTTATGTTTTAAATCTGATGGGAGTATATGCATTGCAATTCCAATGTTCACCTCATGCACTAAGTAGAAATGTGCGATTCGTTTCGGATCGATTTGGAAATTCGGACGAATTCGTAAAATTCGGGATTCGGATCGATTCGAATTTTCGAATTAAAATGGTGCTGAACCTTCCGAAAAAATCCGAATTAGTTCACATTTATTCAGATTTATTCGGTAGATTCGGATGGCCATGGATTACACTAGTATTGTACTAACAGAATTTTTTCGCCATGCACATGTCTAGCACTAAGTAAGCCCATTTCTATATATACCTTATGCAGGATAGAAAGATGGCATATTGCGGTTTCTTCCCTACACACTTTGCTAACTCCATTCTAAAAGGGCAATTGGAGTATCACACTGCAGCTGTGCTGTCAGCGGCCGAGATGGCGCAGCCTAGATCACATTGCTAACTCTATTGAGGAATCTTTATAGTGTGGAGACCTTCCCTTGCCCTAGATTATATCCTTATATATTGACTACTAATATAATCCCAACATTGCTCCTCTAGGGAATTGATAGCTCCACTCCCAGGTACACCTACAATTCCTAAATTAGCCTGCATCTTCATATTAGTCTCCAACTATTCTTAACCTCCATATGACATGGTTTCCTAACCACTCCTCCCTATCTAGCCCTCGGCTGTTAAAGGAATTTTCAAGTCAAAATTAAACTTTCATGATTCAGATAGAGCATGCAATTGTAAGCAACTTTCTAATTTACTCCTATTATCAAATTTTCTCTCTTGGTATCTTTAGTTGAATGTAAGCTTAGGAGCCGGCCCATTTTTGGTTCAGCACCTTGGTAGTGCTTGCTGATTGGTGGCTACATTTAGACACCAATCAGAAAGTGTTACTCAGGTTCTGAACCAAAAATGGGCCAGCTCCTATGCTTACATTCTTACTTTTTTCAAATAAAGATACCAAGAGAATGTAGGAATACACAAGCTGGAAGCCAAAGGGGGCACGCAACGATTGGCTGAAGCAGGATTTGTTATAAAAGAAAAAAATCGAGTATGAGATGCGGGTGGAGGAATGACGCTATGTTTCCAATCACTAAATGGTAATTATTTTAAGAATAAAGCAGCTTTAATTATTATTATACATGGAAGTGGCCCTTTTTTAAAAAATAATTATACATAGTCTTGATTCGATCGCCAAATTTTGCAATCACTTCAAAGTATGTACGTCATTCCTTACAGAACGTTAACTTACAGATAAAGCACTGTGCCCCTGCAGAGCAGTGAATGCCAGTAAACAGAGTGACTCTAGAACACAGACACATTTGCTGAATAATCAGTGTACAATACTCAGTAATAAAACACTTCTTAATTAACAATATAGTGTAAATACTGTGCAAACACAACTACGTAGTCCCAATTTTCAATGTTTGTAAAGCTGAAGGAATCCCCTTCTATTCAGTCAGTGATACCCCTAAAAGTATTGTAGGGAATAAGCTGTGCAGACACTTAAAGGACCACTAAATCCATAATAGTGCATAATAAAAAGACAATGCAATAGCACTTACTCTGAATTTCAAATAAGCAGATATTTTTCTGACAAACTTATTCCCCCCATTTGAAAGCCCTGTGTATCATGTGACCGTCATCAGCCAATCACTGACCAGTATACGTATACCCTGTGAACTTGTGCACATACGCAGTAGCAGCTGGTGCCTCCGAAAGTGTGTATATAAAAAGAATGTGCAAAATTTGATAATAGAAGTAATATTTGAAAGTCTCTTAAAAATGCCTGCTCTATCGGAATCATGAATGTTTAATTTTGACTTTAGTGTCCCTTTAAAGGGACATTAAGCACCAAATAAATGCTAGACAGAATGATGCATTTAAATAAAAACATAATTTATGTAAGAACTTACCTGATAAATTCATTTCTTTCATATTAGCAAGAGTCCATGAGCTAGTGACGTATGGGATATACATTCCTACCAGGAGGGGCAAAGTTTCCCAAACCTTAAAATGCCTATAAATACACCCCTCACCACACCCACAAATCAGTTTAACGAATAGCCAAGAAGTGGGGTGATAAGAAAAAAGTGCGAAAGCATATAAAATAAGGAATTGGAATAATTGTGCTTTATACAAAAAAATCATAACCACCACATAAAGGGTGGGCCTCATGGACTCTTGCTTATATGAAAGAAATTAATTTATCAGGTAAGTTCTTACATAAATTATGTTTTCTTTCATGTAATTAGCAAGAGTCCATGAGCTAGTGACGTATGGGATAATGACTACCCAAGATGTGGATCTTTCCACGCAAGAGTCACTAGAGAGGGAGGGATAAAATAAAGACAGCCAATTCCTGCTGAAAATAATCCACACCCAAAATAAAGTTTAATGAAAACATAAGCAGAAGATTCAAACTGAAACCGCTGCCTGAAGTACTTTTCTACCAAAAACTGCTTCAGAAGAAGAAAACACATCAACATGGTAGAATTTAGTAAAAATATGCAAAGAGGACCAAGTTGCTGCTTTGCAAATCTGATCAACCGAAGCTTCATTCCTAAACGCCCAGGAAGTAGAAACTGACCTAGTAGAATGAGCTGTAATCCTTTGAGGCGGAGTTTTACCCGACTCGACATAGGCATGATGAATTAAAGATTTCAACCAAGATGCCAAGGAAATGGCAGAAGCTTTCTGGCCTTTTCTAGAACCAGAAAAGATGAAAAATAGACTAGAAGTCTTTCGGAAAGACTTAGTAGCTTCAACATAATATTACAAAGCTCTAACAACATCCAAAGAATGCAATGATTTCTCCTTAGAATTCTTAGGATTAGGACATAATGAAGGAACCACAATTTCTCTACTAATGTTGTTAGAATACACAACCTTAGGAAAAAATTCAAAAGAAGTTCGCAACACCGCCTTATCCTGATGAAAAATCAGAAAAGGAGACTCACAAGAAAGAGCAGATAATTCAGAGACTCTTCTGGCAGAAGAGATGGCCAAAAGAAACAAAACTTTCCAAGAAAGAAGTTTAATGTCCAAATGAATGCATGGGTTCAAAAGGAGGAGCTAGAAGAGCCCCCAGAACCAAATTCAAACTCCAAGGAGGAGAAATTGACTGAATGACAGGTTTTATACGAACCAAGTCTTGTACAAAACAATGAATATCAGGAAGATTAGCAATCTTTCTGTGAAAAAGAACAGAAAGGGCAGAGATTTGTCCTGTCAAGGAACTTGCGGACAAACCTTTATCTAAACCATCCTGAAGAAACTGTAAAAAATTCTCGGAATTCTAAAAGAATGCCAGGAAAAATGATGAGAAGACACTAAGAAATATAAGTCTTCCAGACTCTATAATATATCTCTCTAGATACAGATTTACGAGCCTGTAACATAATATTAATCACAGAGTCAGAGAAACCTCTTTGACCAAGAATCAAGCGTTCAAACTCCACACCCTTAAATTTAAAGATTTGAGATCCTGATGGAAAAAAGGACCTTGCGACAGAAGGTCTGGTCTTAACGGAAGAGCCCACAGTTGGCAAGAGGCCATCCGAAAAAGAATCCGTCCATGCTGGAGCTACCAGCAGAACAAACGAGCATTCCTTCAGAATCTTGGAGATTACTCTTGGAAGAAGAACTAGAGGCGGAGAGATATAGGCAGGATGATACTTCCAAGGAAGTGATAATGCATTCACTGCCTCCGCCTGAGGATCCCGGGATCTGAACAGATACCTGGGAAGTTTCTTGTTTAGATGAGAAACCATCAGATCTATTTCTGGAAGTTCCCACATTTGAACAATCTGAAGAAATACCTCTGGGTGAAGAGACCATTCGCCCGGATACAACGTTTGACGACTGAGATAATCCGCTTCCCAATTGTCTATACCTGGGAAATGAACCGCAGAGATTAGACAGGAGCTGGATTCCGCCAAAACCAGAATTCGAGATACTTCTTTCATAGCCAGAGGACTGTGAGTCCCTCCTTGATGATTGATGTATGCCACAGTTGTGACATTGTCTGTCTGAAAACAAATGAACGACTCTCTCTTC
Organism: Bombina bombina; assembly: GCF_027579735.1. Taxonomy (NCBI): domain Eukaryota; kingdom Metazoa; phylum Chordata; class Amphibia; order Anura; family Bombinatoridae; genus Bombina; species Bombina bombina. Next base: position 379,783,360 of record NC_069501.1, read on the forward strand.
AGAAGAGGCCAAGACTGAAGAGCTCTGAAAATTGCACGGAGTTCCAAAATATTGATCGGTAATCTCACCTCCTGAGATTCCCAAACCCCTTGTGCCGTCAGAGACCCCCACACAGCTCCCCAACCTGTAAGACTTGCATCTGTTGAAATTACAGTCCAGGTCGGAAGAACAAAAGAAGCCCCCTGAACTAAACGATGGTGATCTGTCCACCACGTCAGAGAGTGTCGTACAATCGGTTTTAAAGATATTAATTGAGATATCTTTGTGTAATCCCTGCACCATTGGTTTAGCATACAGAGCTGAAGAGGTCGCATGTGAAAATGAGCAAAGGAGATTGCGTCCGATGCAGCAGTCATAAGACCTAAAATTTCCATGCATAAGGCTACCAAAGGGAATGATTGTGACAGAAGGTTTTGACAAGCTGATATCAATGTTAGACTTCTCTTGTCTGACAAAGACAGAGTCATAGACACTGAATCTATCTGGAAACCTAAAAAGGTTACCCTTGTCTGAGGAATCAATGAACTTTTTGGTAAATTGATCCTCCAACCATGATCTTGAAGAAACAACACAAGTCGATTCATATGAGATTCTGTTAAATGTGAAGACTGAGCAAGTACCAAGATATCGTCCAAAAAAGGAAATACCAATACCCTGTTCTCTGAATACAGACAGAAGGGCACCGAGAACCTTTGTAAAAATTCTTGGAGCTGATGATCACTAGGCCAAACGGTAGAGCCACAAAACTGGAAATGCTTGTCTTAAAAAGAGAATCTCAGAAACTAAAAGTGATCTGGATGAATCGGAATATGCAGATATGCATCCTGTAAATCTATTGTAGACATATAATGCCCTTGCTGAACAAAAGGCAGGATAGTCCTTACAGTTACCATCTTGAATGTTGGTATCCTTACATAACGATTCAATATTGATAGATCCGGAACTGGTCTGAAGGAATTGACCTTCTTTGGTACAATGAAGAGATAGAATAAAACCCCAGCCCCTGTTCCAGAACTGGAACTGGCATAATTACTCCAGCCAACTCTAGATCTGAAACATATTTCAGAAATGCTTGAGCCTTTGCTGGGTTTACTGGGACACGGAAAAGAAAAAAATCTCTTTGCAGGAGGCCTTAACTTGAAGCCAATTCTGTACCCTTCTGAAACAATGTTCTGAAACCAGAGATTGTGAACGGAATTGATCCAAATTTCTTTGAAAAGAACGTAAACTGCCCCATACCAGCTGAGCTGGAATGAGGGCCGCACCTTCATGGGGACTTAGGAGCTGGCTTTGGGTTTCTATAAGGCTTGGATATATTCCAAAGTGAAGATGGTTTCCAAACTGATACCGCTCCTGAGGATGAAGGATCAGGCTTTTGTTCCTTGTTGTGATGAAAGGAACGAAAACGATTATTAGACCTAAATTTACCTCAGATTTTTTATCCTGTGGTAAAAAAGTTCCCTTCCTTCCAGTAACAGTTGAGATAAAAGAATCCAACTGAGAACCGAATAAATTATTACCCTGGAAAGAAAGGGAAAGCAAAGTTGACTTAGAAGACATATCAGCATTCCAAGTTTTAAGCCATAAAGCTCTTCTAGCTTAAAATAGTTAGAGACATATACCTGACATCAATTCTAATGATATCAAAGATGGCATCACAAATAAAATAATTAGCATGTTATAGAATAATAATGCTATGAGAATTATGATCTGTTACTTGTTGCGCTAAAGCTTCTAACCAAAAAGTTGAAGCTGCAGCAACATCTGCTAAAAATATAGCAGAAGTAGAGACAGCCCCATAAACCTTAGGGATTTTGTCCCAAACTCTAATCTGTCAGATGGCACAGGATAAAATTGCTTAAAACGTTTTAAAAGGAGTAAATGAATTACCCAAATTATTCCATTCCCTGGAAATTACTTCAGAAATAGCATCAGGGACAGGAAACATTTCTGGAATAACTACAGGAGATTTAAAAACCTTATTTAAACGTTTAGTTTTAGTATCAAGAGGACCAGAATCCTCTATTTCTAATGCAATTAATACTTCTTTAAATAAAGAACGAATAAATTCCATCTTGAACAAATACAAAGATTTATCAGCATCAACCTCTGAAACAGAAACCTCTGAACCAGAAGAACCATTATCAGTATCAGAATGATGATGTTCATTTTAAAAATTCATCTGAAAAAAAGAGAAGTTTTAAAAGACTTTTATGTATACTAGAAGGAGAAATAACAGACAGCCTTCTTAATGGATTTAGAAACAAAATCTCTTATGTTATCAGGAACACTCTGAGTATTAGATGTTGACGGAACAGCAACAGGTAATGTAACAGTACTAAAGGAAATTTTATCTGCATTAACAAGTTTGTCATAACATTTAATACAAACAACAGCTGAAGGAACAGATACCAAAAGTGATACACTTAGCTTTGGTAGCTCCAGCACCGGGCAGCGACTTTCCTGAAGTATCTTCTGACTCAGTTGCAACGTGGAACATCTTGCGATATGTAATAGAAAAAACAACATATAAAGCAAAATTGATCAAATTCCTTAAATGACAGTTTCAGGAATGGGAAAAAAAATGCCAGTGAACAAGCTTCTAGCAACCAGAAGCAATAAATAATGAGACTTAAATAATGTGGAGACAAAAGTGACGCCCATATTTTTTTAGCGCCAAATAAGACGCCCACATTATTTGGCGCCTAAATGCTTTTGGCGCCAAAAATGACGCCACATCCGGAACGCCGACACTTTTGACGCAAAAGAACGTAAAAAATGACGCAACTTCCGGCGACACGTATGACGCAGGAAACAGAAAAAAATTTTGCGCCAAAAAAGTCCGCGCCAAGAATGACGCAATAAAATGAAGCATTTTCAGCCCCCGCGAGCCTAACAGCCCACAGGGAAAAAGTCAAATTTTTTAAGGTAAGAAAAAATGATTGATTCAAATGCATTATCCCAAATATGAAACTGACTGTCTGAAAATAAGGAATGTTGAACATCCTGAGTCAAGGCAAATAAATGTTTGAATACATATATTTAGAACTTTATAAAAAAGTGCCCAACCATAGCTTAGAGTGTCACAGAAAATAAGATTTACTTACCCCAGGACACTCATCTACATGTAGTAGAAAGCCAAACCAGTACTGAAACGAAAATCAGCAGAGGTAATGGTATATATATATAAGAGTATATCGTCGATCTGAAAAGGGAGGTAAGAGATGAATCTCTACGACCGATAACAGAGAACCCATGAAATAGACCCCGTAGAAGGAGATCATTGCATTCAAATAGGCAATACTCTCCTCACATCCCTCTGACATTCACTGCACGCTGAGAGGAAAACCGGGCTCCAACCTGCTGCGGAGCGCATATCAACGTAGAATCTAGCACAAACTTACTTCACCACCTCCATAGGAGGCAAAGTTTGTAAAACTGAATTGTGGGTGTGGTGAGGGGTGTATTTATAGGCATTTTAAGGTTTGGGAAACTTTGCCCCTCCTGGTAGGAATGTATATCCCATACGTCACTAGCTCATGGACTCTTGCTAATTACATGAAAGAAAGATTAGTCTGAGAATAACATGAAGATGTATGTTTTAATGTTTAATTAGTTTAAATAGTGACAAAATAAGTGTAAAACTGTGTAACTTAGGTTACTTTCTCTGCTGTGGCCAATCAAGGACAATTATAAATAGGTCACTAGATTGTGCAGCCAATGGCTGTGTGGAATATAACAGTGTTCTGCACTTCCATTTCTAGCAGGAACTGAAAAGCTCACAATTTCAGAAAAGGGGACAAAATAATTAATGGAAGTATATTGTAGAGTTTATTATATATATATACAATGTATCATTTGATGTTACCATCTCAAAGTGTTTATTGTAACTTTAGGAGAGCTATGGTTTAGCTTTTTGAAAGACAGTGACCTATACAAAGCTCATTGGCTAAAATGAACACCAACAATATTTTTTTTTTTTTCTAAAAAAGGACTCATACAGCAGACTTTAAAAATTCACCTGGGTGGAGGGAAATGGCATATGTATACTGCTATGCATATGATTAGCTAGCTGAGTAAATCTCAGTGTTCTTTGTCTCTCACTTGCGGCAATGCAATGCACAGTCCAGTCTCTGGTCTTCTACAATAACAGCTAATTCCCTACAACACTTCACTATTCTGCTCCCCCTTTTCTTTTATCTCTAAATAGAAGGGTATTCCTTCGGATTACAAACATTGAACATTGGGACTATGCTCTTATGTTTGCACAATAAGTACACCTGCATTTTCTTTTTTTTGTGTGTTTTTCTTTCTGATTTTAGTGTATTTCACTGTGTTTTTCTATTTTTTTGTATCAATAAATCATTTCTTGTTTTGCTCACTAATTTCCTTGAAGTGTTCTCTGTTTTGCTAATGTGTGAGATTTTGATAATATTTCAACAATGTGCTATTTATCAAAGATGAGTTGCACAAATGGATCCTGGCTGATTCCTTTTGCATGATTTATTTTCAGATGTTTCTTTAGATGCATGTTGAAAGAAAAGAGATTATTTTAATTGTTAACATATGTTCCCTAATTTCTTTTTTCACCTTTTCTAATGTGTTTTTCAGTAACTCTGCATGTTTTGTGGGTGCCAGGTGCAGCTTTTTCTTTTGTGATACTTGGGAGCCAGCTATGGAAGTGATAACAGGTCCCCAACAGTCAGAGAACATTTCTCAAATCTTTAGAATATCAGATATCTCCTTCTTGTCTAATTCTAACAGTTTTCTTTTTGTACTGGGGATTGGTTGCCATATCCTTGCACAAAGGTGGAATCAAATAAGTAAAGAAGATATGCATGGAACTGATATTGTGATCTTTACAAAAGAGGACAATTTTGAATCACAGGTTTGAAAACATTTTCAGCCTGTGCCAAAACCTAAGGAGTCATGAAAACCCATGATTCTAACAGAACATACAATTTTAAACAACTTTCCAATTTACTCCTGTTATCAAATTTGCTTCATTTCTTGGTATCCTTTGTTGAAGGAGCAGCAATGCACTACTGGGAGCTAGCTGAACACATTGAGTGAGCCAATGACAAGAGGCATATAGGTGCCTCTACCAATCAGCAGCTAGCTCCCTGCAGTGAATTGCTGCTCCTTAGCCTACCTAGGTATGCTTTTAAAAAAAGGACAAAGCACATTAGATAATAAAAGTAAATTGGAAATTGCTCATCTATCTGAATCATGAAGTTTCATTTTGACTTTACTTTGTTTATAAAGCAGGATTAACAATGCTCTTTGCATGCAAGGGCAGGTTTATGCAAATGTTGCAACTCACGCTAAGTGAGTTGTGTGACTGACTGGCTTATTGGGGTGTTCTGCTCTGAAAAAACAATTGTGACTAGACTACCCCTTTCGCTTAGGTTAATCAAATAATTTTTTAGCCTCACTAATGCAAAAAGTTCATGCTCTATCAATATAAGAATGTGATTTCTGCATTAGAATGTTCATTTAAATCAAGAAATCATTGTATTTATTAATAGCTGATCAGAGCATGAACAAAACCTTAAAAAATGTACAAAAAAACAAGAAATGTTTTGGCTAAAATGTTTCTTTAAAGGACATGAAAGTCAAAACTACATTTTCATTGCTCAGATAAAACATGCAATTTTATGATATTTTTCCTTTCACTTCTGCCATCAAATTTATTTTGTTCTCTTGGCATCCTTTGTTAAAAAGCATAGTCTTGGGAGCAGAAATGCACTACTGTCAGCTAGCTGGTGATTGGTGGCTAATGCGTATGCCTCTTGTCATTAGGTCACCAGATGTGCTTAGTGACATCTAAGTAGTACATTGCTGCTTTGGAACTGACTTTAAGGGCCTTATGTAAGAAGCAGCGAAAGCTGCTCCGGAGCCCTTTCTGAGCAGGTTCACACAAGCGAGTCTGCTACCCGCAATGTAAGAAGCAGCAGGGATATTAGACCACTGCTTCTTACACGCTTCACCACTGTGGCAAAGGCGTGTGGACAGCTTCTCAAATGGATAGATTGAGTTGGAGGTAGTGTGAAGACATCCAAGAGGAAATTGCAGAGAGGCAGTTGGAAATCTGGTTGAGTAAAGAGGGAGAAATATCAGGAGAGGAAAGATAGATTTGGGTATCATCAGCATATAAGTGGTATTGAAAACCAAAGGAGGCTATAATTTTTCCAAAGAATCATGTATAGAGAGAGAAAAGCAAGGGACCCAAGACAGAGCCTTGAGGTACTCCAACTGAGAGAGGCATACGATCAGAAGATATGTTGTTAAAGGAAACTGAAAACAAGCGGTTGGAGAGATATGAGGCAAACCAGGAGAGGGCTGTGTCTTGGATACCAAAGGAATGTAGTTTTTTTAAGAGGAGAGGATGGTCAACTGTATCAAAGGCAGAGGACAGGTCAAGAAAAATTAGTAAGGAGTAGTGGTCTTTTGCTTTAGCTGATAACAGGTAATTTGTTACTTTAGTAAGAGTGGTTTCTGTTAAGTGTTTAGAGCAGAAACCAGATTGTAGTGGATCAAGTAAAGAGTTTGTTGTGAGAAATTGAGTTAGCTGATTATAGACCAGTCATAATAATTTTGAAGCAAAGGGAAACTGAGAGATCAGTTAGAGAGTTGGGTTAGGGTAGGGGTTAGTGAAGCAGAGAGAGAGGGAAGTAGCATAGAGTTTAGTTAATAGAAGGGATGGGTAGGATTGCTGGGTTTTAGGGGTGTGAGGTGCACATATCTTTTCTAATGGTGTCAATTTTATTTTTGAATTTATCAGCAATAATCTGAGCAGTGAGGTTGGTAGTGGGCAGGGGGTGCAAGCGGACGTAGAAGTGAGTTAAAGCTTTCTGGGGTTGGATGCGTGAGATGACACAAGGGAGGAGAAATAGACTTGTTTGGCCAGGCTGAGCGTAGAGTTGTAGGACTTAAGGATGAATTTATAATGCCAGAAATCAGCACAGGTGCATGATTTCCTCTACTGGACATGCTCTAATTTGTTAAAGTAGCTAATATTAGCACTAGCAACCCTGCAATACTGTTATGTGTTTATCCCCTGAAAAAGTAATTAAACACACAGTTTAAGTACCACTCGGGATCTGCAAGACACTGGTGTCGAATGGATACAGAGGGCAAGCCAAGCAGCATCGGTAGTTGCACTACACAGCTAGTAATCTGCAACTACAAATTGTCTCAGTGGCTATATCCACTCAGGACCACCAGTGCTCTGTGGCTCCTGAGCGTCATTTTAGCAAGGGGGTCAATCACAATCCTTTAGAAAAACTATAAGTATCTTCAAAATTACCAATAAATTAAATGATTAAATACATTTTCTAAAGAATTGTGATTAACCCCCTTTGTAACAAATAAGTGTATGTAATATCTGCACTCTAATGGATATTTCAGTTAATCTTCAGCTAGATTAAGAGTTGTGCGTTAAGGTAAAAAAGCAGCGTTAACAGGTCCTAACGCTGCTTTTTTTACGCCCGCTGCTATTACGAGTCTTGCAGGTATAGGTGTACCGCACACTTGCTTGGCCTTACCTCAAACCGACTTAGGTAAAGTTTGTAAACCCTTTTTTCTATGGGACTTTCATAGCGCCGGTATTACGAGTTTGTCCTGGGAGGCCAAAAAGTGAACGGTACACCCTCTACCGACAAGATCCGTAACGCATTCTAAAGTCAGTAGTTATGAGTTTTACACTACAACGCTGTAGCATAAAACTCATAAATAAAGTGCTAAAAAGTACACTAACACCCATAAACTACCTATTAACCCCTAAACCGAGGCCCTCCCGCATCAGAAACACTATAATACATTTTTTAACCCCTAATCTGCCGCTCCGGACATCGCCGCCACTATAATAAACATATTAACCCATAAACCGCTGCACTCCTGCCTCGCAAACACTAGTTAAATATTATTAACCCCTAATCTGCCGCCCCTAACAAAGCTGCCACCTACACTATACTTATTAACCCCTAATCTTCCGCTCCGGACATCGCTGCAACCTACATTATACAGGGAGTGCAGAATTATTAGGCAAGTTGTATTTTTGAGGATTCATTTTATTATTGAACAACAACCATGTTCTCAATGAACCCAAAAAACTCATTAATATCAAAGCTGAATAGTTTTGGAAGTAGTTTTTAGTTTGTTTTTAGTTATAGCTATTTTAGGGGGATATCTGTGTGTGCAGGTGACTATTACTGGGCATAATTATTAGGCAACTTAACAAAAAACAAATATATACCCATTTCAATTATTTATTTTTACCAGTGAAACCAATATAACATCTCAACATTCACAAATATACATTTCTGACATTCAAAAACAAAACAAAAACAAATCAGTGACCAATATAGCCACCTTTCTTTGCAAGGACACTCAAAAGCCTGCCATCCATGGATTCTGTCAGTGTTTTGATCTGTTCACCATCAACATTGCGTGCAGCAGCAACCACAGCCTCCCAGACACTGTTCAGAGAGGTGTACTGTTTTCCCTCCTTGTAAATCTCACATTTGATGATGGACCACAGGTTCTCAATGGGGTTCAGATCAGGTGAACAAGGAGGCCATGTCATTAGATTTTCTTCTTTTATACCCTTTCTTGCCAGCCACGCTGTGGAGTACTTGGATGCGTGTGATGGAGCATTGTCCTGCATGAAAATCATGTTTTTCTTGAAGGATGCAGACTTCTTCCTGTACCACTGCTTGAAGAAGGTGTCTTCCAGAAACTGGCAGTAGGACTGGGAGTTGAGCTTGACTCCATCCTCAACCCGAAAAGGCCCCACAAGCTCATCTTTGATGATACCAGCCCAAACCAGTACTCCACCTCCACCTTGCTGGCGTCTGAGTCGGACTGGAGCTCTCTGCCCTTTACCAATCCAGCCACAGGCCCATCCATCTGGCCCATCAAGACTCACTCTCATTTCATCAGTCCATAAAACCTTAGAAAAATTAGTCTTGAGATATTTCTTGGCCCAGTATTGACGTTTCAGCTTGTGTGTCTTGTTCAGTGGTGGTCGTCTTTCAGCCTTTCTTACCTTGGCCATGTCTCTGAGTATTGCACACCTTGTGCTTTTGGGCACTCCAGTGATGTTGCAGCTCTGAAATATGGCCAAACTGGTGGCAAGTGGCATCTTGGCAGCTGCACGCTTGACTTTTCTCAGTTCATGGGCAGTTATTTTGCGCCTTGGTTTTTCCACACGCTTCTTGCGACCCTGTTGACTATTTTGAATGAAACGCTTGATTGTTCGATGATCACGCTTCAGAAGCTTTGCAATTTTAAGAGTGCTGCATCCCTCTGCAAGATATCTCACTATTTTTGACTTTTCTGAGCCTGTCAAGTCCTTCTTTTGACCCATTTTGCCAAAGAAAAGGAAGTTGCCTAATAATTATGCACACCTGATATAGGGTGTTGATGTCATTAGACCACACCCCTTCTCATTACAGAGATGCACATCACCTAATATGCTTAATTGGTATTAGGCTTTCGAGCCTATACAGCTTGGAGTAAGACAACATGCATAAAGAGGATGATGTGGTCAAAATACTCATTTGCCTAATAATTCTGCACTCCCTGTATTTATTAACCCCTAATATGCTGCCCCCAACATCGCCCCCACCTACCTACATTTATTAACCCCTAATCTGCCGTCCCCAATGTCGCCGCAACTATTCTAAATTTATTAACACTTTAAACTTAAGTATAACCCTAATCCTAACACCCCCTAACTTAAATATAATTTAAATAAATCTAAATAAAATTACTATCATTAACTAAATTATTCCTATTTAAAACTAAATACTTACCTGTAAAATAAACCCTAAGCTAGCTACAATATAACTAATAGTTACAATGTAGCTAGCTTAGGGTTTATTATTATTTTACAGGCAAGTTTGTATTTATTTTAACTAGGTAGAATAGTTACTAAATAGTTATTAACTATTTAATAACTACCTAGCTAAAATAAATACAAATTTACCTGTAAAATAAAACCTAACCTATGTTACAATAACACCTAACACTACACTACAATTAATTAAATTACCTACATTAAATACAATTAAATAAATTAAATAAAATTAGCTAAATCACAAAAAAACAAACACTAAATTAAAGAAAATAAAAAACAAATTACATATCTTTAAACTAATAACACCTAATCTAAGAGCCCTATCAAAATAAAAAAGCCCCCCAAAATAAAGAAAAACCCCTAGCCTAAACTAAACTACCAATAGCTCTTAAAAGGGCCTTTTGCTGGGCATTGCCCCAAAGAAATCAGCTCTTTTACCTGTAAAAAAAATACAAACAACCCCCCAAACAATAAAACCCACCACCCACACAACCAACCCCCCCAAATAAAAGCCTAACTAAAAAAAAAATAAGCTCCCCATTGCTCTGAAAAGGGCATTTGGATGGGCATTGCCCTTAAAAGGGCATTTAGCTCTATTGCTGCCCAAAGCCCTAACCTAAAAAATAAACCCACCCAATACACCCTTAAAAATCCTAACACTAACCCCCGAAGATTCACTTACCGGGAGAAGTCTTCATCCAATGCGGCAAGATGTCCTCAACAAAGCCGGCAGAAGTGGTCCTCCAGACAGACAGAAGTCTTCATCCAGACGGCATCTTCTATATTCATCCTTCTGACGCGGAGCGGCTCCATCTTCAAGACATCCGGCGTGGAGCATCCTCTTCAAACGACGTCTTCTTATGAATGAATATCACTTTAAGTGACGTCAATCCTATTTGCTGATCCAATCAGCCAATAGGATTAAGCTTGCATTCTATTGGCTGATTGGAACATCTTAATTCCGATTGGCTGATAGAATTCAATCAGTCAATCGGAATCTAAGGGATGCCATCTTGGATGACATCACTTAAAGTGATATTCATTCCAAAGAAGACGTCATTTGAAGAGGATGCTCCACGCGGGATGTCTTGAAGATGGAGCTGCTCCTTGTCGGAAGGATGAAGATAGAAGATGCCGTCTGGATGAAGACTTCTGCCCGTCTGGACCACTTCTGTCGGCTTTGTTGAGGACATCTTGCTGCTTGGATGAAGACTTCTCCCGGTAAGTGAATCTTCGGGGGTTAGTGTTAGGATTATTTAAGGGTGTATTGGGTGGGTTTATTTTTTAGTTTAGGACTTTGGGCAGCAATAGAGCTAAATGTCCTTTTAAGGGCAATGCCCATCCAAATGTCCTTTTCAGGGCAATGGGGAGCTTAGGTTTTTTTAGTTAGGCTTTTATTTGGGGGGTTGGTTGTGTGGGTGGTGGGTTTTACTGTTGGGAGGGGTTGTTTGTATTTTTTTTTACAGGTAAAATAGCTGATTTCTCTGGGGCAATGCCCCACAAAAGACCCTTTTAAGGGCTATTGGTAGTTTAGTTTAGGCTAGTTTTTTTATTTTATTTTGGGTGGCTTTTTTATTTTAATAGGGCTATTAGATTAGGTGTAATTAGTTTAAAGATCTGTAATTTGTTTTTTATTTTCTGTAATTTTGTTTTTTTTGTGATTTAGCTAATTTTATTTAATTTATTTAATTGTATTTAATGTAGGTAATTTATTTAATTGTAATGTAGTGTTAGGTGTTATTGTAACTTAGGTTAGGTTTTATTGTACAGGTAAATTTTTATTTATTTTAGCTAGGTAGTTATTAAATAGTTAATAGCTATTTAGTAACTATTCTACCTAGTTAAAATAAATACAAACTTGCCTGTAAAATAAAAATAAACCCTAAGCTAGCTACAATGTAACTATTAGTTATATTGTAGCTAGCTTAGGGTTTATTTTATAGGTACATATTTAGTATTAAATAGGAATAATTTAGGTAATGATAGGAATTGTATTTAGATTTATTTAAATTATATTTAAGTTAGGGGGTGTTAGGGTTAGGGTTAGACTTAGATTTAGGGGTTAATACATTTAATATAGTGGCAGTGACGTTGGGGGCAGCAGATTAGGGGTTAATAAGTGTAGGTAGGTTGCGGCAACATTGGGGGCGGGAGATTAGGGGTTAATAAATATAATGTAGGTGTCGGCGATGTTGGGGGCAGCAGATTAGGGGTTAATAAGTATAATGTAGGTGGCGGCAGTGTCCGGAGCGGCAGATTAGGGGTTAATAAGAATAATGTAGGTGTCGGGGTGGCATATTAGGGGTTAATAAGTGTAAGATAAGGGGTGTTTAGACTCAGGGTTCATGTTAGGGTGTTAGGTGTAAGCATAAAATGTGTTTCCTCATAGGAATCAATGGGGCTGCGTTACTGAGCTTTACGCTGACTTAAGCAGTGCTGGTATTGGAGTGCAGTATGGAGCTCAATTTTGCTCTGCGCTCACTTCTTGCCTTTTAACGCCGGGTTTGTAAAAACCCGTAATACCAGCACTGCAGGTAAGTGAGCGGTGAGAAAAAACTGCTTGTTAGCACCGCACAGCTCATAACGCAAGACTCGTAATTTAGCCGATTTTTTGTAATAAAGCGATGTAAATGTAAATGCACGCAAAGGGTTGCTGTGGGTTATTGTATTATTAAGTTTTCTAAAGTTATATTTAGTATATATTTGAGGTGTTAATTAAAATAAATGATGACATAAGATACAATCAAATCATTGTGTTTTCTCCTTCATTTAAGGTTGAGGTCAGAAGAGAAACCAAGAGAATATTTCCAATTGAAGAGCCACTTAATTGTTTCTTACTGAAATTCCAAGTTTCTACTGGGTCAAGAAAGTTTATTTCAGTCAGTTCTCCATCAACACTACTATTTTCCATTTAATGGTACTCAGGTTACTTTGGCATAGTGAGAACTCATAAGGGTCAACAAAAGCTCAGCCTAAGAAAAGGTTAGCAGCAAACACAGTTCGTGTTGCCAAAAATGGCAACAATTATACTCCAATAACACTACAAAGGATGGAATTACCCCAGAATAAACACTTGCAAGATCCCATCAGACTTCTTTGTATATGAGGTCTGGATCAATCCCAGGAAAAATAATTTGAAAAGTAAAATGGATGATTAGTCCAGGTTTTGTCTCAGAAGAGAAAGGAACAAGCAGTCCACAGCTCTTCAGATCTATGTTTTACAGTAATTAATTGAACACTGTATATAAAAGATGGATTCTTGTAAACCAGAAAGTATGAAAAATAGTCATTGTTATCATTAATATCACATTATGTTTTCAGTATTATTACATTTACGTTGCTAACTGTTCCTTTACATTAACACATCTTACAACAGATTTCACTTATTTGTTTCAAGTCTTCCCAAAACTGATAGGTACATAGATCAGAATATTCATGTACAGGAGATTAATTCAATACATCTGTACACCAAAAAGTATTGTAAGAATTGGTTACCATTACTTTGTTGTCCCTTAAGATATAGTCTATAAAGAAAACATAGAGGATACCACAGTACAGACAAAATACATATAATACATAGAAGGAAAATACAGGCTACTGTATTTTAAGGGTGGCACCATCGTCCTACAAAATTATGAGGACTACAGGGAAGAGATCATGAAACAATTGAGCTATACTGAAACCTATCTATGCCTCACAGCTGATCCTGTGAAAAGCTTCAAGACACGGATTGACACTTTCCTGTTAGCTGTCTTTAACGATGGCTATTTGGACAAGATGACATTTGAATACCTAACTACTCCGTTTCCCAGGACTCCGGTACTCTATACACTGCTGAAAGTTCACAAGAGTCTGATATCACCTCCGGGCAGGCCTATTGTATCGGCCATAGGCTCAGCTTTACAGCACATTGCAACGTATCTTGATGGAATACTACAATCTGCTGTCAGGAATATGGAATAATTTCTACTTGACTCACACTCGCTACTGAAAATGATCAAGGAACTACCACTCCTATGGGATGAATATTTACATGTCACACTGGATGTGACAAGTTTTTATACTGTGATCCCCAATAATGAGGGACTACAAGCTGTCACCAGACAACTTGGAAAATATCCATATATAGGAACCCCTGTGGAGATTCTGATCAACCTACTTGAATTCTGCTTAACTATGAACTATTCCGATTTAAAAATCAGTTCTATCTGCAAAGAATGGGGACGGCGATGGGTTCCAATGTGGCCCAATCATATGCCAACTTATATATGGCAGAATTCAAAACCAACGACACTGATCTTTTCAAAGATGAACATGTAATATTCTTCAAACACTATATCGATGACCTGGTGATGATCTGGAGGGGCAGTAAGGTGACACTGGATGAATGGTTTCAATGTTTGAACAATGCTAATCCGGGACTTAAGTTCAAAATGGAAAATGATGTAGAGAAGATTCATTTCTTGGATCTACAGCTGTATAAATAGGACGGCCACTTGAAAAGTACACTCTATAGAAAAGATACGGACAGAAATTCCCTGCTTTAATCGTCAGTGGCCATCCACCTTCGCTTAAGAGGTCCCTGCCCAAATCCCAATTTAAAACGGTACAAAGGAACAATTCTGATGAAGAAAAAACTGTACAGCAAATGGAACAAATGTACAAAAGGTTTCAAGACAGAGGATATTCATCAAGGATACTTGACAAACAGCTCATGGAACTGGATGTCCCCAAAGTCAGTGTATCTTAGGAACAACTCATCTTTGTGACTACGTACACAAGCGACAAAATGAATCTCAAGGATACTTTCAACAAACACTGGGAGATTGTGAAGAGTGACCCAGCCCTATCATTCAGAAATATGGTACCCCCACGCATGGGATTTCGTAGAGCTACATCCTTAAGGGATATGCTGGTGAAAACTGATCCTTGGCCTTGCTATCAGAGAAAGACCTTGCTGGAGAATACCAAACCAGGATGTTTAAATGCCTTGGTTGCCCCACTTGCAGTGCACTACAGACAGGACCATACTTCACTCACCCAACCAAAAAGCTGAAATTTAAACACAAACATCGTTTGACGTGTACCGTGACATACATAGTAGGAAAAAGAAACAGAAAAAGCTATATTGTGTAGTAAGTTTGCAACAGCTCTGCTCACCTTAATCTTCCTCATCGTTATGAGGTAGATTATATTCAGTGGGTAATTTAATCCCTATATGTGGAAATGGTGAAACTCCCTTGAATTCCAGCAGAGACAAGAAATCAGGTTATCGAAAACAAAGTTGGTGCTTGTTTGGTCCCATTTAGGGCTAGATTACGAGTGGAGCGCAAAAGTTTGTACACAAGAAATATGGGGTCTATCGCTGGGGTTTGCCCGCGTCGGGTTTACCGCTCATATAACAAGTTGAAAGTAAATGCGATTGCAATAGCTAGAATGATTACTGTGTCCTCAGAACTCTCGTTAACTGTTTCACAAAACAAAAAACATATAAAAAATACATAACAAAGTACATTTACACTCATAATAACAATACAGGTATACCTCACTTTACAGCACTTCCCTTTACAGTGCTTCGCTAATACAGCGCTTTGCGGAGCTGTAGTTCAACCTCCAAGGATTTTGAAACAGTGCTGTACTCATCGTGAGAATGCGAGAAAAGTGACTGGCACCATTTTGTTATGCTTAGTTCACTCTGTTTACAGCATCACAGTACAATCTGTGTCTCAGTGTTGTAGTCTGGCAAATTAAACACCTATTCACGCTAGATAAGTACCAATTCAAAAGATATGGCCAACTTAACCAGTCATAAAACATGAAACATCACATATGTGTGCATAACCATACACCTAAACAAAACAGAATCATCAGTCCAGGGTAATATCTCATGTTTCACACCCCACCAGTGTAGAGAAATAACCCGCATCCATGTCCTATACTGAAAGAAAAACTTATATGTACCATTCATAGAATCTCACAAGTACAGACCATTCAAATATCATGTAACACAACTATCTGATTTCAGACCACATGTGACAGGAACAGAATGTGATCAATCACACAAATACTGCCCAGCATGAAGTCCCTGTGTAGACCGCCACTAATCAGACAGAATACCCTTAATTGAAGGCTAACAATCTCACTAGGCAATGCACATAAGTAGAATGAAAAATAAGATTGATCACATACATACTGGCAACCTAATGGTTCCTGATCTAATACCCATAATCTACAAACATATTCACCAAACCTAATAAAAAAATAACTGACTAGATTGCATAGCCTATCATATCTGATATACTCCTCAATGACAAGCCAGATGGGGTGAACCTAATAAAACACTACAACCAATGTATACAACAACCAATAATCATGGCGCATGAACACCTATATACAACAAGTAATTTCATATAAGCACACCTCGTACAGACCCCCTGGTAAAGCGATCACAACATAGCAGTCACATTAAAACAGAGAAAATACCGGATAAATGAACTTATATACAAGACACTAGTTAGCAAGGTGCGGTGACCACAACACAACAATATAGTACTTACTATTGTAATGCAGCATGCATTGCTCTCAAACGGTGTGCAAACCTGACTCTCAACAGAGCAGCGGTATCAGTGATACCGGAAATGACCAATATGGCATTTAAATAGAGCAACCGGTGTAGGCAGCAGCCAATCATCAGGGCGCATGAACGCACACCCATAAAACATAGAGTCCCGTATGAGCACACCTCATACACACCCCCTGGTTAGATGAACACAGCCTAGCAATCATAGTAAAGTCGGGTAAATAGTGGAGCATAAATGCACACTCAGAGTACATAATCTAAAATATACAATTGATGCATAGCGGCTTCCTCAGATTACACAGCCAACAAAACATTCTGAACTAGTAATGCCATACAAAAAAGGATGCATAAAGCATACCTAACTCTACCTCAGCAGCTTAGAAAAGTAACATGATCTTACACAAAAAATCGAGTACATCTCAACGGATCTCATGGTATACTATAATGCCCAAAATGAAACACAGACCGTTGCAGTGGCATAGTGATTGGAGAAAACAGAGAGCTAAACCGCAGTTCAATGAAGGAATAACTGACCCCCCCATTTTTAAACAGTATCACCTAAACTAAGCCGCATGCTGCATCATCTAACTGGCATAACCCTATGCACCAGGATGAAAGAGTGGATAATTAGTCCCAGTGAACATTGACAAATGCACCTAACATCATGTACTGTCCACAAAATGCATAAACAGCTAAGGGTAGTATCAGAAGTTGGCAGATGCCATCCCTTGCACATTACTAGCACCATCTATTAGGAATAACTCACACCCCAGTACTGGAAATACTATAGGTACACTAGTACCACTCATAACCATCTAAATCACAACCCGTTAGTCCGCATGACCATGAGGATAACTATAGTGCTAAACATACCCCATTATAGTCATAGAAACAAGTGAATGGCCCTTGTTAGGGATCAGAAGATCCCAACCTAATACCACCACAGCAAACTATTGAGAGAATTGGGGCCATGAGTGTTTCTAAGACAGAGAAGACTATTCACAGTAACAGGCAATACCCAAATAATGACCGATACAGAAAATCAAATCAAAGACAATAAAAGACACAATCAATTCACATACACAGAATTAGAAGGGAGGAATGATATATGCATAGAGGGAACATGAGGGCACCCAAAGAAGAAAGTGACATAAGAACAACATAATTAATATTAGTGATCAAGTATTCATAATGACGGCTAATGCTCAATTGGAACACTTCAATAAAATAGAACATAGTCAATGCTGGCATTCATGCCAACCGGAGTGAGAGTATCCAGCCTGTGTATCCATTGCGCTTTACATTTCAGTAATTCCTGACTCCTATTACCACCTCGTTTCAAGGGGACCACTTTATCAATCAGCATGGCCCTGAGTGATGAGATGGAGTGTTGTTTTTCAAGAAAGTGCCTTGCCACCAGCTGGTCTGAGTGTCCATCTTTTAGGGCAGTTCTAATTTTTTTTTTTTAAATTTATATTTTTATTGAGGTTGTGTGAATTATACAATATAGATTAGACATCATAAAACATAATTAACAGAAATAAAGTAACTCTTCCAGATAACATAGTACAAAAACAAGACATTGCAGTGGTTGTTTATGAGTCAGAATTTTAAACCTCTATTTTATATTATTTCTTCAAGTGATTCCTCTTTGGCTTAAAAGGTCACTTTTGGACCTATGTAGACTAATGTAAGCAATACTGAGGAAATTAGCTTCTGGTATGGTCACTTTTGGACCTTAGCATAGGAAGGTGGGGGGAGGAGATCAGCAGGCAAAAGCTGCTCTGTAAAAAGATGGTAGGAAGGAAAACGGGCCTTCAAACATTACTCAATATTAGAGATAGGATGGAGTATTGTCCAATAAGAGTCCAACACAGAGGGTACATATACACTAAAAACCATAACAATGTATATAGATAAGAAGTAAATTGAAGAGGAAAATCAATGGGGTGTGGAGGTGAGTAAAATAGTATTTCTCTTATAGAGAAGGGAGCTTTCTTTGCAGTTGTATTTAATATAGAACAGGGATGGAACATAAGTAACAGTTATCAGAACTCAAAAAGAAACCAGGATCATAGTGTATTGTAATAAACAAGTGTCTTGCACCTCTAATTGTTAAACATTCTTATATGTGCACTTCCAGAGCACTTACTATTTATTAACCAAGAGGGTGATTCTAAAAGCTTGGCGATTTTAATAAAGAGTAAAGTATGAAGGGATATTAAAGTCTAGGGGATCATGACGTCTGTGCTGATATGGAGTAATATGTAAGGGGGGGTCTTTTGATGGGGGGTATGGAAGTCTACTTGGTGTGAAGGCTAATAGGGGCTGCTACTGAGTATAAGGGGCACCTACTTCAAACAATTCTAACTTCTTAGGGTGTATATGTGAAATACCTGAGTTAGAGTGAACAATGAGACCCCATACTATAACCACTCCTGTGAAATTTAAATTTAGGGGACAAGCAGTAGGAAAAAGCTAAGAGTGACTCTAAAGATGAATTCTAATGATGCGTCATAAAAGTAATAAGGGTGTGTAAAGATTTATACAAGCAATCTATAGGTTCCACCTGATAATAATTTTGTGTGCAAGATAACCAACTAGTTCTACGCATAGTATTTGCAGAAGTTTTTTTTCTCCAGAAGGTCACAATTAGATTAAGCATATACATGTTAGGAGGCAATCTACTAGTTCCCCACAAAATAAAAACATGGAAAAACCAGCAAAAAGATAACATGGTACTCCCTGCTCCAACAACTCCTGTAGTGTATAAGAAGCTAAAGGTGACCCCACTTATTATGTCTAATGGTGCTTAAAAGGAAAAACTAGGAAAAAGTAATAACAGTGTGTAAGAATCTAGACAGACTGGTTGTGAGTTCCATCTCATGGATATACATGCAAGCTAAACACCTGACTCTGCAAAGAATCCATACTAAAGATTACCCCATATAAAGGACTCTGGTAAATAATTATATATTCATGTAAGGAGGTCAACTACTAGCCCGCCATGTTACAAATATATATCAAGTCAATAACCAGTAAACAATTAACATACATTGTTAAATAAACAAGAGCAAACATTAATGTCCAGAAGTTGACATCTAGACAGACGCTTATTGTGCATTACTCTGTCCTCTCCGTGTCTAACCTACACCAGAGCGATTCAGAAGTGAACCACTGTTATTCAGGCCCCTTTCTTTGTTGATGGCAGTGCAAATGTCTAATAAAAATACCCGGGAAACCTCAGCCATAAGCCGTTCCAGAAGGGCAAACACTAAAGTCTCTTCCTTCTCGTCTGGGGACTCTGGAGCAGTGTATTTTTGCAGAAGCTCCGGATGCCCCACGCGGGAGCCGGCCACATCTCCCGACCAGGACACCGGAGATGGGAGGGATAGCACCATCCTCTCAGTTAGAGCTGAAGTGAAGAAAAGTGGTTGGGAGAGAATCGGATGTACCGTGCCTGGGAGCAAAGTGACACTCGATCTCCGTGACTCCTGTGGGGCTGGAAAAGAGCGGTACGGGTGAGCTGCGGTAATTGTCTCTGAACTGTGTACATAGGTATCAGCAGTGGAATCTTCTGGCGTCTGTGTATAATCTTCCGGACGATCAATTAAGGCCTTTTTAGTAAGAAGGCTATGTTTAGCTGGTTCAGCGGGGTCATGTATCTCTCGTGGGCGCCAGGCGCCATCTTTTGTGCGGGCCTCCAGGATGCATACTTTAAGTTCAACGAACTGTGCGTCCATCTTCCGACCCAGTTCAAGGAGCACAGCCTTCATAGCTAGTTGAAAATCCTCCATCCTATGAGTCAACGGTTAGGTGGGCCCGTTATACCCGGAAGGCCGGGGGGGTTAGAAAGAAAATTGCAGGCCGTCACCTCACTCAATTCGGTGTATAGAGCAGAACTCCAAGTTAATAGATCCGTTCATGTATATTCCTCAAGTAGAGAGCTTATTCATTTTACACACTTGGGTTATACTCATCTGCTAAGCTTGTTTGAACTGTAGGAGATGCGGATGACGGCCTAAAGTTATCGCTGGCTATTTCAGGTCCTGGGTGCTTTTATAAGCCCATCTTAGTTCGGCTCGGGATCACAAAATAAGTAGCAATAAATTGCTGTAGTTAGTGGATGGGTTAATATCAAAATATCTTGTAGAACTGATGAATTAGATGAATAGTCCCAGGAGCTTCATGAAAAGCGACCGATCATGGCCACCTCTTAGCCACGCCCCCCGGGCAGTTCTAATTTTACTCTTGTGGTTAGCAAGTCTCTCACGAAAAGTAGTACTGGTCTTGCCAACATAGTAATGTCCACAAGGACAGGACAAGAAATATATCACAATGTCTGAGGTGCAGGTGAGCCGATGTCTGATCCAATATGTCTTGGTTGTTCCTGGATGGTGGAACTTCTCTCCTGTGAGAAGGGTGCTACAAGTCACACAGCTGCCACATTTGTAGCATCCATTTTTCGCTTTCTGGAGCCATGTCTTTTCCTTCTTCCAAGGATCAGTCTTCATTAGCAGAGATTTCAGGCTACGACCACTCCTGTGAACCAACCTAGGAGGTGGCTTATCATTGAAGGGTAGAGATCTATCACCTCTGATCAGGGGCCAATTTCTGTTGATAACCTCTCTTACTTTAAAGGTTGCGGGAGTGTAGCTAGTAATGAAGTGAATTGGGGCTTCGCCCATGTCATTAATCTGTTTCTGCTTCCTCTGGATCAAACTGTTGCGATCATATTGTACCACCTCTTCCAAGATTTCATGAAGCATATTCGGATTATATCCTCTATTCAAGAACTTCGTTCTCATTTCATTGAGTTGCACCATCCTCTGGTCTACTTCAGAATTGTTGCCTATGACCCTCATAAACTGCGATTTCACAATCCCCCTCTTGAATTTTATCGGATGGTAACTGTTAAACTGTAACAGGGTGTTTCTGTCAGTAGGTTTAGTATATAAGGTCGTTTTTAACTGACAAGCATCATCCATCTCTGATTTGTAAATGCATAAGTCCAGAAAATGTATTTTTTCAGGACTTATTTCACTTTTAAACTTGGCTGCTATTTCTGATATGTTCAGGCTGTCAATCCAATTTCCAAGTTCATCAATAGTACCTCCCCAGATTAAAAAGAGGTCATCAATATACAGTCGGTATAGGAGGACATTTGGATTTTTAGAACTAAATACGTACTTGTTCTCAAACCATGCCATAAACAGGTTGGCATATGTGGGGGCCAGACTCGACCCCATGGCTATCTCAATCAGCTGGAGGTAGGGCTCCTGGGATGAAATAGCTTATTCTGGGTCTGACTATCGGGTAGCACACGTGGTAGAAACTCTTGATGTCTGCAGCACACAGGAGTGGGTCGTGGGTACTCTAAGGCACAAAGCAAGGTAAGGCAGTGCACACGAGAGGGCGAAACACAGTGAGTGGGACTAGCTGTTTACAGGAGTGTGGCTCGATGTGAAAATACAGTCACCTCATGCATGTAGTCCACCATTTGCTTCCTACATACCACTGACTGGGAGTCAGTAACTGTGGTAATGCTTAGGACAGCTAGGTTATTATAATGTGTTACTATATTTAACATGTCCAGCCTTCAAGGTGTTTTTTACATCATAAACTCAGTAGACCCTACTACGAAGCTTAATTTATGATTTTACTCTGAATGGAATCTTGTTATATAAACACAATTACAATTAGCTGTTTATAATGACTGATTCTGCACATCATGACAATCTGACCTGGCTTGAGGACTGGAACTGGTTTAGGGAGTAATGACCTCAAATTGTATGCTTTTATGGGGAGAATAACCTAAGGAGCTTTAACTAATTATATTTCTGATTCCTTATATTTTTGGTAAATAATATGCACTTTTATGTATATACATACATACATATATATATATATATATATATATATATATATATATATATATATATATATATATATATATATATATATGTATATGTATATATATTTCACAAAAAATACCTGGCTCCCAGATTTTTGGGCTGTCTCCTAAATTTTTTAACATATTTGTCTAGCACTTATGTAGATTATGTAGTGTGTTTTTTTGTATTTTTACCTTCTTTATAAAAAAAATACTGCCTACTTGTGCAGCAGTTTTATAAAATTTTTAAAATGGTGGCTCATAAAGCTGATTGCTCGTTCAATTAGTGAATCCCTCTAATTAAAAAGAGCACTCTAACTGGTGTTCACAGCTGTCTGAGCCACCATTTTAACTTTGTATAACTAAACTGCATTTTATATTAAAAGTATTAAAATGTACAGATATATATCACATGTGTATGTGTGTGTATATATAAAGGGCTCTAATAAAGGGGTGTGGTTTAGCACCCCACCATCTTAAACATTCACCATCCGCCACTGGCTCAATATTTAAAATGATTAATGTTGCATTTTTAGTGTTGTTAGTAAGTAGTTTGAAAAATAATGTTTAATCAACTTGCCTCGTGGCAACTGAATATTTACAGATGGAGAGTTGCTCATTTTACACATGAGCTACACATTATTTTACAAATAGTGGCTCAGTGCTGTAGATTGATTATGTGTAGACTGCTTATGCTTAGGGGAAAAATTCCAGGGGGGGGGCATTTTCCTCCTTTACCACACATGCCAATAAACCCTCAAACACAGGTGTGGTATAAACCAGTAGTGGAGAATAGAGGAAATGCATAAGTTAAATCTTTGCCCATGAGCACTAATGATATCATCCCTGATTATGTAATCAACTATTGTAAGATCATCTTAGCACTTGACATTTATATAAATCATGTTCATTGTAACACAACTGTCTTTAATTAACATTAATTTAATTTTGTGATTGGCTGATATCTGTCATATGATTCAGTGGGAGGGCAAATTGGATTCACTTTGAAATTTGCCAGAAAATATTCTACTGCTCATTTAAAATTCAAATTAAGTGCTATTGTATTGTCTTTTTATTGTGTATTGTCAATTATGTAAGTCTACTGTATTTAGTCACCCTTACATTTCCCAATATGAGCCAGACCATACTCCACTTTTACACTTAAAGGTACTGTAAACACCTAGTAATACAAGACATTGCTGTTGTGTTGGTAAAGAATAACATGTCAGCCAAGTCAGAATGTTTTTTAAAACAAATTAACATCCTTTTTTAATGCAATTGTTTATCAATAGCCAAACTCTACCCACTATGGGCCAGATTACAAGTGGAGCGTATTTATCACTCCCGCTTGCTTGGTAACTCTGCTAGAAGAAAGCTTTTTGCAAGAGTCGGGTAGCGCGAGTTGGGTAGCGCGAGCCGGGCAGCGCTCGAATTACAAGTCGAAAGTAAATTATTTTCACTTGCCCGCTAACCCAATGTGCGCAAAAAGCCAAGCCTAAAATTTTGTGATTGTGTTAACGTATTCCCTCATAGAAGTCAATGGAGCAACAAAAAAACAACAACACCCTACTTTCACACAAACTCGCTAACCCTAAATGAAAATATGAATATTTCACATTCTAATGTTCTTCACAGAGCAGAATATGTTCTAATTTAAAATGTTGTTGTATTCTGCCTGGAATCAACTTCACCCAGCAGTGATTCTAACCTTCTCCCAGCTGATGAGTGGCAAAAACCACGAAACAGTCTGTCCTGGGATGGTTATGAATCACTGCACTAACCCTAGCTAAGTTTATAAGCTGTGTGAACAGCGATACTTTGGCGTAAAGGGAACCTGCTGAAAAGCAGACTGAAGTAAAAAGGTGTGTCATTGTGTACTTAATTTGCATATCTTACCCAGAATCCTTTGCTGCATTGGAAACAATGTAATTCAGAGGTTTTCTGTGGAAAAACAAGCCTCTGAGCCTGTCTAGATTTGTTAATGAACTACACAATGAGTTATTTTTTCTATATTTTGTGCGTAGTGGAGGATTTTAAACTCGCCTTTTATCTCCTCCTAATTTAAAATGTTGTTATATATATATATATATATATATATATATATATATATATATATTACCAAAATACCATCATTATTTAGCAATATGTATTTAAGCATAAATAGAACATATTCTGCTATGTGAAAAACAGAATGTGAAATATTCATATTTTCATATGTTCTATTTAAGCTTAAATATATACTGCTACTTACTGATGGTACAGTGGGTATTGACAAGAATCACATAATCAACATTGTTGCTTTACAGCTTTACAGCCAATTAAAGACAGACACAGTTTTTGTTTATCCAGTTGTAATTACTCAGTGCAACTTATAACATTCAAGTGAAAGATATAACACTAACATGCCAGGCAAAAATAAAGACAATTCAAAAACAGAATCACTGAGTTGGAAAAAGGATCACCCCTCCTAAAATGACTTATAAACTCAATCAGATGTAGCTAATCACCTTCTCAATGGCACACACAAAGCCATTTGAACTTCTGTGATCAGCATGAAAAGAGCTTTCCTGGAGCATCTCAGTCCCTGGTAGTGAAACTGAAGCAAACAATCAACTATGGGTGGCAAGGCACTGTTAAAAGATCTCTGGGATAATGTTGTGGACAGGCACAAGTCAGGAGATGGATATAACATTTTTTAAAGGCTATATCAATGCCTAGAAGCACAGTGAAGTCTATTATTAAGAAGTGGAAGGTATTTGGTACAACACAGACCCTCTCTGGATCAGGATATCGCTCTAAACTGGATAAAAGAGCCAGGAGGAAACTGGTCAGAGGGGGTACCAAGAGGCCCACAGCAACTCTGAAGCAGTTGCAGGAATTTATAACAAAGAGTGGTCATTGTGTGCATGTGACAACAATATCACAAATTCTCCACAAATGTGGCTTGTATGGGAGGATTGCAAGAAAAAAGCCACTCCTCAAGAAAGGCCACATGCAGTCATGAGTGAGCTCTGCCATAACACACCTAGGAGATTCTGAAGCCACATGGAAAAAGGTGTTATGGTCAGATGAGACTAAAATTTAATTATTTGGCCTCAACACCAAACAATATGTCTGGAGGAAATCCAATACAGCTCACCATCCAAATAACACCATACCTACAGTAAAGCAAGGAGGTGGTAATATCCTGTTATGGGGGTGTTTCTCTGCCGCCGACACTGGAGCACTTGTCAGGATAGAAGGAAAATCTGCTGCCCTCTGCCAGGCAGTTGTCAATGGAAAGAAGGTTCACCTTCCAATATGACAATGACCCAAAGCACACAGCAAAAATGACCACACAGTGGTTGAAGGAGAAAAGGGTGAATGTCCTTTCATGGCCTAGCCAGAGCCCAGACTTAAACCACATTGAATATCTGTGGCATGACTTGAAGACAGCAGTCCACAAATGGTCACCATCAAATGTAACAGAACTGGAGCAGTTCTGCAAAGAAGAGTGGGCAAATATTGCACAGTCTAGATGTGCAAAGTTAGTAGGGACATATCCCAAGAGACTAAAGGCTGTAATTAAATTAAAGGTGGTTCTACTGGCACAAGGGGTGATCCTTTTTCCAACTCCGTGATTCTGTTTTTGAATTGTCTTTATTTTTGCCTGACATGTTGGTGTTATATCTTTAACTTGGATGTTATAAATTGCACTTAGTAATTACAACTGGATAAACAAAAACTGTGTCTGTCTTTATTTCAGGCTGCAAAGCAACAAAATGTGATTATTTTCAAGGGGTTGATTCTTTTCAATACCCACTGTATTTTGGTAATATATATATATATATATATATATATATATATATATATATATATATATATATATATAAATATATATATATATATATATATATATATAAAATAGCCAGCAGTCCAACCAATCAGATACAATCTGAGCCCAGGTGCAATCATTAAATCAAATATACAAATATTGTCACAGAAGGGCACTCACAGGACTTACATGGATAATATTCAAATCTTTATTTCAAACTCATAAAAGAATAGATCACAATTGTGTTTGAAATAAAGATTTGAAAGTATTTTTCCTAACAAATTCATTTAAGACCATGCTGCAAAAATGAATACACTCAAATGAAAATTCAGATTGAATTGATGGCACCACTCAAAAATACTGTGTCGGGTCTTATACCGTTCTATAATAAGGTCAATAGCCCTAGTATTATACAGTAATATGTGGTTAGGTGCTATGTATCAACACAGTAATACTTTACAAATTGGTTAGCTGAAGAAACTAACCGCAAAAAGATACTTTGTAAGCACTCAAAAGACCCCCATTGATATGAAATTGAAAAAGAATCACACAAATTAAAATATAAATCTTTATTAGAAATATTTAAAATCTGGGTAAGTTAAAACTAAAATGCTGGTCTGAAATTTCCAGTGCAAAGACTGGATATTGTACACTAGAACCTCTTGTATAAGTCTAATGGCAAATAAGAGAACACTGGCTGGAATTAAATCTATATACCCAATATAAAAAAGGGGTTAAGAAAGTACGGTTAACTAAATTGGTGTGATCACTGCAAAGATAGCTATTACTCGTTACAACATGAATACCGTAATTGCTCACAGGCAAAATTAGTGATAAAAATATATATGTTAAGCACATAGATAGAGTAGTGTAATAGAGCAGTAATGTGTAAAAACGGTAATCACTTAATATGATGAATATATTATGTTACTCCCAGTAAACGTGGTTGACAGTTAACATCATAGTGATTATGAGACACTCATAGGTCTATGGAAATATTGGGAAAAATTTCCTTCCGTAGTTAGAAAAATTACTGCAGTGATTTCTTATCACAAATTGCCCTGATGGAAATTTATAGTTGTGAGAGTAATACCAACTAACCCTATATGAGGGATTAAGAAAGAAATTGTGGTAGCCGCTAACTTACTAGTCAGCGTCTAGAAAAGCTAGTTTTAATAAGAATAGTACCTAGAATAATTAATACCAAATAGTGATAATTATACTGCCTGTATCAGGCTATCTCAGTACTTGTACTGCAGAATATAGTTTAGATATAATAATGTATTTTGCAGTATATGTCATCTCAGTGTATATTTGTATCACTTTGAGTTAATATTGGTATAGTAACCTAAATGGATTAATATTAGTAAATTAGCTAAAGGTAGTTGTCAAAGTGAGGCTCCCAACTAAGTAAAATTGCAATATAAATTGTCCTAGGTTGGGAATTACATGTTGAACAAAGGATGTGTTATAAGTGTTTGGTGCTCACTTACTGCAGATTTAGTATTGTCTTACTGTACCCACTTATTGACCCTGATAGATGATGGATTTAGTAAAGCACAACAAATATAGCAAAATAACTGGATTCGTCTAAATGGGCTAATGTTACGCCCTTGTTAAATTGCTGTTTATTTTAAATTGCTATATAGGGTGCTTATATAACAAATTACACAGCCACTGGATAATTTAGCTTAAATTAAATATTGCATTGATATCCTTGATAGTATGGAAGTACTTATAGATATGGAAACACATAGATATATATATGAGACCTATAAGGATTGTGATATATCATAGCGTCCATGTAATGTGGATCGCTGCCAATCCAAGCGCTTTTTAATACACAGTGTCAGACACAGAGGACACCTATTATTGTGCTAGCTGCTTGATAACAGCCTTAAGTAGCTTAGTAAAAAAGGACTATATTAATAGTGATCTTCGAAGTGTTTAAATTTACGGCGAGTCCTTTAACTGCTTATATATTGTAAGACGCTGCCAGTTTAAGTGCTCATTGTATAACATATCTGTAACGCAAGACATATGATCCTCTGCTTGACTGCTTCACTATATCATCAATTCAATAAGTACGTAATATAAATGACTATGTTAGCAGAGAATTTCATGCGTACTGACCCACAATGAGTGCTAATAATTTTAAAGTATTCATGCAATATCGATCACTGCCATAGTGACACGTTAAGTTATCCGATGTAAATCTTTCTGGATACCAACTACTAAATTGTTTGCTATAATGCCATCTGTGGTACAATTTAGCGTAGCTATAGTATTGATATCACCAATTAGAGTATAATTCTTAAGTTAAACAAAAGTTCTAGTAATTTAATAATGCCAGAAAGTGAATGTTTAAAAACTACAACGAGCTCCCATAAGCTCCCCCTTCCTCCCTTGACATGTTTCACCGGGTTACCGGCTTTATCAAAAGGCAGGGAGCCGCAGGAAATGCGGCTATTTATGATTCTTGCTCCTCCTCTTAGAATTGTCATGACCAATCAGATGCCTCCTATCTCGTATCTAGTGAAAGGAGGGATTTTAAACAGACTTCTCTTCTCAATTCACTATAATGTACTAATGATGAAATAATGATGATATATGTTGCTAACTTTATCATAGCAGTACAGAATAAGAATACCTATTATAATATTGTTCTATTATCTTCCAAATTAATACAGGAAATGGATCTTACATGCCGGTTTGCAATATCTGTATTGATACACTGGCGTTATGTGTATATTTTTTAGTCTCTTTCAGAAATATTTATTAGTCCTGCTTGAAATATTTTGTATTAAATTGTCTCCAAAGAAGTATGATAATGCTAATAGTAGTGCTTATAAGGCTGTATATGTTAACAGATTATAATTATTTTAGATACTGTTCTGACAGGTTGAGTGTCAGATTATAGTATCATTGTGATATGTGTATTAAATTACCAAAGTGCATCAAGTGAGTGTATGTGCCCTTGTGATGATTAATGCATTGATGTGTGGTGCTTGTTAGTACCTTTACCTAGTGAAAGTCGAGTGCTAATTGTGCAACTGTGATTATATGATAATAGTGTTTTTAATTTTAACCATCATTGGTTTTTACTTTTAACCATCATTGGTTCAAGGTTAGAGTTAATTTATTATTCTTGAATAATTCAAGGATAAAGTTTGTATAGTAATAATTTTCCTAAAGTGATGCTTGTGCAAAATAATCTAAAATAATGAAAAACTATAAGTGATAAACCAACTAAAAGTGAAAAACTTTATAGTTAATAGAAAAATTATATTTGCTTCTGTGGAAATTAAAGAAAGACACTTGTGTGGGGGCATAAAATTCCACATATTTATAGTTCAAAATGCACTACTGATATATCACAATCCTTATAGGTCTCATATATATATCTATGTGTTTCCATATCTATAAGTACTTCCATACTATCAAGGATATCAATGCAATATTTAATTTAAGCTAAATTATCCAGTGGCTGTGTAATTTGTTATATAAGCACCCTATATAGCAATTTAAAATAAACAGCAATTTAACAAGGGCGTAACATTAGCCCATTTAGACGAATCCAGTTATTTTGCTATATTTGTTGTGCTTTACTAAATCCATCATCTATCAGGGTCAATAAGTGGGTACAGTAAGACAATACTAAATCTGCAGTAAGTGAGCACCAAACACTTATAACACATCCTTTGTTCAACATGTAATTCCCAACCTAGGACAATTTAGGGCAATTTTTTTATTTTATTTTTTTTTTATAAATATTTTTTTTCTTTATTGAATAGAAATGCACTGTACAGTAATATTAGAGTAGCATTACATCAGAACATAACAGAGAACAGAGTATAACAGTATGTTTGGTTTACAAAAGTATACATTGCATATATTGGAATAATCAAAAATAGTAAAGTAGGTGTGTCATAAGTGTGCAGTCTCATAGTAGTCAATATTGAAACAAAGAGAAAAAAAAAGGTAGGTATCGGGCATTATTTGGCCCTAGAAGAGGGGTGAATAGAAAGTGAGCCAACCTAGCCCACGTACAAATTTGTCAGACAACTGAATAAATAGGGATTATGCACATCTCCCTCAGATAGGGAATAAAGGAAGAGATACAAAGAAGAAAGAGGGAGGCAGAGGAAGAGAAAGAGAGATAGAGAGAGAAAGAGAAGAAAAAAAAAAAAAAGGGGGGGGGGGAGGAGGGGAAGAAGGAAAGGGAACGGAGCAGAGGAGGAGAGAGTATGAACTCTCTCCTCCTATATCAGGGGTAGATCGCGCTACTGAAGGGACTCACTCATCGGAGTTCGAACCAGTCAGACCACATCTCCCAGTAAGAGTCCAAGGTACCATTTTCGCCGGCGACATATCTCTCCATCGTAGCGAAATGGTTTATCACATCACAGATCTCATTTAGATTTGGAGGCTCTGTTTGTTTCCAAGCCCGAGCTA
The DNA here is from genome assembly GCF_027579735.1 of Bombina bombina. Classification (NCBI taxonomy): domain Eukaryota; kingdom Metazoa; phylum Chordata; class Amphibia; order Anura; family Bombinatoridae; genus Bombina; species Bombina bombina. The sequence continues at coordinate 379,813,964 of NC_069501.1, forward strand.
TGCACAGTTTAGTCGCTGCCAGGACGTAAATTAGGAACTTCTTGGTAGTCAAGGAGAAAGACCTCGGAAGAATATGGAGCAAGGCCATCCCAGGCGTCAGGTGGACATCGAGATTCATGGAGCTGAGCAACAATTCAACCTCATTCCATAGGGAGGTGATCTTCGGACAGCTCCACCAGACATGGATGTCAGAGCCCTCGCCATTGCACTGCCTCCAGCACTCTCTGGTAGAGGACGGGAACATCGCCGCCAGTCGAGTTGGGACTCTATGCCACTTCAACACTCCTTTCATATATGTCTCAAAGACTGTGACGCAGTGAAGCATCTTTTTAGTGAGAGTAATTGCATAGGCAAGGTCTTCTTCAGGAATAGAGATGTTGAGCTCACGACACCAAGTGCGTATCTGCCATGGCACCCCTGGTGTACAGTCGTTGAGAAGTGTGGTATAGTGAAACGAGATGGGACGGGATCTCAGCGCTCCCGTACACCACCTACACTCCCATCCTGTCTTTCCTCTGAGAGCAGTCATGGGGAATCCCCTAGCCTTGACCACACCGAGCACTCTGAAGCTCTCGAAGCGGAACCATAGGGGGTTGTCCCCCCCGGGCTCCGCTAGTTGTGAAGCCGTCGTAAAGGTACCCGAGTGATACAGATCAGAAACCTTCGTGATGTTTTTTACTTTTCCAGAAATCAAAGTGAATCTCCGGTGAGTTCCAGAGTAAACCCCTCAAGCTCTGAATAGGAGAAGGGTAGGGTGAAACACCCTGTCTGTGACGAAGTTCATACCAGATACGTAAAGATTGACTGACAATAGGATTATGGATCTTAGCCAAGTGGTTCACGTGCTTGGGAACCCAGATGGCATCCCGAAGGTCTAGATCTACCGGCAGAGCTAGTTGTTCCAAGTAATACCAGCCTGGTCTATCCGTCTCTACTCCCCATGCGGTAATATGTGTAAGTCTCGTTGCTTCATAATAGAGATATATGTTTGGAAACGCAACACCTCCCTTGGAAAAGGGTCTCTGGAGGATTTTATATGCTATTCGAGGAATCCCGCGGCCCCACACATATCTGAGGAAGACTCTATGGATCTGTTGAAGAATCCGATGAGGCACATTAAAGGGGAGGCAGCGAAATATGTATAAGGCCTTCGGGAGGAGTGACATCTTAAGCGTGGCGACACGGCCTAGCCATGAAATCTCACGATGATCCCATGATATCGCCAAGGATTTAATTTCGGCCGTCAACTTATCAAAGTTGAGTTTGATCATGGTGTCTGTGTTGTCACTGAGCATTACACCTAAGTGAGTTAGGTAATTTGTAGACCACTGGAAGTCAAATTTGTCCCGCAGTGCATTTAGTCTGTGGGAATATTCATGGCGTATAGCTATATCGGCCAAATTTATCAATTAGGTCAAAGACCCTCGAGATCGAAGACTCCGGGTTAGTCAAAAGAAGAGTCACGTCATCCGCAAAGAGGGCAATCTTTCTTCACGTGACGGGTATGTAACACTAGTAATACCTTCTGATAGACGTATTGCTTGAGCAAAGGGCTCCATCACTAAGGAGAAAATTAAAGGGGACAGGGGACACCCCTGTCTGGTGCCATTAGAGATGTTTATTACCGGTGAGCAGAAACCTGGGCCCCTGATACGAGCATGGGGTGATGTGTAGAGGGCCTTGATGGCTACAATGATTTGGGGAGGAAAGTTAAACACTTTGAGGACTTCCCATAGGTACTCCCACCGTACCCTATCAAAGGCCTTTTCGGCGTCTAAGGACAGGGCCACCAGTGGGGTACCTTTCCTTCGGGCATCTGAAAAGATCGTAATTAGGCGCCTCGTATTGTCTGGCCCCTGGCGGCCTTTAGTAAAGCCGACCTGGTCCGACTGTATTAGGGAAGGTAATAGGTGAACTAGCCTGTCTGCCAGGAGTTTCGAATAGAGTTTCGTGTCAACGTTTATTAACGAGATCGGACGATAACTACTGCATAGCGTCACATCTTTATTCGGTTTAGGAATAGCGACTATTGACGCTTCAAGGTGTTCTCTTAATATTTGACCCTCAGACTTAATTTCGTTAAAGAGTTGACCTAGCACCGGGGTCAATAATCTCGAAAATTTCTTATAGAAGGCTCCAGGGAAACCATCTGGCCCCGGGGCTTTGTTGTTTTTCAAGTTCTTAAGGAGTAAAGAAATTTCTCTGTCAGTGAACGGTGTTAGGAGAGATTCACCATCCTCCTCCAAAAGTGTCGGGAGACCGAGCTCTTTAAGGAAGTCGGCAATTTCAGTAGTCGTGGCCGATCGAGGGAGCTCGCTTTTGGAAATGTTATATAGTTTGTCATAGAACAAAGCAAAAGCAGATCCAATGTCCGCTGGGGCATAGACTCTCTTTCCATCATGCGTGATGTAAGGTATTCTTGCTGTAGCTGTTCGCTTTCTCAATTTACCAGCCAAAAGCGTATCCGCCCTATTACTTTTGTGATATAGAAGTTGTTTGAAAACTGAGAGAGCCTTTTGAATTCTCTGTAATTCCAGTTCCTTAATCTGACTTCTCAGACCCTGTACCTTAGTAGAGAGTGCCTGGGTGGGGTTTTGTCTGTTAAGTGTTTCGGCCACCCGGAGATCACAATGGAGCTTACCCAAGGGAGCTCCCTTCGTACGACGTAATTCTGCCACCTTAGTAATACAAAAACCTCGTAGGTAGGCTTTCAAGGCCGCAAATCTAATCTGATGGGACGTTTGCCCCTCTCGATTGTCTTGCAGGAACTCAGCTATTTCCTCCTCGAGACCCAGTAGGAATGAAGTATCCTCCCACAAGAACCGAGGGAACCTCCAGTAAGGTCTATCTATAGGCGTTCTCGGGCCAAACACCTGGAATGTGACGGCGTCATGATCCGACCAGGTACAGTAGTGTATACGCGCCTCATTGATAGAGTTCAGCGTCCATGAATCAACAAAAAAATAATCAAGCCTGGAGTAGGATCTATGGGAGGCTGAGAAGTAAGTGAAATCTTTCACTTCAGGATGGTGTGCCCTCCATACATCAAAGAGAGAATGTTGTGCAATCAAATGTTGAAACTTCGGGGCCAACGATATGGTATAGGGGTCAATCCGTTTGTTGGAAGGGACCCTCTTGTCGAGGAGAGGATCCCAAACCAAATTGAAATCTCCCCCTAGGACCAGGGTGCCTTGCTTCAATTTATCAACTAAGAGAAGAGTCCTTTTCAAGAAGGAAACCTGTCTTTGGTTAGGGCTGTATACATTGGCTAGAGTGACCAATTGTTCATTAAGTTTCCCTATCAAGATAAGGAAACGCCCCTCTACGTCTCTTTCCACATGAACCAAATGGAATGCAATCCTTTTGTTAATCAGGATAGAAACACCTCTCGTTTTATATTTATAGGTAGAATGGAATATTTCAGAGTAATCTGAGAACTTGAGTGTAGGCATATGGGCAGTCGACCAGTGGGTCTCTTGCAAATAAACTACATCCGGGTTACGAGATTTAAGAAAGTTCCTCAACAGACTACGTTTGTTAGGGGAGTTCAGACCCTTCACATTCAAAGTGAGGAAGGTTAGCGCCATAGTAGGCTCGTTTCTGTTTTGCACCGTTCAGGAAGGGAAGGGGGATAAGGGGAAAGAGAAGGAAAAAAAAAAAAAGGGGTGGGTGGGAAGAGAAAAGGGTAAGAAGGAAGAATAGGGGGCAGAGAGATAAGAAACAGAAATACAGAGGAAGATGTGTTATCCAAGAGCTAGATCCCTGCAAGGAGTTAGGGACCAGCCAATGGAGTACTAATCAAGTATGAAATCAGGTCTGGATTCTAGCAAAAAATGTAGGGAAATAAGGGAGAAATTTAGAATCTGTGTTCACGTGTTTACAATGTAAACTACAATTCTGGGGGGGGGGGCGAGAACCCGTTGGATAGGGTTACTTAAGTTTTTAAGTAGATAGTCGTGGTAACCAGCAGCTACGGGGTACTTAACATAGATGAATTCTAAAACTTCCTGACAAAAACATTACTAAGAAACAAGAAACAGTTAACTAGTTGTATTAGGGGTATAGAGGGGACAGTCCATATGTAATAATAAGCCTGGACCCATGGTGATGGTGGGACTCAACCTGTGGGACCTATCTTGATGTATGTGGAGGTTTATTGGGGTAGGTAGTCACCAATGGTGAAGGCTTTAGGGAGGAGTGAGTAGGTCGTGATCTATATCTAAATGGACTAAAAAGTCATAATACCAGCCTAAACACTTACAAAATGAAAAACAGAGAAAACATATACCTTTGGAACCTGCATAGGAGTAAAAACATATACAAATCAATGCATTACAACCTAGAAGAAAAAAAAAAAAGTGGGGGGAGGGGAAGGGCTATTCTCAGGGAGTGGCATTCATGATATTAAAATCTATGTCAATTGTGGGGTATTAGTGTATCACATATATGTATCAAATTGTGAGGAGGCTTAAAGGTATGGTCAATAATTCAATATTGGGAGGGAGGAGGAGAGAGCGGGGAAAAAAAACAAAAAAAACCCCCAAAAAAACCCAACAAAATCATTGAGTTAAATTTAAACCTTGGTGTTTAAGTCAGAGAATGAAATGCATCACATCACAACAGCAAAATGGAACTTTTACATTTCTTGATACATTTCTTTTCCCCTCTATCGTTCCCTTCACCCCTCTCTCTCCACAACCTGGTGGACCTCAGGTCCTGGGGAGTCATTATGGCCCATAGACTGTTGGGAAATTGGCCAGGGTCCCAAATAATAATATCAGGGAGTCTTCTACAACCAGGGAGAAACAGTCTATGGGGTTGCCAGCCACCCTGTCAGGAAAAAGAAACATGGATCCAAGCAAAAACATAGCACAAAAAAATACAGTCCCCCCTTCACCAACTAGGATACTTATCGTCCTGGGTTAATCAGTCAATCAGAATCTGGAACAGGAGACTCCGGCCGGAGTAAACCAGCCGTTGAGGATGAAGTAGGGTCTGAAGGAAGACTGAAGGCAAAAGATGGTGTCTTATGGTTAGGTGATCTCTGTGGCAGAGGTTGCCACTCAGAAGCAGGTCTAATAGGTGTAGACTGGGTCTTTAGGTGAGCAGCCTGTGGAGTTGCAGAAGGTTTCTCCCCTGAAGGCAGAGGGTGACCCCTAGGCCCTGGTGTGTGAAGTAGATCCCAGTCTTTGAGATATTGACAAGCTCTATCTGGGGTGTTAGCAGCCAAAAGGTGGTTATCTTTGTGAATGAGGAGCTTTGTTGGATACCCCCATCTGTATTTAATTCCCTGCTGTCGTAGGATTTTAGTAACCTCTCTAAATGTGGCTCTCTTTTGGATGGTAAACTGAGAGAGGTCTGGAAAGACTTGAATGTCCCTGAATTTTTCGGGTAAAGCAGGGTTGGAAAACATCGCTTTGGCAATCTGCTCTTTATATGTGAAAAAATGGAAGCGGGCTATCACATCTCTGGGCTTTTCAGATGGAATATTTCGCCCTCTAGGTAGCCTATGGACTCTGTCAAGCAAATTTTCATTAGGTAGTTGTGGTGCTTTGAGATGGCCGCAGAATTCGGCTAGGAAAGATTCTAGGTCAGCAGCGGGGATTTCTTCTGAGATTCCTCGGAATCTAAGGTTGTTGCGGCGGGAGCGATCCTCTATGTCAGCCATCTTTGCTTCCACTGTGTCTAACATATCAACCAATACATGGGAATGGTTAGAGAGATGTGCCTGTTCTACCGCCAGATCCTCTTGTTTTTGCTCCAGGGCCTCAACTCTCTCATTGATTGTGCCTATGTCTTTTCGCAGATCTGCAATAGAGCTTTTAAAAGTCTTAGTGAGAGATTCTTGCAGGTTAGTGATTTTTTGGGTGATTGAGTTGACAATTTCAGATGCCATAGTAGATGGAAGTTCTCCTGTTGTCTGAGAGTACTGGTCAAACAGCTCACTTTCGGCGTGTGGAGGGATATTCAGAGACTCTGAGCTTGGCTGTCTATCTGCCTGGGATTTAGGCTTAAAGTGGTCAGACATGGACTTTTTATATTCAGCTTGGTTTACAGTCTTTCGTCTAGAGCCTAGTGGCATGATAAATAACTGTTTGCAGTTCCCTCTCGCTCAAACTGTATGCAGTAAATATATTTAAAAGTGAGCCATAACCCAGGGTAAAGTAGTTATCAGGTATAGAAGCTTTAAAACATAGTAGAAGGGAAGAGGGACCAGGCCCCCTTAACTATTTCCCCCTTTTGCCAGTCTGCCTGTGAGTTTACATAGTGAGAGCTATAAGGGCCTTGTAGCCCTGCTTAAAGATTTAATAGCTGTCCAGAAGAGTTGTATACTTATAGCGTAGGGCCCACACCTACAGTATGCGGTTTTGAGAATTAGTTGTTATTATCAATCTTCATTCAGGATACATATACATAGCACCACTAACTAGAGAAAGCAGCTTAGGAATCAGGACCATATGTAATTTACGGTAAATACCAATCCAAATTTTAATCTCTAGTTCATAGATGAAGAGAGAAACACAGTAAATACCAATCCAGCTATTGCAAGTGAGACAGAATCTGCAGCTTTGTATGTTATTGAATGAACATCCATGCAGGGAAAACACTTGTGGGGCAGTGATATATGTTGATCTGTAAAAGTCCTTGTGGGTTTGTGTCATTAGCCTATGGTACAGGGAAGATAGTATGCTGTACTGTTGACAGAGGCACAGATTGAGTGACACTAATATCAGGGGTTAACAGCTTTCTACTCACATATTGCCACGTGGGATGTTACTGACTGTAATATGTCTGCCCGACTTCTGTACTGAAAGAAAGCACTGTCCATCAATCCTCACCCTCTCCTATAGGGTGTTTGTTGGTCCGGAGGCTTAGTCAGAGGGTTTGCTGGTGTTGGGAAACTTTTTGGCAGTCAGGCCCAAAATCGAGTGCCAATGTAGGCCGCGACCACGGCCTTTCCTGCAAAATGCTCTGGTACTCCTGGTCGGCCTGAATTCGGACCTCAAAATATCCCACAAAAAAAGTAAGGGGCAACTCTAGGCGACCCCGCAAAATTGACTGAGGTGGTTTGTGAGCAGTTTCGTTGCTCTTGGCTAATGTAAAAGACCTAATTACACTTTTTTAGGAGCAGAGCTCTGTCCCTGCATGTCTTGTCAGATCGGCTGCTGGCTCCGCCCCCCTTTATATTGCAATTTTACTTAGTTGGGAGCCTCACTTTGACAACTACCTTTAGCTAATTTACTAATATTAATCCATTTAAATTACAATACCAATATTAACTCAAAGTGATACAAATATACACTGAGATGACATATACTGCAAAATACATTATTATATCTAAACTATATTCTGCAGTACAAGTACTGAGATAGCCTGATACAGGCAGTATAATTATCACTATTTGGTATTAATTATTCTAGGTACTATTCTTATTAAAACTAGCTTTTCTAGACGCTGACTAGTAAGTTAGCGGCTACCACAATTTCTTTCTTAATCCCTCATATAGGGTTAGTTGGTATTACTCTCACAACTATAAATTTCCATCAGGGCAATTTGTGATAAGAAATCACTGCAGTAATTTTTCTAACTACGGAAGGAAATTTTTCCCAATATTTCCATAGACCTATGAGTGTCTCATAATCACTATGATGTTAACTGTCAACCACGTTTACTGGGAGTAACATAATATATTCATCATATTAAGTGATTACCGTTTTTACACATTACTGCTCTATTACACTACTCTATCTATGTGCTTAACATAGATATTTTTATCACTAATTTTGCCTGTGAGCAATTACGGTATTCATGTTGTAACAAGAGTGAGTAATAGCTATCTTTGCAGTGATCACACCACTTTAGTTAACTGTACTTTCTTAACCCCTTTTTTATATTGGGTATATAGATTTAATTCCAGTCAGTGTTCTCTTATTTGCCATTAGACTTATACAAGAGGTTCTAGTGTACAATATCCAGTCTTTGCACTGGAAATTTCAGACCAGCATTTTAGTTTTAACTTACACAGATTTTAAATATTTCTAATAAAGATTTATATTTTAATTTGTGTGATTCTTTTTCAATTTCATATCAATGGGGGTCTTTTGAGTGCTTACAAAGTATCTTTTTGCGGTTAGTTTCTTCAGCTAACCAATTTGTAAAGTACACTCAAATGAAAGTCATAGGAGCCTAGCTAAACATCTGACAACAAATTCCTAATTAACAAGAATTCAACTACAGGTGAGTCTAATTATTCATTAAACAGGTGTCCAGCAGACAGTTGATTATAAAAGGGCGTTACCAAAGAAAACCCCTTCCCATTTTATGCTGTCAGCAATGGCACCACATGAAGAGAAATGTCACAAAATAATTTCTTTACACAAGAAAGGTGAAGGCTATAAGAAGGTCAGCAAAGCTTTACTTATCAGTCAGCAAAAGTGATACAAAAATGTAACAAATATGGAACTGCAAACATCTCACAGAGACGTCTAGGCTGTCCACGGAAGTTAACACCTCAACAGGAGCGTCTTCTGATGAGAAGGGTTGAAGAAAATCTCCATGCAAATTCACTGAAGTTAGCTAAAGAAGTAGAAAGCCAAACTGGGGTGATTGTTTCCCCTGACACAATATGGCATACGCTGCAGAGGAATGGCATGCATGTCTCTCATTCACAAAGGAAGCCTCTCCTAAAGTCCATGGACAAAAAAGGTCGCCTAGAAAGGAGAAGACTACTGTGACTCTGTACTCTGGAGTGATGAAACCAAGATTAATGTTTTTGGAACTGATGGCTTCAAAACTGTATGGCATCACAAAGGTGAGAAGTACAATGAAAAATGCATGGTGCCTACATGTTGGTGGCAGTGTCCTTCTGTGGGGCTGCATGAGTGCTCCTGGTGTCGGGGAGCTGCAAATGTATTGCTTTATATTGAAAGAGAAGATGCTACCATCACTCCGTGCCCTTGGTCGTCGTGCAGTTTTCCAACATGACAATGATCGAAAACACACATCTAAGGCCACTGTTGCATTTCTGAAGAAGAACAGGGTGAAACTGATGCAGTGGCCAAGTATGTCTCCTGATCTGATCCTAATCTAACTCTTATGGGGAATTCTGAAGAGAGAAGTCGAGCATCACTCTCCATCCAGCACCCAGGCTCTAAAAGAGGTTGTTCTTGAAGAATGGAAAAAGATAGATGTTGCAATATGTAGCCAACTTGTTCATTCCATGCCTAGAAGACTCGGTGCTGTCCTTATGAATCATGGAGGTCATACAAAATAATAGATTGTAGTAGTTTTTTTGTGGGGTGTATTCATTTGTGCATCACTTACTTTGAGTAAACCTGAATATTTTGTAATCTAAGTTATATTATTAACCTTACTTTCATGAAATGAGCTAAACAGATATTCTATGAAACTCAAAAATTTTGGAATTTGTTCTTGTGTTCATTGATATATTGAATAAAATTTTACTTTTTAAAGGGATGTATTCATTTATGCTGAGCACTGTGTATATATATATATATATATATATATATATATATATATACATACAGTGGGGAAAAAAGTATTTAGTCAGCCACCAATTGTGCAAGTTCTCCCACTTAAGAAGATGAGAGAGGCCTGTAATTTTCATCATAGGTATACCTCAACTATGAAAGACAAAATGTGGAAACAAATCCAGACAATCACATTGTCTGATTTGGAAATAATTTATTTGCATATTATGGTGGAAAATAAGTATTTGGTCACCTACAAAGAAGCAAGATTTCTGGCTCTCACAGACCTGTATCTTCTTCTTTAAGAGGCTCCTCTGTTCTCCACTCATTACCTGTATTAATGACACCTGTTTGAACTTGTTATCAGTATAAAAGACACCTGTCCACAACCTCAAACAGTCACACTTCAAACTCCACTATGGTGAAGACCAAAGAGCTGTCAAAGGACACCAGAAACAAAATTGTAGACCTGCACCAGGCTGGGAAGACTGAATCTGCAATAGGCAAGCAGCTTGGTGTGAAGAAATCAACGGTGGGAGCAATAATTAGAAAATGGAAGACATACAAGGCCACTGATAATCTCCATCAATCTGGGGCTCCACGCAAGATCTCACCCCGTGGGGTCAAAATGATCACAAGAACGGTGAGCAAACATCCCAGAACCACATGGGGGGACCTAGTGAATGACCTGCAGAGAGCTGGGACCAACGTAACAAAGGCTACCATCAGTAACACACTACCCCGTCAGGGACTCAGATCCTGCAGTGCCAGACATGTCCCCCTGCTTAAGCCAGTACATGTCCGGGCCCGTCTGAAGTATGCTAGAGAGCATTTGGATGATCCAGAAGCGGATTGGGAGAATGTCATATGGTCAGATGAAACCAAAGTAGAAACACAACTCATCGTGTTTGGAGGAGAGAGAATGCTGAGTTGCAACCAAAGAACACCATACCTACTGTGAAGCATGGGGGTGGCAACATCATGCTTTGGGGCTGTTTCTCTGCAAAGGGAACAGGACGACTGATCCTTGTACAATGAAAGAATGAATGGGGCCATGTATCGTGAGATTTTGATTGCAAACCTCCTTCCATCAGCAAGGGCATTGAAGATGAAATGTGGCTGGGTCTTTCAGCATGACAATGATCCCAAACACACTGCCCGGGCAACGAAGGAGGGGCTTCGTAAGAAGCATTTCAAGGTCCTGGAGTGGCCTAGCCAGTCTCCAGATCTCAACCCCATAGAAAACCTTTTGAGGGAGTTGAAAGTCCGTGTTGCCCAGCGACAGCCCCAAAACATCACTGCTCTAGAGGAGATCTGCATGCAGGAATGGGCCAACATACCAGCAACTGTGTGTGACAACCTTGTGAAGACTTACAGAAAACGTTTGACCTCTGTCATTGCCAACAAAGGATATATAACAAAGTAACTTTTGATATTGACCAAATACTTATTCCACCATAATTTGAAAATAAATTCTTTCCAAATCAGACAATGTGATTGTCTGGATTTGTTTCCACATTTTGTCTCTCATAGTTGAGGTATACCTATGATGAAAATTACACACCTCTCTCTTCTTCTTAAGTGGGAGAACTTGCACAATTGGTGGCTGACTAAATACTTTTTTGCCCCACTGTATATATATATATATATATATATATACTGTGGGGCCACTTTATTAGGTAGAGCTACCTAGTAGCGTGTTGAGTCTCCTTTAGCCTTCAAAACAGCCTGAATTCATCTAGGCATGGATTCAACAAGATGCTGAAAATATACACATGTATAAATAAATAAATATATATATTTATTTATATAGAAGTCCAAAAGGGCCCACACTCTCACTTCACAGGACAACAGCCAGGGTTCAATCTAATGAAGGTAAATACTTGTAGATAAAAGACCCACACTCACTGGACTTCAAATACAGTGAAACAATTCTTTAATGTGTGATGTTTCTGAGGACACTATAATGATTTTAGCGTAAATCGCGATTGCGCTAACGCGTTTGCATTTACTTTCAACTTGTGATATTAGCGCTACATCCGATATGTGCAAACAGCTGCAATCAACCCGTTCCCGCTTGTGCATAACTGTTAGCGCGCCATTTGTTTGGCCCTTTTTGTCTTATTTGGAGAAGCCAATCTGAGCTCTAGTCTACAGGCAGCAAGGCTAGAATCAGTCATAAAGTATAAAGTAAACTTTTTGCAGTTGTTATTTTATAAAGCCAATTAAGAACTTATATATAGCAGATTTGGTCTTGAGAAGTGAGCAGAGTGCATTTCAAGTTCTAAGAAATTGCTAATTTTCAGAGCTAAATTATATGAAAAGGGGGATAAAATAAATAATTAAAATATTGTAAAGTTGTTTCATTATGCAGAACTGGGAACTTTACATTTGATATATACATCTCAAGATACAATTTAAACAACTTTCCAATTTACTTATATTATCAAATATTCTTTGTTCTCTTTTTCTCTTGGTATAATTTCTTTAAGGAGCAGTGATGCACTACTGAGAGGTAGCTGAACATTAGGTGAGCCAATGACAAGAGGCATATATTTGCAGCTACCAATCAGCAGCTAGCTCCCAGTAGTGCATTGCTGCTCCTGAGCCTATCTAAATATGCTTTTCAATTAAGAGTACCAAGATAATTAAGCAACTGAAGTAAATTGGAAAGTCCTTAAAAAATTGATTCTCTATCTGAATCATGAAAACTTAATTTTTTACTGTCCCTTTAACTTCTGGTAGTAACTACAAACTCTTTCTGGAACTTTAAGAGCATTTTGGTGTTACCACCAGTTCTTAAGTTTAACAACTGGAATGTGATCTTTTCCTAAATTATTGAAACCTATATAGGGATACTTGATATTAAAGGGACAGTCAAGTCCAAAAAAAAAACTTTCATGTTTCAAATAGGGCATTTAATTTTAAACAACTTTCCAATTTAATTGTATCACCAATTTTGGTTTGTTCTTTTGGTATTCTTAGTTGAAAGCTAGACCTAGGAAGACTCATATGATAATTTCTAAGCCCTTGAAGGCCGCCTCTAATCACATGCTTTTGTATTTGCTTTTCACAGCAGGGGAGAGCTAGTTCAGGTAAACTCTATAGATAACATTGTAAGCATGCCCGTGGATTGTGGCAGACACTGCACTAATTGGCTAAAATGAAAGTCAATAGATAATAAATAAAATGTCATGTGATTAGGGGTTTGTCAGAAGATGCTTAGATACAAGGTAATCACAGAGGTAAAAAGTGTATTATTATAACTGTGTTGGTTATGCAAAACTGGGAAATGGGTAATAAAGGGATTATCTATCTTTTAAAACAACAAAAATTCTGGTGTTGACTGTCCCTTTAAAGATTGTTATTGGTAATTACAGTTTTAATCTTTGCAAATGGAATATAATCTACACTATTTAAGGCTGGGTACATTAATAGGGTTACATGATAACACTTATTCATAGTAAAAAAGTGGAGATACGTAAAACAGAATAAACAAAACAGATACAAGCGGTTGAGGGACTTGCTCCAATGAGGTTACAAATGACAGAGTTATATATATTTATAGAAACATTTAATTTTTTTTTATGTTGCACAATGTTGAGAGGTGAATAGTTTTTTAAAACTGTATGTAAGTTTGTACATAGTTTTCCTTGATTGATTTTCATTTTAATAGTACTGCAGATACATACTGAGTCTGAGAATAGAATAAGCATGGCTAAGCATTCAGGACAGAGATAATACATTTAGACTAGACTTTAAGATAAATTTGGAAGGTCATGTGAAAGAACACAAAGGCTACATAAATAATGATGAGCTGCTGCATACGTCATAAAAACTAAACACAGCCAAGATAGATATTCTATGTCATTTATTCAAAACATAGATTGTTGTAAGAAATAATTAAAAAAAAGCTATTTCAGTTGATATTAAAGGGACATTACATTTAGATACAAATAAATTAACAAATACAATTTACGTTATGCAGTCCAGGGTCATAACCTTATAAATGCCTCTTGGGTGTTCTATATTTTGTATCCTTTGCTATAACTAATTAGGGAAAAATATAAAAGAACTAATACAAGATCAAGTAATCACTGTGTAGAATGTTGCTGGGTTAGAATTGAATATATATGTTGTGAGGATCCTTTGCAGGATCCTTTGCAAGTTTTTTTTTTTACTAGTCGAAAGTTATATTTTATCGCTCAAGTATTAGACTGGGGGGAGCTAACATAATGGATAGAGGGGGTTTGCTAAATCCCTCACAGTAAAATTTATGTTGGATATTGGTCAAGTGGTAAGCCGGAGGTGTGCTTAGCAGATGGTACACAAGTAGTATAGTTCTTCATGTAGTCCTGTTATAAACTATTACTATTAATAGTTTACTTCAGGTCTTAAAAAGTACTAACTTTTACAGCAGTTTTTTGGATTGTGAGCTATTATTTGGGGAAAGTCACTGAAAAGCATTGCCTTATTATGCACTTTACAGCATGAGTTGTTTTTAATCTTGTTTTTAATGTCACATTAAACAATTTTATAATTAGTAACTCCTATTGCTGTGTGCATTTTTCTACGCTACCTTGGGGAAGGTGTGGTGTACTCTCCCTCTGTATCCCCGTGATTGCTACTTTGGGTAGTAGTGAAGCATCACCTGAGCCCATCCTTCTCTCTGGTTCTCAACATACCTGTGTATCCAGTGATTGCCTTGGTTCAGCTAGCTGGTCTGCTGTTGAAAACCAGCCTGTTTCTGTTGGCACACTTGGGTGCCGCTACATCATGTAAGTACCCTGCATCGCCTTTGTGCCTTTATCTAGTGGGTGATTGATTCACGGCGCCTCTCTCCTTTGCTTGTTGTTTACAGATCTGCTGACCTTTTGTGGTGAAGTTAGAGTGCTGCCCTCCCTCCACGGACCATTTATCCATCTACTACACTCAAGAATTACATTACATTATAAGGACTGTCCTTGTGACCGGGTGACTATACTGATACACCTATTGTTTGGCCTCTTGTTTTGAGACATTGGGCTAGTAAAAAGAGCCATGCATTTGTATTATTTTTATATATACTTCTGGTGATTATATATATATATATACATTCATAATGTTATGAGAGTCTGCACATCTATTTAAGATATTGTGGCAACATATATAGCGCCTCCTAGAGGGTTTAGTGACCCTGTTTTTTCTTAAACTAAGACTTTATATCAGTCTCATGTGTTCTCCAGTTACCTTCTCTCTTCTATGTGAAATTACTTTTTATAGAAGGCATCTCTCATCTCTCTGGGAATTCAAGGTGCCCCCCTTTTTCTTCGAAAAATGAAGCCTGCATGATAATTTCTCTCCAAACTAGAAAATGTTTGATTATTTGGGACGCAGAAAGTAATAAAACTTTCTGCGAAACTGAAGTGGACAGTTATTAAGTTTTATTTTAAATAGAAGAAATGCAAAGTGCAATGTAATTTGTAAAAGATATACAGAAACTGTGAAAGCATAATTAGAATTTCTAAATACATTGATGTATATGTTATGGGTAAAGTCGGAAATCCTGGTAATCCTAGGCTGTGGGTAAAGCCCGATTGTAATTCAGCTATGGGTAAAGCCTGATGTACTGTAATTCCCTCATCTACACTATTTATTTTTTAATTTTTTTCCCTGCTAATCCTCTGTCATCCACCAGGAGTGAATCTTGGGGAATGAGGTTTACAAGGGGGGGGGGGGGGGGGGGAATGAGGTTCACAAGACAGTGAAGATAGGGGAATTACAGTGCATCATATATATGTTTGATGCAGTGACTCGATTTGTCTGAGGGGATTTATGATCTTACATTGGGCTTTATCCAAAGCCACTTGGGTAATCCTTGCATTACCCGGTTAATGCTAGGATTACCCAATATCTGACTTTACCTGCAACATATACAAAATAAAATGCAAAATAGAAAGTGCAAAGTTTAAATTTAATAAAATGTAATCTGAAGTGTAAAGTCATATAGAATATAAAGTGTAAATGCAGCAGAGCTGTCATTTTAGGCAGTGCACTGGGCTTATCTGTCTTTCACATACAGAAATGCAGGGAGAAATATAGCAAAATCTGCCTTTTAAAAATTTCACTACGGATCTTGCAGTGCTGGAGTATCATTTTAGATCATCTCACCTGAGAGGAGAACATTTGATCACCAGGCCCATAAAAATACATTAAATCCTGCTAGACTTTTACTTTACTGTTACTAACTGTCCTCAACAGTGGAGATAAGTAGAAAGTTTCCTTTCATTTGCCTGAACCATGTAACACCCATCAGCTAATTATAGACTCAAATGTGTATACTGTATTATGAACTCTTGCACACACTTAGGCCAAGTTTTCATAGAGGTGGTAGATTTTGGAAACTGGCAATAAAAACATTTGTCTCCATTAAAGTCTAGGGAGAATTTGTATGTTGCCACCAGTTTCCAAACTTTACCACCTCCGTGGAAACAAGGCCTTAGCAGGAGCAAGTGCCTCATAAATAGTGCAAATTAAAACAATCTGCGTACAAATTGATAATGAAAGTAAATTGTATTTTTTTTTTAAATTGCATGTACTGAATCATATAAGTTTTATTTTAACTGTCATGTTCCTTTAAGTAACAGCATGAAGTCATTCATTTAATTAAATAGACATATCCATCTAGTATTTATTTAGTGCGTATTA
Source organism: Bombina bombina (assembly GCF_027579735.1). Lineage (NCBI taxonomy): Eukaryota > Metazoa > Chordata > Amphibia > Anura > Bombinatoridae > Bombina > Bombina bombina. The sequence continues at coordinate 379,830,142 of NC_069501.1, forward strand.
TCCATTTTAAGCACAAATCGCTTCACCACAGTCAGAACCAGTGCTTCTGTAGTTAGTACATTTACTTAATATTTTTGCTCTTGCCAGTTCGCTGTGTGGCTATTACTTTGCAGTTTGTTTATGCTCTCTGCTTCCTTATGGGACCTGCCCTGTTTTGCCTGGCTGGAGTCTGCTGTATGATCAGGTGAATGTTTGCAACCAGCTTCCTCTTGTCCCTTCTTTAACCTTAAATTTCTTGTTCTCATAATGGGGCCTTTCAATTCTGTTGTTTGTCTGAACCAATCTAGTTGTAGCTTGAATGTGCAATTTAAATGGACAGTAAAGTCAAAAACATTTTTTATGGTCTAGATAGAACATGCAATTTTAAATAACTTTCCAATTTACTTCTATTATCAAATTTGATTTGTTCTCTTGGTATTATTTGTTGAAGAGTAATCCTTGGTGGGCTCATAGGACTTCAGGAGAGTGCACATGTCTTTAGCAGTCTATGGAAGTAGTGTTTGCAACATTGTTTTTAAAAATGTTATAAAAAGTTACAAATACTTCTGCCATAGGGGTAGATTTAATAAGCAGCGGATGCTGCTATCTATCCCCGTAGTTTTTCGGCTCGCCGTAACAGAAATTAGGAAGTAGCGGTCCTAAGACCACTGCTTATTAACTTGTCCGCCACCTTTTAGATATGATTGAAATGATTGACACCCCCTGCTAGCGGTTGGCCGCGAATGTGCAGGGGGCGGCATTGCACAAGTATTTCACAAGAAATGCTTGTGCAATGTTAAATGCAGACAGCGTATGCTGTCAGCATTTAGCGATACAGGACGGACATGATTCGCTACGGCGAATCATGTCCGCCCGGCATTTAATAAATTGACCCCATAGAGTGCTCAAGACACGTGCATGCTCCGGAAGCCCTATGAGCCCATCTAGGTATACTCTTTAATGTATTCAAAGAGAACAAAACAAATTTGTTAATATACGTAAATTGAAAAGTTGTTTAAAATTACATGCTCTATCCGAATCATGAAGGTGTAATTTAGACTTTACTATTGGCCACAAGCAGCCACAACTATTTTTAATTCTCTAGATTCATATTTTTGTCTAAACTACCAGGGTATCTCTGCAGCACTTTTCCAGGTGTTGTATGTTTCCCCAAGTTGTTGAGTGTGGTATGTAGATACCTTAAGTTATAATGAAGCACTCCTTTAACTATCTCCAACTGCAAAATACATATTGCCCATGCACACAATGTATGCACTGTATACTCTTACACCTCTCTCCATTTACAAAACCACATAGTGCCCAGGCACAAAATGCATACATACAGGCAGGCAGCTGAAATTGGAGTTGTTTTCTATTCTGTTCAATGGAGACATAGCAATGGTGTGCAATACATTTTTAAAGAGTCTTTTATCTTAAAAATTAATCTCACATAAAATATTTAATAGCATTTAGTAAATAAAAAGTGCAGTAGGGAAGAATCTGGTAACTACAGGTCAGTTTGTTTAACTTCAGTAGTAGGGAAATTAATAAAAAGTTTCTTAAAAGAAAGAATTATGACTTACATAAAGACAAACAATTTAGAAAACCAAAATCAACATGGTTTTACCTCAGGACGATCATTTCAGACTAATCTAATTGACTTCTTTGATTATGTAACAAATTATTATACCAGGGTGGAGTAGTTGATGTAGCATATCTAGATTTCAGCAAACATTTGACATCATCCCACACAACAAACTAATTCACAAACTGTATCTCCTGAATGTTGGCTTAAGAATAGAAAACAGAGTGTCTTAGTAAATGGAGTACATTCAGCAGAGGGGACTGTTACTAGTGGTGTTCATCAGGGGTCAGTTCTGGGGCCTGTTTAGTTTAACATACAGTATATATCTGTAATGATATGTGTTGTATGTCAGAACAAGTGATGGAAAAGTTCTGGTACCTAGTATCCTCTATTGTAGGACCACTCAGCCTCACACCAAAGCTTGGATTCACACAGATCTAACTTATAGGAATCCAGTTATGCTCATTGAACTGAGGGTCTCTACTGTAGGGTACAGAGTGAATACGGAGCTGTCACGCAACCAGATAATAATGATAGATATGTATTAACGGATAAATATGATAGAAAGGTATCTACTGATAAATATGATAGATATTCCAGCAAGGTAGTATACATATATACAGCAGGAGAGTCACACAAGCACAGCAGGCAGATAAAATATATACAGAAATCACACACACTCAGACACACAAGCTGCCATAGTGTAGCATGTAAGGCAGAGATAATAACCCCCAAGCAGTTTGAATGGCACACTTAAGTAGCAGAGGTTAGAAATGAGTGTGTATAAAGACAATGTTATTGTACTAAAGCACAAGCCCCAATATGTATTAGTTGAGACAGATAACAAGGCCTTATCCAGGAGTTGTTGTAGATATAATTACTGTATGATTAGGCAGAAGCTGAGGTGTTAAAGACAGGTTGATATGGTTATGCTGGGATATGCAGATAGTAGATGATATGGCAGACCTTAGTAATAATAAGCAAAACAGTCACTTAAGGTTGTGGTATACGGATAGCAAGCGTAACAGTGTCATGCAGTAATCCGGCAATAATAAGCAATGAGTATGGCAGACAAGGTAACTTTACAGGTGAGGATAGCTAAACAGTCACTTAAGGTAGCGGTAATCAGATAGCAAGCGTAAGAGTGTCAAGCAGTTATCCGGCAGAGGTAAGTAAAGTATACAGAAAAGGGGGAGTGGAATAGTGCGCTAGTGTCAGGGGAGGAGATCAAACACCTTACTGGGTATGCTTAGATCCTTCAATCTAAGCAACAATGATGTACTTAAAAAAGTGTGGATAGTAAGGGCGCTGAAAGCTAAAGATCTTAGGGGGTAGTGTTTTACGTAAATATGCTATAATTGCATTAATATTAGTGGTGCATTGGGTGTAAATAATTATTTTACATATACACTCTAAACATGCTGGATAAATTTTGAATATTTTTAATAAAGGTTAAAATTTCCTATTTATACATAAACACTTATATGAAATAATTATTAGAGACGTCTCTCTATTATATTGGGGATCCAACCAACAATATCACAAATTTGCAAAGTTATGCAATCTTAAAAATCCGTATGATATAAGAAATGTATCAGTTATATGACAATCTATACAATGTTAAAAAATAAAAATTGTAGCAGCACAAGGTTTGCACCTAGCTACCCGAACCTATTTATGGGCTTCTGGGAAGAGGAGTTTCTGGGATCGGGTAGCTATGGTGCAAACCTTGTGCTCTTTAAGAGATATATCGATGACCTGATATTGATCTGGAAGGGAACAGAGAATGACCTTATTAAAATGATAGAAGAGATGAATAAAAATAATTATGGCTTGAATTTCACTTATAATTACAGTAAAGAATCAATTGTGTTCCTAGATCTAGAGATTATGTCCATAAACAATAAAATTGAAACAAGAACCCATTTCAAAAAAGTTGACTGCAATAATTATTTACATGCCGATAGCTGTCACTTAGCCACTTGGAAAAATAATATCCCTATAGGGCAATGCTTAAGAGTAAGAAAGAACTGCTCAAGAACAATAGATTTTGAGGAACAGGCAGGCACCCTAGTGGAAAGATTCACATCTAGAGGCTATAATACTGAAAATACAAAAATAGCACTAGAAAGAGCCAGGAATACCGATAGAGAATCTCTGCTGGTATATAAAGAAAAAACATCTACAGATATGGACACAATAAAGGTCCCATTTGTCACAGACTATAACATTGACCACAATTTAATTAAAAAAATTGTCAGGAAACATTGGCACTTGATTAAAGAGGACGATATACTAGGAGAAAAAAATATCTAAGATCCCTAGTTTTGTCTTTAAGAAAGCAGCTAATTTAAAATCACTACTTGCTCCTAGTGAAATGAAAAGACAAAATAAACCAAAAAATCTGATACAAAAAAACTTTCATGGCCAAAAAATAGCAGGATTTTTTCCATGCTATTCTTGCAAAGCATGTAAACACAGTAAAAAACAAAGTACTATACAGATAGGGAGCATAGAAGAGTCCATCCAAATAAAAGAAATAATTAGATGTACAAGTAAAGATATTATATATATTCTAAAATGTACCTGCAATGTTCTATTTTGGAGAAACAAAAAGAGCAGTAAGGGATCGAATAAGGGAGCACATTTCCAGTATAGAAAATGGAAATGAGGATACATATCTCTACAAACACTTTAAAAATGTCCATAAAGGCAAAACTAAAGATATGTCCTATTGGGGGATATATAAAGTAAAAACTCATTGGAGGGGAGGAGACATCCAGAAAAAACTTCTTCTTAAAGAAGCAGAATTCATCTTTAAGTATAATACCCTATCTCCAAAAGGGTTGAACTCAGAACTAGATATATCACCCTTTCTGTTAGATTAATACACTAATTATATTTTCCTAAATCTTTAATAAATTCTTAATTTTTCTAAAAATCCTTATATAAATTTTTTAAACTTTCACAAATACCCCCGGATCAGCACCCCAGCAATTTTTGCCCAAATGCACTTTAAATAAAGTTTAAACACATAAAAACCTCACACATTAATAAGTTTTTTGCAAAATAAAATTTCCCCCAAATAAAAAATCAGTCAGATATCTCACAATGTATAAGTAGAATAACACAAGCACGAATTATAATAGATTTATAATGCACAAGCAGAATCACACAAGCACAAACTATAAATATAACATACACCTCTAAGTAAAAATTCCTTTCTGACATTTACCACTTTCATTTTATTTTATTTTATCTATTAGTAATATTGCATCTATTATTATTTTTATGTAATTATATGATTTATGTAACAAGTGACACTTTATGGAATTAGAAAGCCTTGTAAAAGTTGAAAAAATGTTTATAAGAAGGTGCATCCAATAGTGCTGAAGAGAGTATATAGAAAAAAATCCACCTTAAATAAAGAAGAAAACACATATGACAAAAATCAAGTTAAAATTCAGCCAATAAGAAAAGGACTGCCCCTTTAAAAGAGAGGTGCATAATGGTCTCAGGTCATTCTTGATAAAGCTCCTAAGGGAGTGAAACGCTTAGAAGTGAGAGGACCTTGCACCAGAGTTCTACTACAATTTGATAACCCGGGTTGACCCTTTAAAGCTGGAACTGTTCCTGGTAACAAAACACCTGTCTGAACAAAAATAACCTGTGTGCCCAAAGCACTAAGAGCAGGCTACCACAAGACAAGGGACTTGTCCTAAGGATCGCCAATACTGGCGACATCAAAATACACTCTATTTGGAACGAACTGCCACAAGTGATAACTACCTAAGAGTATCTCAGGGAAAGTGATTGACACCTGTGGGGCGGCTCCTGTGGATAACCGGGTGTGACGTCAGACGCCGGTTTCACAAGGCAAAGACAAGCTGCGGAAGAAACACAGCTCACCGCACGGCCTTAGGATACCAGAAAAGAGAGGTACGTTACCACTAGAAGATAACAAATATATGTGGGACGCTTATACATATAAAAAAACTTTTAACTAAATACTCTCTGGACTTAGACGCACTAAACAAGTTTCTCATAGCACCGCTGTAAAAGAACTCCAGCTATTATATCTCTCAAAATGGAGAGGAACTTTCTTATATAAGAACACAATAGAGTTCATTCAATATTGTTTTTAGATACAAGGCTGCTACAATTTTTATTTTTTAACATTGTATAGATTGTCATATAACTGATACATTTCTTATATCATACGGATTTTTAAGATTGCATAACTTTGCAAATTTGTGATATTGTTGGTTGGATCCCCAATATAATAGAGAGACGTCTCTAATAATTATTTCATATAAGTGTTTATGTATAAATGGGAAATTTTAACCTTTATTAAAAATATTCAAAATGTATCCAGCATGTTTAGAGTGTATATGTAAAATAATTATTTACACCCAATGCACCACTAATATTAATGCAATTATAGCATATTTACGTAAAACACTACCCCCTAAGATCTTTAGCTTTCAGCGCCCTTACTATCCACACTTTTTTAAAGTATACAGACCAAATCATTGTAGTATTGCAGGGACAGCGTGTCAGCAGTTGCTGGTAAGTTCGTTACCCATGGAGGAGAGAGAGCGCGTCACACACACCCGGAGTAACACAATAGCTGAATCTTTGGTTCCGGAATAACTGCCGTTAGCTGATGGAGGTAAACTGGCACAGAGAAGCTGAGGACAGCAGGACTCAGCTGAGTTTAAGATGCTCAGGTAGGAAATCCCACTAGACAGAGGGATAGGGCAAGGTTTCTTCGGCAGGAGTCACTTGAACAACTGAATCAAATTACCAAGCAATGAGTATAGAGAGGAGGGGCCTTAAATAGGGTAAGAGGAGTGAGATTTAAAGTGACAGACTTGATATGCTAAAATCCCTGACAATATCAGAGATATCAGCAAAGAGCTACAGGGGAAAGTATGTCTGTTTGCAGATGATACAAAAAATTGTAATAGAGTAGATGTTCTGGGGGGGGTCATTTAAGATGATTTAAATTTTAGTAAACAATGTAATTCTGCAGCGAGTAAGACCAGAAGAATGCTTGGATGTATTGGTAGAGGTATTTGCAGCAAAAATAGTAAGGTTCTTATGCCACTTTACAGATCATTAGTTCAGCCTCATCTTGACTATTGTGTGCAGTTCTGGAGGCCATATCTTCAGAAGGATATAAAAAAACTTGAATCTGTGTAAAAGAGGGCTACCAAAATGGTACATGGTCTAAAAAATAAAACGTACCAGGAGAGGCTCAAGGACCTAAATATGTATAGTTTAGAGGAGTGAAGGGAAAGAGGTGATATGATAGCAACATTCAAGTATATTAAAGGTCTTAGTAAAGCTGAGGCTTTGAGTATTTTACATAGAAAGTTAAATTCATGAACAGGCGTCACAATCTCAAGCTGAAGTATAGTATATTCAGGAGAAATTTGAGGAAGCTCTTCTTTACAGAAAGGGTGATTGATTCATACGATAAACTTTCACAAGAGTTGGTAATGACAAATACTGTAGGGGACTTTAAGAATGCCTGGGAAAAGCATAAGGCTATCCCTACAAACTAGATAAGCTTATACTTTTAGGAAATATCAGGCAGACTTGCTGGGCCTATGTCTCTTATCTGCTGTCAATATCTATGTTTCTATGTTAAAAGCAGTATGCTGTATTTTTATTATTTAACTTTCCCACATAGGGGCCTATCTATCAAGCTCCGTATGGAGCTTGAAGCCCCGTGTTTCTGGCGAGCCTTCAGGCTCCCCATAAACACTAGTTATGAAGCAGCGGTGTAAATACTGCTGCTCCATAACCTGTCTGCCTGCTCTGAGGAGTCGGACAAACATTGCCGCAATTCAACCCAATCGAATACGATCGGGTTGATTGACATCCCCCTGCTAGCGGCCGATTGGCCGCGAATCTGCAGGGGACGGCGTTGCACCAGCAGTTCAAAAGAGCTGCTGGTGCAATGCTGAATGCAGAGAGCATATTGCTCTCCTCATTCAGCGAGATCTGTCGGACATGATCCGCAATGTCGGATAATTTCCGACAGGCATTTCATAAATAGTCAAACAATAGAACCAGTATCCTCGCACTCAGGAAATGCAGGTCAGGGACAAAAACAGGATGCTTTACATTGCCATAAAAAAAGCTTTATTTGAAGGATGCTTAAAAGGAGGACTCAAACCATCCAGGTTAACAGGGCAAACGCGTTTCGTATGCTCTTTACTTTTTCAATGACCCATAACTTGCATGTAGACAGTTTTAATCTGTTACCTCCCCTAATCTGTCTTTTGACATGCTGTATGCCCTGAAACATCAAAGACCGACCATCTCCATTATGCAAATTGCGGAAATGTAAAGCCACAGGGGTGTCTGATTCTTCATCCCCTTTGGATCGCAAATGTTCCAGAAATCTTTTTTTGAGAGGTCTTGTCGTTTGACCGACATACTTTATGTAAAAAAGTTTGCATGTCAATAAATACACAACATATGTGGAGTTGCAGTTGATGTAATTCTTAATTTTAAATACTTTCTCATCATTAGTAGATGCAAATGTATCACCTAAGGTTGCATGAGTGCAGGATTTACACCTACAGCTTCCACATCTGAAAAAAACCTTGTTTCGGTGTAAGCCAATTCCTGATGTCTTTCAAGGGTTACATTGATGGAGAAAGGATGTTTGATAAAGTTTTTGACTTTCTAGTCACAAATTTGCAACCTTTTTCCACAATTTTATCCAGAGTTTCATCTGCTCGTAATATGGGCAGCGATTTCCTAATGATGTCACAAATCATACTATGTTCCCTGCTATAAGCTGTAATAAAAACAGGCTTCTTTAGAAAATCAGTATGTGTTCTCTTTTTTTGTTTTAACATATCAATTCTACTCATCAAATCTACCTCTAACTTTGCTTCAGTGAAATGTTGCCAAGTGTACCCTCTCTCCAGAAATCGCTCCGTAGTCTTTTCAGAATGAATTTCATAGGACTCCACTGTGCTACAATTTCATTTGGTTCTCATGTATTGTCCCTTCGGGATAGCCCTTATTACATGTTTGGGATGACTGGAGTTTGCTTTAAGGAGAGTATTTCTAGCACTCTGTTTCCTATAAAGTTCTACCTCCATTCTATTACCAGTAATATTTGGTTTTAGTAACACATCAAGAAAGGGCATTTGTTTGTTACTCATTTCCATCGTGAATTTTGAATTTAATTGATTTTGAGACAAGTATGCAAAAAAATCCAAAATCTGTCTCTCATCCCCTCTGAAAATGAATAACAAATCATCAATGTAACGACTGTAATGAACAATCTTTTCCCTGAAGGGATTACCATCGCCAAAGATCTTGGACAGCTCCCACCAGCCAAGATATAAATTGGCATACGTGGGGGCAAACTTTGCCCCCATAGCTGTACCTTGTCTTTGGCGATAGTAATCTCCCTCAAAAAGGAAAAAATTATGGCTCAACAAAAATTCAATGGATTTCAAAATGAATTCTTTACAATTTGCGTCATAGTTGGTATACATTTCCAAACATGATTCTACTGCTAAAATGCCCTTGTCATGTGGAATGGAAGTATACAAGGACACTACGTCTATTGTGACAATATAGTAGTCATCTGACCATCTCACCTGTTCAATCTGTCTAACTAGATCAGTAGTGTCCCTTGTATAACTTTTCAATCCCAAAACAATAGGTTGCAGAAAGGTGTCTATCATAGCACAAAGTGGCTCATTAAGAGATCCTATTCCTGCCACTATAGGAAGACCCGGAGGAGATGCAATACTTTTATGGACTTTTGGGAGATAATGAAATATTGGTACAATGGGATGTTCTATCAATAAATAATCAAAATTGACCTTACTTATTGCACCAATCATACCCCCCCCCCCAATCTAATAAATCATGCAAAATCCTTCTATATTTAAAAGTGGGATTTGTTTGTAATTTCTCATATACTTCAGTGTTGTGAAGCTGCCTGTATGCTTCCGCCATATAGCCATCTTTGTTAAGAACGACTACATTTCCCCCCTTATCTGAATTGCATATGACTATTGCCTGGTTGGTTTGCAATTGTTTAAGGGCAATTCTTTCATATTTGTTCAAATTGTCATGTTTGAAAACATTCTGTTTTTTCATTACTTTTTCATGTAAATCAATTAATTCCTTTTCTATTGTTTTTTGAAATACCGCTACACTGTTGTTCCTAGCGTGTATGGGATAAAAAGAGGATTTGTCCCTAAACTTAGACAGACTAACATTTGTATGTATTGTGTCACCAATATCAATATCTCCATCCCTTTGTAAATACATCAGATCAATTTCTGCACATATATCAACAAAAGAGAAGGTATCATTAATTACATTGTCAGTGTCTCTGACACCTAATGTCTCAATAATTTCTGAAAATTCCATACTGTTATTTACAGTTTCAAATGAATCAAAGAAATGTTTTTTTAGCAGCAATGATCTTACAAATTTATTGGTATCTATGATAGTCTGAAATAAATTAAAATGGGAGGATGGGGCAAAGTTGAGACCTAGTGACAGCATTTTAATCTGCATAGCAGTTACATTCATTGAAGATAAATTGATTATATTTTTAGACTCTAAACATATTTCCGACTTTGGTTTCTTCGCTGTCTGCGAGGGTACCGATGCTGAGGTCCCTGTTGATTTGTAGGGTTCCCTTTGTTTGCCCTTATGTCTACTGCCCCTACGTGTCCTGTGTGTTTTTCTTTTGCTGTTGCCTGCAATATACCCTTCAGGTTTTTTGGAACCTGGGATGTTGTGGTAATACTCCCTTCACTAGTACCTGGGGTTTGTAAAACAAATGTAGCATTGTTAACAGATTCCTCAGTGCTATTCTCAAAATCTGAGGAATCATAGTCGTATTCTGTATCTGTTTCATTGAATCTTACTTTCTTAATATCTTGTCTTCCTGGGTTCCCCCTATACCTTTTCCTCCCTCCTGTATGTGTCCACCTATAAACATTTCCCTTTTCATAATCCTCCTTATCCCTAGTTAATTTGATCTTTTTGAAATACCACACATTTTCCTTAAATTCCTCCATAACCCTTATTTTATCATCATATCCCTTAAACTCAGGTTTTACTGCTAAGGGGCATATACAATCTTGTAGTTTCTTTATATCTGCTATTAAAGTGGCCCTCTGTTGTTTTTTTGTACTCAATCAAGAGATCCATGAGGGCAAAAGAACATTTTGTTAACAACTCATTCCATTTTCTAATGAACTCTTTATGAACAAATGTTAGTCTGACTAAGTTTAGGGACAAATCCTCTTTTTATTCAATACACGCTAGGAACAACAGTGTAGAGGTATTTCAAAAAACTATATAAAAGGAATTAATTGATTTACATCAAAAAGTAATGCAAAAACAGAATGTTTTCAAACATGACAATTTGAACAAATATGAAAGAATTGCCCTTAAACAATTGCAAACCAACCAGTCAATAGTTATACGCAATTCAGATATGTAGTCGTTCTTAACAAACATGATATGGAGGAAGCATACAGGCAGCTTCACAACACTGAAGTATATGAGAAATTACAAACAAATCCCACTTTCAAATATAGAAGGATTTTGCATGATTTATTAGATTGGGGGGTTATGATTGGTGCAATAAGTAAGGTCAATTTTGATTATTTATTGATAGAGCATTCCATTGTACCAATATTTCATTATCTCCCCAAAGTCCATAAAAGTATCACATCTCCTCCGGGTCGTCCTATAGTGGCAGGAATAGGATCTCTTAATGAGCCACTTTGTGCTATGATAGACACCTTTTTGCAACCTATTGTTTTGGGATTGAAAAGTTATACAAGGGACACTACTGATCTAGTTAGACAGATTGAACAGGTGAGATGGTCAGATGACTACTATATTGTCACAATTGACATAGTGTCCTTGTATACTTCTATTCCACATGACAAGGGCATTTTAGCAGTAGAATCATGTTTGGAAATGTATATCAACTATGACGCAAATTGTAAAGAATTAATTTTGAAATCCATTGAATTTTTGCTGAGCCATAATTTTTTCCGTTTTGAGGGAGATTACTATCGCCAAAGACAAGGTACAGCTATGGGGGCAAAGTTTGCCCCCCCCCATATGCCAATTTATATCTTGGCTGGTGGGAGCTGTCCAAGATCTTTGGCGATGGTAATCCCTTCAGGGAAAAGATTGTTCATTTCAGTCATTACATTGATGATTTGTTATTCATTTTCAGAGGGGATGAGATTTTGGATTTTTTTTGCATACTTGTCTCAAAATCAATTAAATTTAAAATTCACGATGGAAATGAGTAACAAACAAATGCCCTTTCTTGATGTGTTACTAAAACCAAATATTACTGGTAATAGAATGGAGGTAGAACTTTTAGGAAACATGTCAGCTGTAAAAGATCAGCCCAGGATTCAACCCAACTGTTAGCGTGAAAAGTAAAACACACGCTAACACACTGAGAAATATCCTGGACGTGACCCATTCAGGAAACAAAATAAACAGGATACAATGTACTCACAAAGAAATAGAATCTCTGTAATTTCTTGAGGTTTGAAGAGATTCTGAATAAATCCTTTAAGCCAGGATAATACCCTTAGGTAGTAGGAAGGTAAAATGATAAATATCCCTTTAAGCAGATTTGTCCAACAAATGAAAAAATGTCTCTTTAAGCAGGATAGCAACTGGTAAATGAAAATGTCACTTTAAGTAAGGTTGTAGCAAACAAATGATAAAGTTCCTTTAAACAGGTTTTCAGCAAACAAATGATAATGTCCCTTTAAAATAGGTTTTGCGGCAAACAAATGATAATGTACCTTTAAACAGGTCTTGTAGCAAACAAAAGATAATGTCCCTTTAAACAGGTTTTCAGCAATCAAATGATAATGACCCTTTTAATCAGGTTTTCAGCAATCAAATGATAATGTCCCTTTTAATCAGGTTTTTTAGCAAACAAATGATAGTGTCTCTTGAAGCAGGTTTGCTAGGGTTAAAGCAATAGCATAGTCAGGCAGGCAAGGGTAAATAAATCCAGTAGACAGTTTGAGGGTTTAGGCAATAGCAAGGTCAGGCAGACAAGGGTCAATAAATCCAGTAGACAGTTTGAGGGTTTAAGCAATAGCAAGGTCAGGCAGGCAAGGGTCAAATATCCAGAAGTCAGATTTGAAATAGTACTCACACAGCTCTGAGTCAGGAAGAACAAACGGGCCCCGAGACAGATCTCCCGCCGGGTTTTGAAGGCAGAGAGAGACGCCAACGTCAGGAGGAGTGTTCAGACAACCGCGTCACGTTGCTAGGCAACGTGACGTGAGACACAGAAGAGATCCGTGAGCCGCGGCAACACGGAGATGAGCGGATCGAGTGTGACAAAACAGAGTGCTGGAAATACTCTCCTTAAAGCAAACTCCAGTCATCCCAAACATGTAATAAGGGCTATCCCTAAGGGACAGTACATGAGAACTAAACGAAATTGCAGCACAGTGGAGTCCTATGAAATTCATTCTGAAAAGACTACGGAGCGATTTATGGAGAGAGGCTACACTTGGCAACATTTGACTGAAGCAAAGTTAGAGGTAGATTTGATGAGTTGAACTGATATGTTAAAACAAAAAAAGAGAACACATTCTGATTTTCAAAAGAAGCCTGTTTTTATTACAGCTTATAGTAGGGAACATAGTATGATTTGTGACATCATTAGGAAATCGCTGCCCATATTACGAGCAGATGAAACTCTGGATAAAATTGTGGGAAAAGGTTGCAAATTTGTGACTAGAAAGTCAAAAACTTTATCAAATATCCTTTCTCCATCAATGTTACCCATGGAAGACATCAGGAATTGGCTTACACCGAAACAAGGTTTTTTCAGCCGGAACAGAGAGGGGCTACCAACATAACGGATCGCTCATGAAGGATTGTATACAATTTCATAAATAGGTCCCTTAGACAGTAATTTAACTCTATTTTTTTCCTATCTGTACCAGTGAGCCTTGAGAGCAATATTCAGAAACCTGACTCGGCAAGCAAGGTTAGGAGAAAAAAAAAAGGGCAGGCACACCAAAAGTATTCTTTTTCATTTACTGAATCATTGAAGGCAGCAGTAAAGAAAGATCAAGTAAGTTTGTCAGGTGTCCAGAATTTAACCAGCTTTCTATTCAAATATACAAAGGCTAGATACTTAACATTCTATCTTTTCCGATACCTGAACATTTACTCTAGATTCTTTTAAGAGATCTGTCCCTGGGCTTTTAAATTATTAAAAACAAAAACAAATGACAGTTGCTTTTAAAACTTTTTTTTTTTTTTGTTGCATGCACAACACACTTTAGATAGATGGAAATCAAAATAAAATCAGACAATTAAGATAAAAAATATTCCAATTTACTTTTGTTATCAAAAATATATTTCTTTCTCTTGGTAACCATTGTTGAAACTTAGCTCCAGGCTTTTCACCATTTCCTGGAGTTTTTTTTGCTACTGGGAGGGGAGGGAGACTTGTGGGTGGAGCCCACTTGTGTTTTTGGGGTGGATCAGTGAATCTAGGGGAGGGCCATTGCTATGTTGTGGGCAAGGTTGGGTGTGCTGTGGGCTGGGTGGGGACAAGTGGCCTATGGGTGGAACTAGTACTGTTCCTGGTTTTCACAATAATAAAAGGGAGGATATTGTCAGGGAGAATGTGCTGCATTATCAGCAGATGGTCAGACAGGAAGTGTTTACCTTGTGGAACAGTGAGGGACGGGGGAGTTAAACATGTAGTTGCAGCATTTAGTTCCTCATCTAAAAGAAGGAATGGAGCAATTTCACTTTTATTCAGGATTATGGCACTGATTTACTTAGCTGATGGGATATATACTGTATATATATATATATATATATATATATATATATATATATATATATATATAGGTGTTCCTTCTTCACCCTGTCACATGTAGCACCCAAAACGAACAGAAGGGCGTTTAACGTGTAGATCCACCAAACCAATGAATATAACAGATATCCAAAATCAGTCAAATTATGTTCTAGCACCCTTATGTGCTAGTAGGTACGGGCTGATATTTTATAGGGCATGTCAGCTCACCCACTCAGGATTACCCCGTCAAAAGTTCTCTAGATAGATAGAGAAAAGGCACTACTTGTGCAGATCAACCAAAGTAGTATGGCAGATAGTGTGGATAATATCATTTATTTTATTATTTATTTATAAAATATTTTAAAAGGAAGGATACATTGAGATTTCTTTCATGTTCAAGTATGTCCTGGGTCCACAAAACATTGCATTGATACAATAGGGTACAATAAAATACAAAAACAATATTAATACATAATATATGCAGAATTTAACATAAAACAGATAGGAAATATATAATCAACCATGACTGGTGCATTCTGTTTTGAGATATGCAAAGAGGGAGCTCTTAAAGGATTTTAGGCTTGGGGAAGGTTTGAAAGTGTGCGGGAGGTCGTTCCATAATTGTGGTGCTCTGTAGGAAAAGGAGGATCAAGCTTGTTTCTTTTTGTATGGAGGCAAGCTAAATAATGTGCTGGTGCTGCAATCGGAGGTTATGGGAGGTGGAAACAGCTGGAGAGATTATTGTGCTCAGGTAGGGTGGGATCTTCCCAGAAAAAAGCTCTTAAACACAATGCTGGAAAGATGGAGGGTGCATCTGAATTCCAGCGACATCCCGTTTAGTTCTTTTAGGGTGTCATAATAGTGTGTCCTGTAGTTACATTGTAGCACAAAATGGCAGAATGAGTTATACAGTGTATTAAGTTTATTTAGGTGAGTTTTCGGTGCAGGTGCATATAGTACATCCCCATAATCCATGATTGACATCAGCATTTGCTGTACAATCTTTTCCTTTACTGTATGGCTGAGGCAGGATTTGTTTCTGTACAGGGCACCTAGTTTTGGATAGAGTTTAGATGCAAGTTTTTCTATGTGGAGACCAAAAGATAGATTGGGGTCTAACAAAATACCCAATTATTTGAGAGAGTAGACTGCAGTCAGTGTGCAATTTGATTTTGTTTTGATGCTTAGATGGGAATTTTGTAGTTTGTGTAATTTAGGTATCATTCCAAAGATCATTGTGACAGTTTTTCCAGTGTTAGGAAGAGTTTGTTTTTTGAGATCCACTTTTCTACCTCTGTGAACTGGTGTTGGAGCACTGCCTCAAGCTGCGGCAGATCGGATATTTTTGCATAGATTACCGTGTCGTCTGCGTACATGCGTACATTTGAGGATTTGCAGAAATGTAGCAGATCATTTATAAATAATGTGAATAGTAGGGAACATTGGGGAACACCACACGTGACTGGGAGATGGAGTCGCTGTCAGAAATGGAGGCATACTGTGATCGATCTGATACATATGATCGCAACCAGGTTAGCGGACGATCACCAATACCTGAGTTTTTTAGTTTGAGCAGTAGTATGTCGTAGTCTACTTTGTCAAAGGCCTTTGCAAAATCAAGAAAAATAGCTCCAGTTAGGTCTCCTTGTTCCATGTCAGTTTGGATGTCATTGCAAACTTTTAGGAGGGCAGTTGTAGTGGAGTGATTCGGGCGAAAACCTGATTGAACAGGGATCAGATAGTTAGATTGCTGGTAATACTCACATAGTTGCTTATGGACACATTTTTCTAAGATTTTTGACAATACTGGGAGCAATGATATTGGGCGATAGTTAGTAACCAAGGTTAACTCACCACTTTTTTGGATAGGCACTACGTTTGCAGTCTTCCAAAGTTTGGGTATGTATCCAGACACCAAGGATTCGTTAATTAGGGTTGTGACAGGTTTAGCAATTGCCAGCACACTCAGCTTCAATAGCATTGCTGGGATTTGATCAGGTCCAGACTGGTTTTTCATTTTTAGATTATTAAGGTGTTTCTTAATGACATTGATGGGTACAGGTCTAAAATTGAACTTCTCTATATTGGGTCTTTGCAGATTTAGTGGGGCCTGATCCACATTTGTAATTTCAGGATTTGCGTCATTTATTAGTTTGTCAATCAGGATGGTGGAGCATCTGACAAAATAATAGCCAACTGGATACTCACATTTCAGTTGAGAACACCTATGTGCTTGTAGGAGCAAGCTGATATATTTCAAACGGGTGTATCATACTTATTTTCTGTCTTGCATTGTATCCTATTACTTGGGAGAGGCCAGAGGGGGTGAGCTGATACACCTGTTTGAAATATATCAGCTTGCTCCTACCAGCCCAAAGGTGTGCTCAACTGAAATGTGAGTATCCATTTGGCTATTATCCACACTATCTGCCATATTACTTTGGTTGATCTGCACAAGTAGTGCCCTTTCTCTATTGTGTCAATTACACAATTCCCTTCAAGGGTAACTATTTAAGTTAGCACAAGTTATAATGGGAATATAATTGCCAATGTTTCAGGTTCTATGCCACTTGCTGGGAACCTGTATTATTGAATACCCAAGTATTCAATAATCACACCGAGTATTTATAGATATATAATATTTACATAAATCTACAACTGTGATGTAATATATACTCCATATCCCCCTATCTTAGCTTTTGTTTTTAATTGCACATCCCTTAATTTTATCTCCTGTTTTATGTGTATTTAATAAAAGTTATATTTTAAATATTGTAGCGATATCTCCAACCCATTTGGTGATCATTTCAAATAACAACACACAATGTGTCATACATGTCTACGAGTGCTTTATGTGTATTCTAGAATGGCTACTATATCCATTCAAATTTGTTTCTGAAACCTGAATAATACACAGCACCACCTACCCTATTTTGTTGATACAGCATATAAGCTGACAAATTTACCTAGGGTGTAGTCATTTGTACCTTCTAGGTAGTGCCATTGAATTTTTCTCTTGTACTAGTGCCCTTTCTCTATCTATAGAGTACTTCTGTTCTGACACGCCCTATAACATATCAGCCCATACCTACTAGAACAGAAGGGTTCTACAACATAATGTAAGAACCCATTTGGCTGATTTTGGATATCTGTTATATTCATTGGTTTGGTGGATCTACACATGAGGCGCCCCCGTTCATTTTGTCTTTTTGCAGTTTACTTGGATTTATCTGAGAGGAGGCAGTCATTACTTTGTTTGAAGACATTCTTCATTGATTTGGGACTTCCATCAGATTACACTTAATATAATCACAACTGCATTGTATATATTATTTGTTAGTGTTTATAATACTGGCAACATTATCTCTGATTGTTATTTAGTTAATGCGTCCCCTCTGTTTTTTGTTATATACATGTAGCTCCCAACTGACTTGCTGGATGTTTCTGCCATTAACTGAGAAGAAGAGAGAACAGAGATGGAGACGTGTAGCTGTGTAAAGAATAATTGGCAGATATATGGGACAATATCGGCGAGATTACAAGTTTTGCGGTAACAGGGGTGCGTTGCTAACGCTCCTTTTTTTCTTACCACTCACTTAAGACAACGCTGGTATTACAGGTTTTCTACAAGCCGGCGTTAGCCTCAGAAAAGTGAGCGTTGAGCAAAATTTAGCTCCACATCTCACCTCAATACCAGCGTTGCTTAAGTCAGTGGTAAGCTGGCAAAACGTGCTCGTGCACGATTTCCCCATAAGAAACAATGGGGCTGAGCTGGCTGAAAAAAAACCTAACACCTGCAAAAAAGCAGCGTTCAGCTCCTAACGCAGCCCCATTGTTTCCTATGGGGAAATGAATTTTATGTCTGCACCTAACACCCTAACATGAACCCTGAGTCTAAACACCCCTAATATTAGACTTATTAACCCCTAATCTGGCATCCCCGCTATCACTGACACCTGCATTTTAATATTAACCCCTAAGCTGCCGCTCCGAAAACCGCCGCCACCTACATTATACTTATGAACCCCTAATCTACTGCCCCCAACATTGCTGACACCTACATTATATTTATTAACCCCTAATCTGACCCCCATGTCGCTGCAACTATATTAAATTTATTAGCCCCTAATCTGCCGCCGCCAACGTCGCCGCCACTATTATAAATTTATTAACCCCTAAACCTAAGTCTAACCCTAACCCTAACACCCCCTAACTTAAATAGAATTTAAATACTTTAAGTGACGTCATCCAAGATGGTGTCCCTTGAATTCCAATTGGCTGATAGAATCCTATCAGCCAATTGGAATTAAGGTAGGGAAAATCCTATTGGCTGATGCAATCAGCCAATAGGATTGAAGATCAATCCAATTGGCTGATCTAATCAGCCAATAGGATTGAGCTTGCGTTCTATTTGCTGTTCCAATCAGCCAATAGAATGCGAGGTCAATCCTATTGGCTGATTGCATCAGCCAATAGGATTTTTCCTACCTTAATTCTGATTGGCTGATAGGATCAGCCAATCGGAATTCAAGGGACGCCATCTTGGATGACGTGACTCAACAGTGCAAATGGGGCAGGCTGAACTATCAGAGTTGTAACACATGCCTGGGAACACTATGGCCTAGATTTGGAGTTCGGCGGTAGCCGTCAAAACCAGCGTTAGAGGCTCCTAACGCTGGTTTTGGCCGCCCGCTGGTATTTGGAGTCAGTGATTAAAGGGTCTAACGCTCACTTTTCAGCCGCGACTTTTCCATACCGCAGATCCCCCTACGCCATTTGCGTATCCTATCTTTTCAATGGGATCTTTCTAACGCTGGTATTTAGAGTCGTTTCTGAAGTGAGCGTTAGAGCTCTAACGACAAAATTCCAGCCGCCTGAAAAAAGCAGGAGTTAAGAGCTTTCTGGCTAACGCCGGTTCATAAAGCTCTTAACTACTGTACCCTAAAGTACACTAACACCCATAAACTACCTATGTACCCCTAAACCGAGCTCCCCCCACATCGCCGCCACTCGATTAAAATTTTTAACCCCTAATCTGCCGACCGCCACCTACGTTATACTTATGTACCCCTAATCTGCTGCCCCTAACCCCGCCGACCCCTGTATTACATTTATTAACCCCTAACCTGCCCCCCACAACGTCGCCGCCAGCTACTTAAAATAATTAACCCCTAATATTCCGACCGCAAAGCGCCGCCACCTACGTTATCCCTATGTACCCCTAATCTGCTACCCCTAACACCGCCGACCCCTATATTATATTTATTAACCCCTAATCTGCCCCCCTCAACGTCGCCGACACCTGCCTACACTTATTAACCCCTAATCTGCCGAGCGGAGCGCACCGCTACTATAATAAAGTTATTAACCCCTAACCCGCCTCACTAACCCTATCATAAATAGTATTAACCCCTAATCTGGCCTCCCTAACATCGCCGACACCTACCTTCAATTATTAACCCCTAATCTGACGACCGGAGCTCACCGCTATTCTAATAAATTGATTAACCCCTAAAGCTAAGTCTAACCCTAACACTAACACCCCCCTAACTTAAATATAATTTACATCTAACGAAATTAATTAACTCTTATTAAATAAATGATTCCTATTTAAAGCTAAATACTTACCTGTAAAATAAATCCTAATATAGCTACAATATAAATTATAATTATATTATAGCTATTTTAGGATTAATATTTATTTTACAGGCAACTTTGTAATTATTTTAACCAGGTACAATAGCTATTAAATAGTTAAGAACTATTTAATAGTTACCTAGTTAAAATAATAACAAATTTACCTGTAAAATAAATCCTAACCTAAGATATAATTAAACCTAACACTACCCTATCAATAAATTAATTAAATAAACTACCTACAATTACCTACAATTAACCTAACACTACACTATCAATAAATTAATTAAACACAATTCCTACAAATAAATACAATTAAATAAACTAGCTAAAGTACAAAAAATAAAAAAGAACTAAGTTACAAAAAATAATAAAATATTTACAAACATAAGAAAAATATTACAACAATTTTAAACTAATTACACCTACTCTAAGCCCCCTAATAAAATAACAAAGCCCCCCAAAATAAAAAATTCCCTACCCTATTCTAAATTAAAAAAGTTACAAGCTCTTTTACCTTACCAGCCCTGAACAGGGCCCTTTGCGGGGCATGCCCCAAGGATTTCAGCTCTTTTGCCTGTAAAAAAAAACATACCATACCCCCCCCCCAACATTACAACCCACCACCCACATACCCCTAATCTAACCCAAACCCCCCTTAAAGAAACCTAACACTAAGCCCCTGAAGATCTTCCTACCTTGTCTTCACCATACCAGGTTCACCGATCCGTCCTGGCTCCAACATCTTCATCCAACCCAAGCGGGGGTTGGCGATCCATCATCCGGTGCTGAAGAGGTCCAGAAGAGGCTCCAAAGTCTTCCTCCTATCCGGCAAGAAGAGGACATCCGGACCGGCAAACATCTTCTCCAAGCGGCATCTTCAATCTTCTTCCATCCGGTGCGGAGCGGGTCCATCTTGAAGCAGGCGACGCGGATCCATCCTCTTCTTCCGTTGTCTCCCGACGAATGACGGTTCCTTTAAGGGACGTCATCCAAGATGGCGTCCCTCGAATTCCGATTGGCTGATAGGATTCTATCAGCCAATCGGAATTAAGGTAGGAATTTTCTGATTGGCTGATGGAATCAGCCAATCAGAATCAAGTTCAATCCGATTGGCTGATCCAATCAGCCAATCAGATTGAGCTCGCATTCTATTGGCTGTTCCGATCAGCCAATAGAATGCGAGCTCAATCTGATTGGCTGATTGGATCAGCCAATCGGATTGAACTTGATTCTGATTGGCTGATTCCATCAGCCAATCAGAAAATTCCTACCTTAATTCCGATTTGCTGATAGAATCCTATCAGCCAATCGGAATTCGAGGGACGCCATCTTGGATGACGTCCCTTAAAGGAACCGTCATTCGTCGGGAGACAACGGAAGAAGAGGATGGATCCGCGTCGCCTGCTTCAAGATGGACCCGCTCCGCACCGGATGGAAGAAGATTGAAGATGCCGCTTGGAGAAGATGTTTGCCGGTCCGGATGTCCTCTTCTTGCCGGATAGGAGGAAGACTTTGGAGCCTCTTCTGGACCTCTTCAGCACCGGATGATGGATCGCCAACCCCCGCTTGGGTTGGATGAAGATGTTGGAGCCAGGACGGATCGGTGAACCTGGTATGGTGAAGACAAGGTAGGAAGATCTTCAGGGGCTTAGTGTTAGGTTTATTTAAGGGGGGTTTGGGTTAGATTAGGGGTATGTGGGTGGTGGGTTGTAATGTTGGGGGGGGGGTATGGTATGTTTTTTTTTACAGGCAAAAGAGCTGAAATCCTTGGGGCATGCCCCGCAAAGGGCCCTGTTCAGGGCTGGTAAGGTAAAAGAGCTTGTAACTTTTTTAATTTAGAATAGGGTAGGGAATTTTTTATTTTGGGGGGCTTTGTTATTTTATTAGGGGGCTTAGAGTAGGTGTAATTAGTTTAAAATTGTTGTAATATTTTTCTTATGTTTGTAAATATTTTATTATTTTTTGTAACTTAGTTCTTTTTTATTTTTTGTACTTTAGCTAGTTTATTTAATTGTATTTATTTGTAGGAATTGTGTTTAATTAATTTATTGATAGTGTAGTGTTAGGTTAATTGTAGGTAATTGTAGGTAGTTTATTTAATTAATTTATTGATAGGGTAGTGTTAGGTTTAATTATATCTTAGGTTAGGATTTATTTTACAGGTAAATTTGTTATTATTTTAACTAGGTAACTATTAAATAGTTCTTAACTATTTAATAGCTATTGTACCTGGTTAAAATAATTACAAAGTTGCCTGTAAAATAAATATTAATCCTAAAATAGCTATAATATAATTATAATTTATATTGTAGCTATATTAGGATTTATTTTACAGGTAAGTATTTAGCTTTAAATAGGAATCATTTATTTAATAAGAGTTAATTAATTTCGTTAGATGTAAATTATATTTAAGTTAGGGGGGTGTTAGTGTTAGGGTTAGACTTAGCTTTAGGGGTTAATCAATTTATTAGAATAGCGGTGAGCTCCGGTCGTCAGATTAGGGGTTAATAATTGAAGGTAGGTGTCGGCGATGTTAGGGAGGGCAGATTAGGGGTTAATACTATTTATGATAGGGTTAGTGAGGCGGATTAGGGGTTAATAACTTTATTATAGTAGCGCTCAGGTCCGCTCGGCAGATTAGGAGTTAATAAGTGTAGGCAGGTGTCGGCGACGTTGAGGGGGGCAGATTAGGGGTTAATAAATATAATATAGGGGTCGGCGATGTTAGGGCAGCAGATTAGGGGTACATAGGGATAACGTAGGTTGCGGCGGTTTACGGAGCGGCAGATTAGGGGTTAAAAAAAATATGCAGGGGTCAGCGATAGCGGGGGCGGCAGATTAGGGGTTAATAAGTGTAAGGTTAGGGGTGTTTAGACTTGGGGTACATGTTAGAGTGTTAGGTGCAGACGTAGGAAGTGTTTCCCCATAGGAAACAATGGGGCTGCGTTAGGAGCTGAACGCTGCTTTTTTGCAGGTGTTAGGTTTTTTTTCAGCTCAAACAGCCCCATTGTTTCCTATGGGAGAATCGTGCACGAGCACGTTTTTGAGGCCGGCCGCGTCCGTAAGCAACTCTGGTATCGAGAGTTGCATTTGCGGTAAAAATGCTCTACGCTGCTTTTTTGGAGCCTAACGCAGCATTTGATTAAACTCTCGATACCAGAGTTAAATTTATGGTGCGGCCAGAAAAAAGCCTGCGGAGCGTTAACAGCCCTTTTACCGCCGAACTCCAAATCTAGGCCTAAGTTTGGGAAGAGATTTTTAGTTATTGCTCTTTTAAGTTAATAGATCTCTTAATTGTCTACAGAGAACATGTAATGCTCGTGGGATACTCCTCTATCAGACCGAACTCGGCCAGTAGTCTTGTTATCCCGGCATTGAGCCGGAATGATAGGGAATATCCCAGAGCAGAGAAAGTTAGTGAGATGAGGAAGGCGGCACTCACCACAGGCAGGACAGTCCCCAGCGGCAACGGCAGAGCAGTCCAAGGCCACACCACTAGAATGGTCAGGCAGGCAGGCAGGATTTGGCAACAGTAAAGCAGTCCAAGAGCACACCACTAGAATGGTCAGGCAGGCAGTGTTCGGCAACAAAGAGGCAATCCAGAACAACAGGGATTAATAAGCAAAGTAGTCAGACAGACAGGGTTCAGCAGCAGTATATCAATCCAGCAAATTAGGGGTTAAACAGGCAGAGTAGTCAGACAGGCAAGGTTCAGCAGCAGTATATCAGTCCAGCAATTTAGGGGTTAAACAGGCAGAGTAGTCAGACAGGCAGGGTTCAGCAGCAGTATATCAGTCCAGCAATTTAGAGGTTAAACAGGCAGAGCAGTCAGACAGGCAGAGTTCAGCAGCAGTATATCAATCCAGCAATTCAGGGGTATAACAGGTAGAGTAGTCAGACAGGCAGGGTTCAAACACTTTAAGGCAATACTATAGTAACAATCTATCACACCCAGGAGCACACAAAGTAACACCTATACTTGGGCAGTGATAGATCGTTATTGAGGGACTTACATAGGTGTAGGATTCGCACCACAGGAATCCAGACCGGCATCAGAGAGAGGAGCGTGCAGCAATGACGTCAGCGCCGCACGCATCTGGACCTGACACAGCCGCAGAGAAGGAGACGCCGCACCTTAGCAATGGCTAGAGCGGTGTGGCGTGACATAGCCCCTTTCTCAAGGGTTCCCTCTTGGAACCAGACCCGGCTTTAAAGTATGAGCAGCATGGAACCTGGAGACCAAAGATTGAGTATGCACATCACAGGCAGGAATCTGCCACAGAGTAACCCTTCCAGTGTATCAGATACTGCAGTTGTCTGCGCCTGTATCTGGAGTCCAGGATCTTAGCTACCTCATATTCAGGGTCACCACAGACTAGGAGCGGAAGAGGAGGAGCTTGGAGCCGGGTATATCTATTCTTGATGTAAGGCTTGAGTAGTGAGATGTGGAAGACTGGGTGTATGCGCAGGGTTTTGGGTAAGGCGACTTTGTAGGGAACAGGAGACAATCTTTTCAGGACCTTGTAAGGGTCGATAAACCTAGGCCCCAATTTGTGACAGGGTTGACGTAGATGAATATGTCAAGTAGAGACCCAAACATGTTCACCCACTGGGATAGCACGTACAGAAGCTCTATGACGATCAGCAAACTTTTTATACCTAGAGACAGCTGAACTATGGTGAGTCCAGTGATGTGTCAGTCTGCAGCAGGAACCCCAGTGGACTGAACAAAGAGGGAAGACACGAGTTTGATACCCTGCTGCGGCTTGAAATGGAGAACATTTAAGCGCAGAATGCCAATGAGTGTTTCTTGCCAGCTCAGCTAGGGGTAACAACTCAGACTAGTTGGTATGGCAAGCGTTGACAAAGGCTCTAAGATAGGCTTCAAGATCCTTGTTTACTCTCTCAGTTAGTCCATTGGTCTGAGGATGGTAGCCAGAAGACAAGGAAACAGGGGTTCATATCAAGATACAAAAGGCTCTCCAAAAGGCAGAGATGAACTGTGGACCTCTGTCAGAAAAATATTCACAGGAATGCCATGAAGTCGTACCACATGCAAGAGAAAAAGAGACGATAATTATTGGGCAGAAGGCAGTTTGGTTAGGGGTACAAAATGGTCAGAAGGAGGAAGGTCCACAATGAAGTCCATTGTTATGTGTGTCCATGGTTGTTTGGGAATGGACAATGGTTGGAGCAAGACAGGAGGCAAGGATCAGGGCATTTTGTTGGCACCACAAGTTGTGCAGGCTTTCACATTATCCTGTGCGTCAGACTTCATAGTAGGCCACCATACGTGTTGGAAAAGAAGCTTAAAAGTCCTAATCAAGCCAGGATGTCCTGAGAGTTTACTATCATGAGCCTAGGATAGCACAGGGGTGCATAGGTTCAGAGGTAAAAAGAGGATATCGGAGGCCACGGGGGCTTCAGGAGGTTTTATAGACTGGGCACGTTTCAGTCTTTGAAGAAAGTTGGTATTTAGTTGAGCAACCACACAGGAGGGAGGTATGATGTGTTCAATAGGAGCTTCAGATGAGTCACTTGAGTGAGGTAACTGACGGGAAAGGGCGCCTTCTTGTTCTTGGTCCCAGGAAGATAAGAAACCACAAAATTAAAATGGGAAAAGAACAAGGCCCACCTGGCCTGTCGAGGATTGAGTCGATGAGCAGTCTCTAGATAAGTCAGATTTTTGTGGTCAGTGAGAATCTGAATGGGATTGGCGGTGCCCTCTAACCAATGATGCCATTTAGTCAAAGCCATCTTAATGGCTAAGAGTTCCCGATTACCCACATCATAGTTCCTCTCAGCAGAAGTAAAGCATTTAGAGAAAAAAGCTACAGGGTGCAACTTGGAGGTTAAAGGATCCTTGGGTAAGAACTGCTCCATCCCCTATCTCGGAGACATCAACCTCTAAAGTGAACTGTAGGTCAGGATCAGGATGGCGGAGCACAGAAGCTGAACAAAAAGCCTTTTTCAGACAAGAGAAGGCATCTATGGCTTCAGGAGGCCAATGTTTACAGTCTTTGTTCCATTTTGTCAATTCAGTGATAAACGTGCAGTAATAATTGGAGAACCCTAAGAACCTCTGTAATTCCTTCAAAGAAGTAGGTTGAGGCCATTCTAGAACAGCGGTGAATTTAGCAGGATCCATGGCAAAACCCTTCTTCGAGATGACATAACCAAGGAATTGGATTTGAACTTGATCAAACTCACACTTTTCTAACTTGGCTACTAAAGAATTGTCTCTGAGATGTAGAAGCACCTGTCTCACGTGTCTATGATGCTCCTCTAAAGTGGAAGAGGAAACAAGGATATCATCTAGATAGACGATGACAGTGCGGTTGAGGAGGTCACAGAAGACATCGTTGACAAATGCCTGAAAGACTGCAGGGGTGTTACACAGCCCAAAGGGCATTACAAGGTATTCATAATGCCCAGATCTTGTGTTGAAGGCGGTCTTCGATTCGTGGCCTGGAAAGATGCGAATCAGATTGTATGCCTCACGTAAGTCCAATTTGGTGAAAAAGCGAGCATCCTGGAGTGAGTCATACAGTTCGGTGATCAATGGTATGGGATAGTGATTCTTGATGGTTATGTTGTTCAAGGCCCTGTAGTCGATGCAGGGTCTGAGCCCACCATCCTTTTTACTGACAAAAAAGAAGCCTGCCCCAGCAGGAGAGAAGGAAGGGCAAATTAAACCTTTAGCTAGGTTATCTTGGATGTACTCCTCCATGGATTTGGTTTCAACCTTGGAGAGTGGATAAGTTCTCCCTTTAGTAAGTGGCGCTTTGCGAAAGAGGTCGATCTTGCAGTCATAAGGATGGTGGGGTGGCAGCACGTTGGTTGCTTTTTTCTCAAACACATCCACAAAGTCCTTGTATACTGAAGGAAGGTTTGAAGGGGTCTGTATACTGGCTATGGGAATGCAGAGCAGAGGAGTAACTTTAGAAAGGCAGGAGTGGAAACAGGAGGCACCCCAGGAGGCCAGTTGTCCCTCAGCCCAGTCGAACTGTGGATTGTGTACCCGAAGTCAAGGAAGACCAAGGATGACAGGCTGTGCTGAGGAATGAATGACCTTGAACTGCAGCTGTTCGGTATGAAGGACTCCCACAGTCAGGGTCCGGTGTGTTGACTCAAAATGGATCAAGCCTGAACCAAGGGGGGCGCCATCCAGAGTAGTTATTTTGAGGCAATGTCTTTTTGGCAAAAGAGGCAAGCCAGCTTGAATCCTAAAATGGTAATACAGGAAGTTTTCAGCTGCCCTTGAATCTATGAAGGCTTGAGTGTGGACAGTATTCTGAAGGAAGGTAAGGGTAACAGGTACCAGGATCCGAGAGGAGTGAGGGAATTTAGTAGAGATCATGCTTAGAGGTACCCCTGTGTTATCTCCTAAGCATTGGCTTTTCCCGGCCGAATGTCACAGTCCTTTAGTTGGACTTAGAATGTCACAGTCCTTTAGTTGGAGTTAGATCCACAATAAAAGCATAATCTCAGTCTCCTTCTTCTCTGTCTTTCAGACTCTGAAGGTTTGAAGGAGGAGAGATCCATAGGTTACTCCACTGAGGAAACTGGAGTTGCTGAAGGGGTAGAGGATACTGCCGAAACTGGACGAATAGGAGGACAGGAGGTAAGGACCCTCCTTTTACTGTCTCTCTTGGCTTGTCTCTCCTGAAAGCGAGAGTCCAGACTGAAACAAAGCGTTATAAAGTCATCCAAAGAAGAAGGAATATCATGATAAGTGAGTTAATCTTTTATGCATTCATGCAGGCCCCTCCTAAAGGCTGCCTTGAGAGCACTGCCATCCAAAGTGGTTTCAAGTGCCAAGGTGCAAAACTCGATGGTGAATTGTGCCACAGTTCTTTTGCCCTGGCAGAGATCCAGGAGAGAATATTCTGCAGCAGAGGTACGGCCAGAAGTCCCAAACACAGAAGATAAGAGGGGTGTGTGTATGCGCTAAACAGCTACGGGGAAAAAAGTTTGGCAGTAATATAGTATTTCTTATAAATAAGTGTGTTAGTGATGTGTTATACAGAACTAATAAGTTGGAATCTAAATATTCTTACATAGATGTATCATAAAATAAGGCTTATTCATCTAAGAATGAATCCAGTTATAGAAAACAGGTTAAGCAAACATAAGATTTATTAATCCCAAATTAAAAAGATATATTAATCTTGATAAAACATACATATAAACATATATGATTGGGTGTTAATATGACCGGTCATACGTTAGTGCAAATCAGCAGAAATTACAATAAAATCCTGACAGTATTAACTTTAAAAATATAAGTGCAACTAAATCTAGAGAATTGTTGGGTAGTTGCTACATATATGAATAAATCCACCTTTGTAGTACTGACATAAAAAAGGAGTGCAGAAAAATATAAGTTCCAATGTGTTGGTATAAAGAGTTCCGTTTTTGCAATATGCTTATTTTAAATATATGGCAAAGTTCCGTTATAGCAAAAACCAACTGGTGTTAAAGTTCCGTTATAGGGAACTAATTGATGTTAGAAACAACACTTAGGGATAATGTTGTATTAGTTCCGTTATAGTTCCGTTCCGGTATTCCAAAAGTTCATGCAAGAGGGTATAAAATAAAGTGTTTTACTTAAAGAGAAGCTAATCGTCTGTTGAATGATACAGACACCTACAAAAAACTTAAACTAAACCCTATGAACAAAACCAATCCAAAACTACTAGAACTTCTCAATAAGGCCAAAGAAAACAACTTAATTAATACGAAGGAATTTAATTTCATTTATCAAAAATACCCCAAAATGGCCATGTTCTACTTCTTACCCAAGATTCATAAAGATCTAGCCAACCCACCTGGACGCCCCATAATTTCTGGCATTTCATCCATCTGTTCTAATCTCTCTCTATATGTAGACACCCAACTCCAAAGTTATGTCCAAAAATTGCCGTCATATCTCAAAGACACGACAGATGTCTTAAATCTACTACAAAATCTGAGTTGGCAAGACGACTACATCTTGGCAACCAGTGACGTAAGTTCACTGTACACCAGTATAAAACACGATAAGGGCATTGCAGCTATAGACTGGTTCCTAAAAAGTGAGAACAGCGTGCAACTTAAACACAAGCAATTTATATTAAACTGTATTGAATTTATACTGGAAAATAATTTTTTCTCTTTTAATGATGATATATACCTCCAGATACAGGGTACAGCTATGGGCACAAGGTTTGCTCCCAGCTATGCTAACTTATTTATGGGTAAATGGGAACATCTATTTACCCAAGAGCATGAGCTGGGAGCAAACCTTGTGCTGTTCAAAAGATATATTGACGATATACTAATAGTTTGGAAGGGGAGTGAGGAAAGCTTGTTGACCTTCTTTGAGGATATGAACCATAATATGAACCATAATGATCTAAACCTGAAATTCACTTATACAATAAGTAGACAGCAAATAACGTTTTTAGATTTGGACATTTTTATAGAACAGGGAGAATTAACAACCAAAAATCATTTCAAAACAACTGATGCGAATAATTATATCCCTACACATAGTTGTCACTTGAAAAAGTGGATAGACAACATCCCTAAGGGTCAATTCCTTAGGATCAGACGAAATTGTTCCAAACTTTCTGACTATGACACACAGGTTAAGATCTTAGAGGAAAGATTCTTAGAAAAAGGTTACGATCATGATATTCTAAAAAATGATATAACTAAAGTCAGGAATATGGATAGACAAAACATACTCTCTAAAAAAGCAAAAGCTAAAAACCAGACTGATGAAACCCTTACAGTACCTTTAATTACTAATTATAACTACCATCATAAACATCTAACCAAAATTTTGAACAAACACTGGCATCTGATAAAATCTGATCCAATTTTGGGAAACAGCATTTCAGATTACCCTAAAATTATTTATAGGAAAGCAACTAACATTAGAAATATCCTTGCACCCAGTGATTTTAAAAAGAAAATCAATAAGACTAAAGAGAAAGATTTGATGGGAAGAAAACTAAGGGGATACTATCCTTGCTATAGCTGTAAAGCTTGCCAACATAGCAGTAAATGTAAAGAATACATATCCTCCAATACAGGCAAAAAATATAATATAAAAGAAACCATTAGATGCAGTGACAAAGGCATCATATATTTAATCCAGTGTACATGTGGCAAACAGTATTTAGGAGAGACCTCCAGAGTTTTACGCACAAGAATCAGAGAACACCTTAATCTTATCAAGAAAGGAGATCAAGAAACAAGGCTATACGAACATTTCAGGACAGTACACCATAATAACATCAATGATCTTAAATACTGGGGTATCTGTAAGATTGCAAAACCTTTGAGAGGAGGAAATTTTGACCAACTACTCCTTAGAAAAGAAGCTGAACTTATTTTTGAATTAAAAACATTATTTCCACAAGGATTAAATTCAGAGCTAGACTTAAATCCATTCATCCTAGACCGTTAATTCTGTAAATTTCCACATATATATATATACAAACTTAGTAACAATTTATGATTTACATATACAAACCTAGTAATAACCTATATGAAATTGCATTATATATATTAGAAACACTATCCATATATGTTTTACTATACATTTTACCATGTCATAACAGATTGTCTTTCTATATAATAATACAATTTCGTTTCAGAGAAAATGGGCACATCCATACTTCAAAAGTATAACTATAAATATGACATAATATATACATTAATATAATAAAATTATTGTATTTAATAAATTACACTTATTCACAAATCATAGATATATACTTCCCAATAGAATTAGTTTCTCGTAAACATATAATTTTAAAACTTCTTATTCAGGTACCATAAGATCAACTATAAAGTATTAGCACATAGAGTTAATAACGGTTTAACAACAACATAGTTGAATAATTTTTAACTCACATACATTTATTGTGTATACTCAAAGTTTCTAACAGATGTTCCGATAAATATAGAGGTTAGTTGTTATTAAAACAATCCATATTTAGACATTTCTCCAGACGTAACCATAAACAAAGATTTAACATCATTTACATATTATAAAACCTTTTATGTGACATTCACAAGATTTCCAATAAGGGCTTAGAACCTTAGATGATAGACATAGATAGACAAATATCACTATGTTTATATTAAATCAATGCCTGATCTGATGTTTTAAAGAAAATAATCATACAGATTGTACATATTTATTTGAGTAAGGAATGAATCAGTAAAAATAAAACTTCATGACTTCATATTAAAATGAATTATTTTTAGATAATTGTTTTATGTGTAAATAATAGAGAAAATAGCTTCACAAAATAGAAAATAAGAATTCAGGAAATCCACCTTTATGAATATCCACCTTAAGTAAGGGATGGCCTTAAAGAAATTAACAATCAAACCAGGACCAATCACGGATGAGCCATACATTTATAAAGGATCTTAAAATTAGTCTAAACCATCTTGATAAAGCCATGCTACATGGCGAAACGCGTTGATGGAGCTAGACTATTAATCACAAGGTGATAAGGAAGTATTATTTACAAGGATTACAAAGGATTCGTGGGAACTACTTTGTCAACTTTTTAAGCACTCTGCGCAGAGTTTCATATCCTTAACCGGACCTACATTTGACACGCATTCTACGTTCCTGACGTTACCAGCTGTTGGAAGCCGCTTAGGACACCTGTGCCGTACCCAGACGGAGGATTCAGCTCGAGACAAGAGCAGGTAGGCACTATAGAGGTGTAAGGGCACCACAGCGTGGAAGTCAGAGGTAACTTTTAAACTTTTAAGTAAAACAATTTATTTTATACCCTCTTGCATGAACTTTTGGAATACCGGAATGGAACTATAACGGAACTAATACAACATTATCCCTAAGTGTTGTTTCTAACATCAATTAGTTCCCTATAA
Source organism: Bombina bombina (assembly GCF_027579735.1). NCBI lineage: Eukaryota > Metazoa > Chordata > Amphibia > Anura > Bombinatoridae > Bombina > Bombina bombina. The sequence goes on from NC_069501.1 coordinate 379,862,130, forward strand.
CGGAACTTTAACACCAGTTGTTTTTTGCTATAACGGAACTTTGCCATATATTTAAAATAAGCATATTGCAAAAACGGAACTCTTTATACCAACACATTGGAACTTATATTTTTCTGCACTCCCTTTTTTATGTCAGTACTACAAAGGTGGATTTATTCATATATGTAGCAACTACCCTACAATTCTCTAGATTTAGTTGCACTTATATTTTTAAAGTTAATACTGTCAGGATTTTATTGTAATTTCTGTTGATTTGCACTAACGTATGACCGGTCATATTAACACCCAATCATATATGTTTATATGTATGTTTTATCAAGATTAATATATCTTTTTAATTTGGGATTAATAAATCTTATGTTTGCTTAACCTGTTTTCTATAACTGGATTCATTCTTAGATGAATAAGCCTTATTTTATGATACGTCTATGTAAGAATATTTAGATTCCAACTTATTAGTTCTGTATAACACATCACTAACACACTTATTTATAAGAAATACTATATTACTGCCAAACTTTTTTCCCCGTAGCTGTTTAGCGCATACACACACCCCTCTTCTCTTTGTACCGATTCTTTGATTATCTGCTTTATGGGAGCAGATTAGTGTGTAATGCAGGGGTAGATTTGCGCACCTTATACCCACTGTTTTTTCTTTCCAAACACAGAAGATAAATCAGAAATTAAATCATCAGCATCATGCAGGAGTGGAGCGTTCTGTTCCAAAAGGGGAGAGACCCAGGCTAGGGCCTTGCCTTTCAGTAAGGAAATGATAATGGTGACCCTTGACTGTTGAGACTGAAAGGTGTGAGGATTATTGCGGAAGTGCAGCCTACATTGGTTAAGAAAGCCCCTGCAATCAGTAATACCTTTATACGTGTCAGGCAAAGTAATCCGGGGTATACTTCCAGAAGCAGAGGAAGAAGTCCCAGTACCAGGAGTAGGGACTGGTGGTGAAACAACAGGAGCGGTATTCCTCGCTGTAACTAGTAAGGAGAGTTGAGCGGTAATAGCCTCTAGCTTCGAATCCATATTCTGCAACTGTGTGTTAGGGGTTCCCAACATCTGTTCCTGAAGATAAACAGCTCGTGCCACCTCTTCTGGCTCCATGGTCCAAGTATAATGTAATGCTTGTGGGATACTCCTCTATCAGAGCGAACTCGGCCAGTAGTCTTGTTATCCCGGCGTCGAGCCGGAATGATAGGAAATATCCCAGAGCAGAGAAAGTTAGTAAGATGAGGAAGGCGGCACTCACCGCAGGCAGGACAGTCCCCAGCGGCAACAGCAGAGCAGTCCAAGGGCACACCACTAGAATGGTCAGGCAGGGAGGGTTCGGCAACAAAGAGACAATCCAGAACAACAGGGGTTAATAAGCAGAGTAGTCAGACAGACAGGGTTCAGCAGCAGTATATCAATCCAGCAAATTAGGGGTTAAACAAGCAGAGTAGTCAGACAGGCAGGGTTCAGCAGCAGTATATCAGTCCAGCAATTTAGGGGTTAAACAGGCAGAGTAGTCAGACAGGCAGGGTTCAGCAGCAGTATATCAGTCCAGCAATTTAGGGGTTAAACAGGCAGAGTATTCAGACAGGCAGAGTTCAGCAGCAGTATATCAATCCAGCAATTCAGGGGTATAACAGGTAGAGTAGTCAGACAGGAAGGGTTCAAACACTTTAAAGCAATACTGTAGTACTGATCTATCACACCCAGGAGCACACAAAGTAACACCTATATTTGGGTAGTGAAAGATCATTATTGAGGGACTTACATAGGCGCAGGAATCACGCCACAGGAATCTAGACCGGCATCTGAGAAAGAGTAGCGTGCGGCGATGACATCAGCGCTGCACACATCCGGACCCAACACAGCCCCTGGCAACGAGCAGGGAAGGAGACGCTGCGCCCGTAGCAATGGCTAGAGCGGCACAGCGTGACAGAACAATTAGTGAAAGAAGTATAAAGATCGAAAATATTCAGAATAATTTAAAATAGTTTGAGCATACTGAGAAATATCGATCATTAAACACTGAGGTTCTGCAAAAAACAGACAATTATCAAAAAAAGCTTGTTCTAACAAAAAATAAAAAAATGTTAAGAGATGAACAAGATTTTAAGGAGGGAATTGTATATAATTTTAATAGAAACAACAAAGAACCACTAGATCCTGTTCAAGAAAAATTATTTCAGATGAAAATGAAGTTAGAACTGCTGTTAATGAATGGGTTACTGTTGAATACAAAAAGCCCAAAGACAAAAAGAAAAATGTAACTACACCTAATAGGGGTGGTGAAAATTATGTTTATAGATCTTTTAACAATAATAAACATTGGTCAAATAGATCTGAACAGAGTAGTTCTAACCATTTTAAACAGAGAAATTTTAGAGATCAGTTTCATGGGAATTACGAAGACAAAAGAGCAAATCATAGCACACATATTAATTATAAGAATAATTCTTTGTATAATAGTAACAGAGATACTAGAGCCAGTCACAGAATGCATATTAACTCTAAAACACAAAAACTCTAATACAAATAGTGACATGCAGGTTTTTCGAGAGAATCATAATCAAAGAATCTATCCTCAAAAGAACCAAATAAGATTCAAACAAATGGAAAGACCAATAAAAAGAGAAGAAAAACTGTGGGGTTCTCCCTCTATGGAAGCAAGAAAAAGAACATAAGCAAACGTGGCAGCAGAGGGAGAGGTAACTCAACCAAAAAGAAGAGACTTGAGAGAATGAAGAGAGGCATCTACAATTTATCTAAACATACATTATCTAATGAAGAAATAGCAGTTCTTAGTAGAGGCCTCTCTTTCAGTCCCTCAAGTCTCTTCTTTTTGGTTGAGTTACCTCTCACTCTGCTGCCATGTTTGCGTATGTTCTTTTTCTTGCTTCCATAGAAACATAAAAACAATAATGTGTTACCCATACTTACAGATGGTATGGATTCAAAGTTGGAAAATGAGGAATTGATATTTGTAGATCCTGAAGTTTTATGTGAGTCCTTATATGAAGGTTTTATCCACACTGACCTAAAGCTCCAATCTAATTTTAATCCATAAAATAATTGCCCCAATCTCTTTGTCATGCTCGGCCGCTGGGAAGCTCCAGCGGTCCTCTCTGTGTGCTTGATTGACAGGTAGTCTGAGCCGCCCCTTCCTGATGATGTCACTACCAAGCTTTTTATTCCTGGCTACCTGTTTCTTCAGTGCCCGTTTGTTTGTTCCTCTTTGTGGCTCCTGTGAGGACTTCGCTGTGGAAACTCTCTAACTGCTGATTTTCTGTTGCCAAACTCTGCAAAGACTGACTATGCTGGGTTAACCCTCAAACTTCCTGATAACCTGTTGCCAAACACTGCAAGTACTGTTTATTCTTTGAATCTCTCAAACTGCATGTTATCCTGTTGCCAAACTCTGCAAGTACTGTTTATTCAGTGTAACCTTCAAACTGCTTGATATCCTGTTGCCAAACACTGCAAGTACTGTTTATTCTGTGAAACTCTCAAACTGCATGTTTACCTGTTACCAACCTCTGCAAGTACTGTTTATTCAGTGTAAACCTTCAGACTGCTTGATATCCTGTTGCCAAATACTGCAAGTACTGTTTATTCTGTGAAACTCTCAAACTGCATGTTAACCTGTTGCCAAACTCTGCAAGTACTGTTTATTCAGTGTAAACCTTCAAACTGCTTGATATCCTGTTGCCAAACTCTGCAAGTACTGTTTATTCAGTGCAAACTCTCAAACTGCATGATAACCTGTTGCTAATCTCTGCAAGTACTGATTAATCTGTGCTAACCTTCAAACTACCTGATATCCTGTTGTCTAACTCTGCAAGTACTGACTATTTACTATTAACCCTCAAACTGCCTGATAACCTGTTATCAAACTCTACAAGGACTGACTACACAGTGTTAACCCTCAAACTATCTGATATCCTGTTGTCTAACTCTGCAATTACTGACTATTCAGTATTAACCTTCAAAATGCCTGATAACCTGTTGCCAAACTCTGCAAGGACTGACTACACAGTGTTAACCCTCAAATTGCCTGATAACAAGTTACCTATTCCTGCATTATTAACTGTTTCTTGTTTTACCCTTCCTCTGTCTGAGTATAAGTGGACTATCCCTGCTCTCCTGATTCTGTGGAAGACATTTCCTGAAACCAGTTCCTTACTCAGAAGTCTATTTGGCTGATATCTTGAATTACTTTGGACTCAGGCTAACTCTGCTCCATATCGTGAGTACATTCTTTTTTAGAGGTTGTCGTGGGATCATGTCCTGGATTAAACTCAGAGTGCAAGGGTGTTGTTTAAGTTCGCCCTAGCATTTGGGTCTTCTTCTGGACATTTCCTAACCTGACACTCTTTCAATCCCTGGTATTGGATGAATTCAGTAAAATCCCTATGATGGGTACCAGTAATTCAAATTTAAATCAGTTTGAAATTAGAGCCCTAAATAAGCTTAGTAAACTAGAAAATATCATCATCAGACAAGCTGATAAAGGAGGAGGGATTGTGCTACATGACAAAGAAAATTACCTTAAAGAGGCTAATAGAATACTTTTAGATGTGGAATACTATAAAAAACTACTTTGTTTTGATCCAACTGAGGACTATATAAAAAAAATAATCAAAATAATTGATGGGGCCTATCTGGGGGGCATTCTGACAAAAAAGGAAAAAAAGCAACCGAGTATTGCTTATTACTATCATCTACCGAAAATTCATAAATCTTTGGTGGACCCCCCAGGTAGGCCCATCATTTCTGGCATTGGCAATTTAACTTGCAATTTATCACAGTATGTGGATCAATTTTTTTAAAAAATTGTTATTACTTTCCCCTCATTAGGTTAGTTTATGTCAATATACCCCTGAAGAAGTCTGCCTGTGAGCAGAGGAAATGCGTAGGGTGATAAGTACCTACCTAGAAACAAAAGGACTGCTGATCTAAAAGTATAGGTTGTTACTTGCCTGACGTGACAGGAAGTGAGTCTCCAGGTGCTGCTGGTCGGCGTCCGAGGTGATCTCGCCAAGATCCGCTACAGGCCGAGTCTAACAAGCCAGAGGGCTTAATCGCTCATATATTTCTGTTATCATGTAAGTGTGCAATTTTTATATGTTACCTATCTGATTAATAAACGTTGCTGTGATTCGCGGATGCGCTGTGTTCTTCTTGTCATTCTTTGTACAGCTCACCGCAACGGGATATTCACAGCTGGAGTCCCGTGAATAATCAGCTGCTCCGGAAAGGATCCGTCAGCGTTTTCAACCATATCGATCAGACATTGAAGCCGGCATTGGACCCGCTGGGTGTATACAGCCACTGACAAGACTTTGCCTTCATCTGGTTAAGCTAAGTGCATATAGCATATTGTATTATAAGACTGCTTTCTTATGCACCCTTCCCACAAGCCCAGGACATTTTAAGTCACCTGTTGGTGGTGAGAAACTATATATGTATGTGGGTTGGTTTCACTGACTAACGATTTTGCGTGGTGATATATATTTGTGCTAATATAGTGTTTTTAAATTGCAGATAATTACCCTTCAGGAGAGGGATATTAGCTTACATACTGTTATAAATTTAATTTGTATCACAAGGGGTATTTCGGCGAGGGTCTACCTGACTAAGTGTAGCGCTGTAAATCTTTGTTTCCTTTTTTACTTTCCCCTCATATATTAGAAATTCTGCTGACCTAATTTGCAAATTAGATAAGATCAAAAATGGCAATAGGAACCTTATATGGTAATCCTGTGATGTTACAGCCTTATATTCCAATATCTCACATAAATTAGGATTGGAAGCTGTGAAATATCTTAATAAAGGTCCTTTTTTGCCAGATAAACTTTTTATTAGAAGCTATTCTTTTTGTTTTACAACACAACTATTTTGTGTACCAGGAACAGTTTTTTTACAGGTAAAAGGGACGGCCATGGGCACCAAGTTTGCCCCTAGCTTTGCAAATCTCTTTATGGGATGGTTCGAGGTAAAATATATCTATTCCTCTGATTTTTGGGCAAGCATGGTGTACTATGGTCGATTTATAGATGATTTGATTTTTGTTTGGAATGGCACTATGTGCGAAGCCCAATGTTTTGTTGATCATCTAAACCTCAATAATTTGGGCATATCATTCTCCTCTAAAATTGATCCTGCTAGTATAGAATTTTTAGATCTGATTCTATCTTGGAATGTGGAAGGAAATGTAGTCACCAAAACTTTTTCAAGGAGGTTGACTCCAATAATTATTTGAACTTTAAAAGCAACCACCATGCTCCTTGGATTATGAATATCCCAAATAACCAATTTTGCAGACTGAGACCCAATTGTAGTGATATCCATACTTTTGAAGTTCAATCAAGGCTAATGAGAGATAGATTTATAGATAAAGGATACCCTCTAGACCTTATTGAAAGGGGTTTCCTACAAGCCAAAGCAAGAAATAGAGAGGATCTGAGAAATAAATCTTAGAATATACACACTAATAAAGATTTAGCATTAAAGGGACATTAAACCCACTTTTTTTCTTTCATGATTTAGGAAGAAAAAGCAATTTTAAACAACTTTCTAATTTACTTCTGTTATCTAATTTGCTTCATTCTCTTGATATCCTTTGCTGAACAGCATATCTAGATAGGCTCAGTAGCTGCTGATTGGTGGTTGCACATAGATGTCTTGTGTGATTGGCTCACCCATGTTCATTGCTATTTCTTCAACAAATGATATCTAAAGAATGAAGCAAATTAAATTATATAAGTAAATTGGAATGTTGTTTAAAAATTGTATTCTCTATCTGAATCATGAAAGAAAAATTTGGGTTTAGTGTCCCTTTAAGATTCATAACACAATACAATTGTAATTATAGATTCATCAAAGAAGCCCTGGACAAATATTGGTTCATTCTATTAAAGGATCCAACTTTTAAAGAGACTCTAGGGGACACTCCATTATGTACTTTTAGAAGAGCTCCAACGCTCAAAAATAAGCTAGCACCTAGCAAAGTAGTAATTAAAAAATCCTTTAGGAATCCACATTCAAACCTTTTTTTAAATAAGAAGGGCACTTTTAAATGTAGAAAGAAATTGTGTGGTCTATGTAAGCATATACTACCTGGTATTGATAGCTTCAAATCTAATGTGACCAAAGAGTGTTTTTGATTTTAATATATACCGTGAGCATCTGGCGTTACTCTGGGGGTATCGGTGTCCTAAATTCGCTTGATTTGAAAGCCGTAGTAACCACACTGGTACCGTTTCTTTGTTTGGCGGTGGGTCCCACAGTGAAGGCAGTAGCCGGATTGAGATTTAGCTGGACAACTCTGAAAGTTCAGCCTGCCCCATTTGCACTGTTGAGTGCATCTTGTGTGTGAGTATTGTGTGTACACACTTTACCTTTTTTTATGTGGTCATCAAGACATACCTCACTATTGGAGCGCCCTCTTTTATCTTATCTCTATTCTATGCAATACTGCCTACTGCTCTTGAACAACTAATCACTTGAGAGCAGAGTCTGTCAATCACCGGTTCAGATCCGTCCTGGGTGATTTTAATTGTGAACAGGTTAGGAAACAGCAGTCTTACAAACGCCGATTCTTAACTTGAAGTTTCAGGCATTAATGAGAAAACCTGCACTGCAAGTACTCCGAAGTTGGCTCTGCAGCTTCAAAAATGGAGCCCCCTAGTATTTGCCCATTGATAGGCAAAATTTGCCAGTGCCCCAAAAATACTGTAAATGTAATTTGGGTAGTTTTAATAATTCAAAAGGGGGCTTTCAAGAATAGTTTGAGGGATCTTGCCATACTGAAGAGACATCTTAGATCATCTTGCCAGAGTGAAGAGCTTCAGATCATCGGACCCTTAGAAATTAAAGCAAAAAATTATATTTTACACATCAGACTGATGGATTAGAATTGCGGCTATCTTTTTAGCATGTCAATTGGGGTCTTGCCCTTTAACTGCCAAACATTGCAGAATGTACTAGCAAAGATATCCACCAATAGTTCATAAACAAAAAATATACAATTGGCACTTTTATAAAATTTACAGATAATGCTAATGTTTTTACTTTATTAGATCTGCTGAAAAAATATAAATAAAGATATTCAATATTAGGGAAAATGTTGTTAGTCCTGATAGGAAAGCCTCCAAGTCTGCCTAATGTTAAAGAGCAATCATACGGCCAGATTACGAGTTTTGCGTTATGAGGGGTGTGGTGCTAACTTGCAAGTTATTGTCACTACTCACCTACAGCGCTGGTATTACAGGTTTTTATAAACCCGGCATTAAAAGGCACGAAATGAGGTTAGAGCAAAACTGTGCTCCATACCGCACTCCAATACCAGCTCTGCTTAAGTCAGCGGTGAGCTGGTTGTACGTGCTCGTGCAAGATATCCCCATAGACATCAATGGGGAGAGCTGGCTGAGAAAAAGTCTAACACCTGCAATACAGCAGCATAAAGCTCAGTAACGCAGCCCCATTGATTCCTATGGGGAAACACATTTTATGTTTACACCTAACACCCTAACATGAACCCTGAGTCTAAACACCCCTAATCTTACACTTATTGGGCTGCAATAGAGCTAAATGCCCTTTTAAGGACAATGCCCATACAAATGCCCTTTTCAGGGCAATGGGGAGCTTAGGTTTTTTTAGTTAGGAATTTATTTGGGGGTTTGGTTGTGTGGGTGGTGGGTTTTACTGTTGGGGGTTGTTTGAATTTTTTTTTTTACAGGTAAAAGAGCTGATTTCTTTGGGGCAATGCCCTGCAAAAGGCCCTTTTAAGGGCTATTGGTAGTTTAGTTTAGGCTAGGGTTTTTTTTTATTTTGGGGGGCTTTTTTATTTTGATTGGGCTATTAGATTAGGTGTAATTAGTTTAAAGATCTGTAATTTGTTTTTTATTTGGTGTAATTTAGTGGTTTTTTTTGTAATTTAGGTATTTGTATTTAATTTAGTTAATTGTAGGTTTAATTTTACAGTTATTTTTTTTTACAGGTAAAAGAGCGGATTTATTTGGGGCAATGCCCCGCAAAAGGCCCTTTTAAGGGCTATTGGTAGTTTAGTTTAGGCTAGGGGTTTTTTTTGGGGGGAGGGGTTTATTTTGATAGGGCTAGTAGATTAGGTGTAATTAGTTAAAATATCTTGTAATTTGTTTTTTATTTTGTGTAATTTAGTGTTTTTTTTGTGTAATTTATGTAATTGTATTTAATTTAGGTAAGTTATTTAATTGTAGTGTAGTGTTAGGTGTTAGTGTAACTTAGGTTAGGTTTTATTTTGCAGGTAAATTTGTATTTATTTTAGCTAGGTAGTTATTAAATAGTTAATAACTATTTAGTAACTATTCTACCTAGTTAAAATAAATACAAACTTGTAAAATAAAAATAAACCCTAAGCTAGCTACAATGTAACTATTAGTTATATTGTAGCTAACTTAGGGTTTATTTTATAGGTAAGTATTTAGTTTTACATAGGAATTATTTAGTTATTAAAGGGACACTGAACCCAAAATTTTTCTTTCGTGATTCAGATAGAGCATGTAATTTTAAGCAACTTTCTAATTTAGTCCTATTATCAATTTTTCTTCGTTCTCTTGCTATCTTTATATGAAAAAGAAGGCATCTAAGCTGTTTTCTTGAGTCAGAACTCTGGACAGCAGTTTTTGATTGGTGGATGAATTTATCCGCCAATCAGCAAGGACAACCTAGGTTGTTCACCAAAAATGGGCCGGCATCTAAACTTACATTCTTGCATATCAAATAAAGATACCAAGAGAATAAAGAACATTTGATAATAGGAGTAAATTAGAAAGTTGCTTAAAATATCATGCTCTATCTGAATCACAAAAGAAAAAATTTGGGTACAGTGTCCCTTTAATTGTAGGTTTTATTTAGATTTATTTTAATTATATTTAAGTTAGGGGGTGTTAGGGTTAGACTTAGGTTTAGGGGTTAATAAATATAGTATAGTGGCAGTGACGTTGGGGGAGGCAGATTAGGGGTTAATAAATGTAGGTAGGTGGCGGCGATGATAGGGACAGCAGATTAGGGGTTAATAATATTTAACTAGTGTTTGCGAGGAGGGAGTGCGGCGGTTTAGGGGTTAATATGTTTATTCTTGTGGCAGCGATGTCAGGAGCGGCAGATTAGGGGTTAATAATTTTATTTTAGTGTTTGCGATGCGGGAGGGCCTCGGTTTAGGGGTTAATAGGTTGTTTATGGGTGTTAATGTACTTTTTAGCATTTTAGTTATGAGTTTTATGCTACAGCTTTGTAGTGTAAAACTCATAACTACTGACTTTAGAATACGTTACGAATCTTGCGGGATAGGCTGTACTGCTCACTTTTTGGCCTAAATAATTGTAATACCGGCGCTATGGAAGTCCCATTGAAAAAAGACTATATGCAAATTGTGTAAGTTGATTTGTGGTAAGGCCAAAAAAGTGTGCGGGACAGCTGTACCTACAAGACTCGTAATACCAGCGGTAGTAAAAAAAGCAGTGTTATGAGCCTTAACGCTATTTTTTTACTCATAACGCAAAACTCGTAATCTAGCCATTAATGTTTATTTGTCTGCTGGATGTGTTTACCAGTATTATGTATTATTATTTAACTTGATTGTCATAAACCAAGATGCAGCTAGATTTAAAGGAATATTCCAGCAAAAATTGGAATACAAATGGATACATTTCAGTTTTGAATAGAATAATTTTTGTATTATACATGCATTAGCAAAAATGCTTCTAATAAAAGCTATAGCTGTTTCAAATGTGTATTTAAGTATGCATCGTGCACCATTTTAAGCACAGCACTTGCTCAGAGACCTTAAGGTGTTTGTACCATCTGGTAATGACACAATTTGCTAATTTCTGACATGATACAAGCCCCACTGGTACTCTGAGCAGCTGCAGCATTTAAAATGCTGATGTACTGAGAATATCTAGCTATGCTTCACATGCACGTGCAGAGAAAAATGTTAACACTAAAACAGATATAACTTTTAATAGAATAATTTTTGCCAATACATTTATATTGCAAATGTGTTTCTATTCAGAGATGTTAATTCATCTAATGTGCATTTCAGTATTGACTGGAAAATCCCTTTAATGCGTTAATTTTTCACCTGTGCAAGAAACATCCTGGAAGATTACTATAAGCTGTTATAATCTTACCTAGAGCTATGTAATTGCACCATTATGTGCTTTACAGTGAAATATGTAGTTACTATATAAAACAGGTTATTTAGGGGCTGATAATAATCTTGCACTTGTTTTCGTCAGATAGCGATTTTTTAATCTGGGTTATTATTGTCACTTTTTTTACAGGGATCACAATTCAAAAATGCTGTCATTAATACCCCTTAAGCTCAGAATGATTACCTCCTAAAGAAACATAAAATTGTTATCTTTGTCAATAATCTCATACAAACACACCTGATTAAAGGGACACTGAACCCAAAAATGTTGTTTTGTAATTCAGAAAGAGCATGCAATTTTAAACAACTTTCTAATTTACTCCTATTATCAATTTTTATTTGTTCTCTTGCTATCTTTATTTGAAAAAGAAGTCATCTATGCTTTTTTTGGGTTCAGTACTCTGGACAGCAATTTTTTTATTGGTGGATGAATTTATCCACCAATCAGCAAGGACAACCCAGGTTGTTCACCAAAAATGGGCCGGCATCTAAACTTACATTCTTGCATTTTAAATAAAGATACCAAGAGAATGAAGAAAATTTGACAATAGGAGTAAATTAGAAAGTTGCTTAAAATTTCATGCTCAATCTGAATCATGAAAGAAAATTTTTGGGTATAGTGTCCCTTTAAGGACAAACAAAATGGTGATTTTGTGGGAGAGAGAGAGAGAAAGAGAGAGAGAGAGAGAGAGAGAGAGAAAGAGAGAGAGAGAAAGAAAGAGAAAAAGAGAGAGAGTTATCTATAGGTATAGATATATACAGATATATATAGAATATGTATTTTTATTATTATTGAGGTATTATGAAAATAAAATTACAATAGTTTGCAATGCATCAGGTTATTTTCACAAACAGAAAAGCCATATACAAAACAAATAAAGCAGAATGTATTACATAACATTATATTCAGAGGCGTAACTAGAAACCACAGGGCCCCCATCCCCCTACCCCACCCAAAAAAGGTGAATTTGATACATATCTTTTTTTTTTTTTTAACATTTAACACAGTGAATCAGATTACATGTCTGGAAAAGGAGGTTACCCTGTGCCCACAGTCTGTGAGATAGTCTGACCCCCTATTACTGTATATAGTGACACTGTTTAACCCATCAGGGTTAAAGTATAAAGTGAGTTAGTGACACAGTCTGTAATCTGCCGGTGAGATGGCTGGCCTGACCCTACCCGCCCCAGTACTTTATAAAGTGACATCAGTAGTCAGTGACATGGTCCAGCCCCCCCCCCCATACTGTATATTAGGGTTGCCACCCATCCCTTAAATATTACAGAACACTTATAAGTTACACATGCTGCAGGGTGTGCAGGGAGGAATATGTATAGTGCTGTCCAGAAATACAATACATGCTCCTCCCTGCACACCCTGCAGCATGTGTAACTCATAAGTGTCCAGGAAAACATGGCTGAGGTGGCAACCCTTAATGTATATAGTGGTACTGCATAGTGACACTGTTTACCCCCTGCCCCCTATGCTGTAGTAACAAGGTTTGTAATTTGCTGGTTCCACAAACATACACACACACACACACACACACACATGCATAAATACACACACAGTCACATACATACATACACACATACACACACACACACATAAACACCAATGGGTAAAACAGAAACACTAACCCCTGTAGTCAGAGACACTAGTGAGGCATCATGTCACACTCACATGATATCAGTGCAGGCAGTGACAGGTCAACGTTTTTTATTGAGATTTTTTTTTTTAAGCTGGGCCCCCACCCTCAGGGGCCCAGTCCCAGTTGCGCCCTCTGCACCCCCTGTAGTTTCGTCCCTGATTATATCTATGGCATTTAAAATAGAGCAGTTAGAAATATTTAAACCCATGACTCATTGAGACCTCTTTTTTCTAGTATAGTTTGCTAGAGGAATCCTATTTTATACCACCTTTTAAAAACTAAAAAATTAGCAACTAGTATAATACTAACCAGAACTGTAATGTAACTGGGGCAAAAACATTATCTATCTGCATAGATTAAAGGGACATGAAACAAGTTGGGATAGAGACAAAATATAATAATATGTACATTAATTACTTTACCTGAAAATGTATACTGCAGTGCCTCGCCATTAACCCTTTCTTTTAAGTTTACAAATTGAAAAGCTCTTACTCCCCCCACAAATTTCCTTCTATGGCTGTAACTATATCTATTGTTGCTTTGGTAGAATGCAAAAGTTTACAGTGATTATCTGCTGGAGCATGCCTAGAAGCTATGAGTTCAGCTGAAATAAAATGGGTGTGTCTAAACACTGATAAGGGGGAAGGACTGAGCACAGTGCTCCAGACAGCATGGCTATTTAAGTATTTTTGCTTTTTTTTAAAACTTATTTTTGAAACTTATTTTAAAATACTTGCAAGCAATTTTTAAACATTTGTTTTATGCAGTTTTGCAGTTTTAGGGGCACCGCACACTTTTTTGGCCTTACCGCAAACCGACTTACGTAAAGTTTGTTAAGTCTTTTTTCTATGGGACTTCCATAACGCCGATATTATGAGTCTGTCCTGGGATGCCAAAAAGTGAGCGGTACACCCTACCCCGTCAAGATTCGTAGCGCATTCTAAAGTCAGTAGTTATGAGTTTTACACTACAAAGCCGTAGCATACAACTCATAACTAAAGTGCTTAAAAGTACACTAACATCCATAAATCACCTATTAACCCCTAAGCCGAGGCCCTCCCGCATCGCAAACACTAAAATAAAATTATTAACCCCTAATCTGCCGCTCCGGACATCACAGCCACTATAATAAACATATGAACCCCTAAACCGCCGCACTCCCGCCTCGCAAACACTAGTTGAATAATATTAACCCCTAATCTGCCGCCCATAACATCGCCGCTACCTACATTATATTTATTAACCCCTAATCTTCCGCTCCGGACATCGCCGCAACCTACATTATATTTATTAACCCCTAATCTGCTAATTTAATTTAATTTATTTAATTGTATTTAATGTAGGCCATTTATTTCATTGTATTTAATGTTGGTAAGTTATTTAATTGTACTGTAGTGTTGGGTGTTAGTGTAACTTAGGTTAGGTTTTATTTTACAGGTAAATTTTTATTTATTTTAGCTAGGTAGTTAGTAAATAGTTAATAACTATTCTACCTAGTTAAAATAAATACAAACTTGCCTGTAAAATAAAAATAAACCCTAAGCTAGCTACAATGTAACAATTAGTTATATTGTAGCTCGCTTAGGGTTTATTTTACAGGTAAGTATTTAGTTTTAAATAGGAATAATTTAGTTAATAATAGTAATTTTATTTAGATTTATTTAAATTATATTTAATTTAGAGGGTGTTAGGGTTAGACTTAGGTTTAGGGGTTAATAAATTTAATATAGTGGCGGCGACGTTGGGGGCGGCAGATTAGGGGTTAATAAGTGTAGGTAGGTTGCGGCGACTTTGGGGGTGGCAGATTATGGGTTAATAAATATAATGTAGGTGTCGGCAATGTTGGGGGCAGCAGATTAGGGGTTCATAAGTATAATGTAGGTTGCTGCGGTGTCCGGAGCAGAAGATTAGGGGTTAATAAATATAATGCAGGTGTCGGCGATGTCGGGCGGCAGATTAGGGGTTAATAAGTGTAAGATTAGGGGTTCATAAGTATAATGTAGGTGTTGGCGATGTCCAGAGCGGCAGATTATGGGTTAATAAGTATAATGTAGGTGTCGGCGATGTCGGGGGCGGCAGATTAGGGGTTAATAAGTGTAAGATTATGGGTCTTTAGACTCGGGGTTCATGTTAGGGTGTTAGGTGTAAACATAAAGTATGTTTCCCCATAGGAATCAATGGGGCTGCATTACTGAGTTTTACGCTGTTTTTTTTCAGGTGTTAGACTTTTTCTCAGCCGGCTCTCCCCATTGATATCTATGGGGAAATCGTGCAAGAGCACTAAGACCAGCTCAGCGCTGACTTAAGCAGCGCTGGTATTGAAGTGAAGTGTGCAGCTCAATTTTGCTCTACGCTCACTTCTTGTCTTTTAACGCCGGGTTTCAGAAAACCTGTAATACCAGTGCTGTAGGTAAGTGAGCGTTGAGAAAAAAAACAAAATTTATGCTTACCTGATAAATTTATTTCTCTTGTGGTGTATCCAGTCCACGGATCATCCATTACTTGTGGGATATTCTCTTTCCCAACAGGAAGCTGCAAGAGGATCACCCACAGCAGAGCTGTCTATATAGCTCCTCCCCTAACTGCCGCTACCAGTCATTCGACCGAAGACAAGCAAGAGAAAGGAGAAACTATAGGGTGCAGTGGTGACTGTAGTTTAAAAATAAAAAACACCTGCCTTAAAATGACAGGGTGGGCCGTGGACTGGATACACCACAAGAGAAATAAATTTATCAGGTAAGCATAAATTTTGTTTTCTCTTGTAAGGTGTATCCAGTCCACGGATCATCCATTACTTGTGGGATACCAATACCAAAAAGCTATAGGACACGGATGAAGGGAGGGACAAGGCAGGCGCTTAAACGGAAGGCACCACTGCCTGCAAGACCTTTCTCCCAAAAATAGCCTCCGAAGAAGCAAAAGTATCAAATTTATAGAACTTTGAAAAAGTATGAAGCGAAGACCAAGTCGCCGCCTTACAAATCTGTTCAACAGAAGCCCATGTGGAAGCTACCGCTCTAGTAGAATGAGCTGTAATCCTTTCAGGAGGCTGCTGGCGTATTATACTCCTTAGCCAAAATGAAAGAGAGGTTTCCGAAGCCTTTTGGCCTCTCCTCTGTCCAGAGTAGACAACAAACAATGCAGATGTTTGACAAAAATCTTTAGTAGCTTGTAAATAAAACTTTAAAGCACGAACCACGTCAAGATTGTGTAAAAGACGTTCCTTCTTTGAAGAAGGATTAGGACACAGTGACGGTACAACAATCTCCTGATTGATATTTTTATTAGATACCACCTTAGGTAAAAAAACAGGTTTGGTACCCTTGAAGAACCTTAAGAACTAAATTTAATCTCCAAGGCGGAGCAACAGGTTTAAACACAGGCTTGATTCTGACTAAAGCCTGACAAAACGCCTGCACGTCTGGAACCTCAGCCAGACGTTTGTGCAAAAGAATAGACAGAGCAGAAATCTGTCCTTTTAAGGAACTAGCTGACAAACCCTTCTCCAATCCTTCTTGGAGAAAAGATAATATCCTAGGAATCCTGACCTTACTCCATGAGTAACCCTTGGATTCACACCAATGAAGATATTTACACCATATCTTATGATAGATTTTCCTGGTGACAGGCTTTCGCGCCTGTATTAAGGTATCAATGACCGACTCAGAGAAACCACGCTTTGATAAAATCAAGCGTTCAATCTCCAAGCAGTCAGCCGCAGAGAAATTAGATTTGGATGGTTGAAAGGACCCTGAAGTAGAAGGTCCTGCCTCAGAGGCAGAGTCCATGGTGGAAAGGATGACATGTCCACCAGATCTGCATACCAAGTCATGCGTGGCCACGCAGGCGCTATCAAAATTACCGATGCTCTCTCCTGTTTGATCTTGGCAATCAGACGAGGGAGCAGAGGAAACGGTGGAAACACATAAGCCAGGTTGAAGGACCAAGGCGCTGCTAGAGCATCTATCAGCGCTGCCTTGGGATCCCTGGACCTGGATCCGTAACAAGGAAGCTTGGCATTCTGACGAAACGCCATGAGATCCAGTTCTGGTTTGCCCCAACGTTGAATCAACTGTGCAAACACCTCCGGATGGAGCTCCCACTCCCCCGGATAAAAAGTCTGACGACTTAGAAAATATGCCTCCCAGTTCTCTACTCCTGGGATATGGATAGCTGATTGATGGCAAGAGTGAATCTCTGCCCATTGAATTATCTTTGAAACCTCCAACATCGCTAGGGAACTCCTTGTTCCCCCTTGATGGTTGATGTAAGCTACAGTCGTGATGTTGTCCGACTGAAATCTGATGAACCTCACTGCCGCTAGCTGAGGCCAAGCCTGAAGAGCATTGAATATCGCTCTTAGTTCCAGAATGTTTATTGGAAGGAGTGCCTCTTCCTGAGTCCACGACCCCTGAGCCTTCAGAGAGTTCCAGACTGCACCCAGCCCAGAAGGCTGGCATCTGTTGTTACTATTGTCCAATCTGGCCTGCGGAAGGTCATACCTTTGAACAGAGGGACACGAGATAGCCACCAGAGAAGAGAATCCCTGGTCTCTTGATCCAGATTTAGTAGAGGGGACAAATCTGTGTAATCCCCATTCCACTGACTGAGCATGCAGAGTTGCAGCGGTCTGAGATGTAGGCGGGCAAACAGCACTATGTCCATTGCCGCTACCATTAAGCCGATTACTTCCATACACTGAGCCACCGAAGGGCGAGAAGTAGAATAAAGAACACGGCAGTAATTTAGAAGTTTTGACAACCTGGCCTCTGTCAGGTAAATCCTCATTTCTACAGAATCTATCATAGTTCTCAGGAAGGAAACTCTTGTGAGAGGGGATAGAGAACTCTTCTTTTCGTTCACTTTCCACCCATGAGACCTCAGGAATGCCAGAACAATGTCCATATGGGACTTGGCAATTTGGAAATTCGACGCCTGTATCAGAATGTCGTCTAAGTAAGGGGCTACTGCTATGCCCCGCGGCCTTAGGACTGCCAGAAGTGACCCCAGAACCTTCGTAAAGATTCTTGGTGCCGTAGCTAACCCAAAGGGAAGAGCCACAAACTGGTAATGCCTGTCTAGGAAGGCGAACCTGAGAAACCGATGATGATCTTTGTGTATCGGAATGTGAAGATAAGCATCCTTTAAGTCCACGGTAGTCATGTATTGACCCTCCTGGATCATAGGTAGGATGGTTTGAATAGTCTCCATCTTGAAAGATGGGACCCTGAGAAATTTGTTTAGGATCTTGAGATCTAAGATTGGTCTGAAGGTTCCCTCTTTCTTGGGAACCACAAAGAGATTTGAATAGAAGCCTTGCCCCTGTTCCTCCTTTGGAACTGGGTGGATCACTCCCATAACTAGGAGGTCTTGAACACAATGTAAGAATGCCTCTCTCTTTATCTGGTCTGCAGATAATTGTGAGAGGTGAAATCTTCCTTTTGGGGAAGAAGCTTTGAAGTCCAGAAGATATCCCTCGGACACAATTTCCAACGCCCAGGTATCCTGGACATCTCTTGCCCAAGCCTGGGCGAAGACAGAAAGTCTGCCCCCTACTAGATCAGTTACCGGATCAGGGGCTGATCTTTCATGCTGTCTTAGAGGCAGCAGCAGGCTTCTTGGCCTGCTTACCTTTGTTCCAGGCCTGGTTAGGTCTCCAGACCGGCTTGGACTGGGCAAAATTTCCCTCTTGTTTTGCATTAGAGGAAGTTGATGCCACGCTCGTCTTAAAGTTTCGAAAGGCACGAAAATTAGTTTGTTTGGTCCTTAATTTATTAGACCTATCCTGAGGAAGGGCATGACCTTTTCCTCCAGTAATATCAGAAATGACCTCCTTCAGTCCAGGCCCGAATAGGGTCTGCCCCTTGAAGGGAATGTTGAGAAGCTTAGACTTTGAAGTAAAGTCAGCTGACCAGGATTTAAGCCATAGCACCCTACGCGCCTGTATAGCAAAACCTGAGTTCTTAGCCGTTAGTTTGGTTAAATGAACAACGGCGTCAGAAACAAATTAATTGGCTAGCTTAAGCGCTTTAAGCTTGTCAAGTATATCATCCAATGAAGTTTCTACCTGTAAGGCCTCTTCCAGAGACTCAAGCCAGAAGGCCGCAGCAGCAGTGACCGGGGCAATGCATGCAAGAGGCTGGAGAATAAAACCTTGTTGAATAAACATTTTCTTAAGGTAACCTTCTAACTTTTATCCATTGGATCTAGGAAAGCACAACTGTCCTTGACGGGAATAGTTGTACGCTTAGCTAGGGTAGAAACTGCTCCCACCTTAGGGACCGTTTGCCATAAGTCCCGTGTAGCGGCATCTATTGGAAACATTTTCTTAAAAATAGGAGGGGGAGAGAACGGTACACCTGGTCTATCCAATTCCTTAGTAATAATTTCTGAAAACCTTTTAGGTATTGGAAAAACATCAGTGTAAAAAGGCACTGCATAGTATTTATCCAATCTACACAATTTCTCTGGCACTATAATGGTGTCACAGTCATCCAGAGTAAAACCTCCCTGAGCAACACACGGAGGTGTTCAAGCTTAAATTTAAATGTAGACATATCAGAATCAGGTTGAAGCATCTTCCCTGAGTCAGAAAAATCACCCACAGAAAGAAGCTCTCCTGCCTCAGCTTCTGCAAATTGTGAGGGGATATCAGACATAGCTACTAAAGCATCAGAGAGCTCTGTATTTTTTCTAGTCCCAGAGCTGTCTCGCTTTCCTTGTAACCCTGGTAGTTTGGACAATACCGCTGTAAGGGTATGATCCATAACTTCCGCCATGTCTTGTAAAGTAAACGCCATGGGCGCGCTAGATGTACTTGGCGCCACTTGAGCGGGAGTCCCTTGAGTGGGAGTCAAAGGTTCTGACACGTGGGGCGAGTTAGTCGGCATAACTTCCCCCTTGTCAATTTCCTCTGGTGATAAATCTTTTAAAGACAGAATATGATCTTTATAACTTAAAGTAAAATCAGTACATTTGGTACACATTCTAAGAGGGGGTTCCACAATGGCTTCTAAACATAATGAACAAGGAGTTTCCTCTATGTCAGACATGTTTAAACAGACTAGCAATGAGACCAGCAAGCTTGGAAAACACTTTGATAAATGTAAACAAGCAAAAAATAAAAACGGTACTGTTCCTTTAAGAGAATTTTTTTTGTCAGAAATTGAAAAACAGTGATAAAAAGCAGTAAATCTTATGAAATGTTTACAGTGTGTATAATAGACTAACAGAGCATTGCACCCACTTGCAAATGGATGATTAAACCCTTAGTTTCAAAACCGGATCAAAAAAACGATATAAACATTTTTTAACAGTCACAACAAACTGCCACAGCTCTGTTGTGGCCCTACCTGCCCATACAACAACTTTTGAAGGCACAAAAACCCTTTGTAGAGGTCCTAAGTGTTCAGGGGACTCCTTCAGGGAAGCTGGAAGTCTCAAGCTGCAAAAACTACTGCACGATTTAGGCCTGAAATTAGGCCCCTCCCAACCTGTACTCACAGTGAGAGGGCCATAAAAAAACTATCCCTAGGCAAAATCTAGCCAGCCATGTGGAAAAAACTGGGCCCCAATAAAGTTTTATCACCAATATGTAGAAAAAAACGTTTAAACACTTCCAGCAAATGTTATCTTATTTTCAGTAATGTGAGAAAGTAATAAGAATATTACCTTTTACAGCAAGCATGATACTAGTCTTTATTAAATCACTGTAATCAGGCTTACCTTAAATAAATCCGGTATTAACAGCATTTTCTAGCATATTCATTTCTCTAGAAAAATTTAAACTGCACATACCTCATAGCAGGAGACCCTGCACGCTATTCCCCCAGCTGAAGTTACCTCATCTCTTCAGTTATGTGTGAGAACAGCAATGGATCTTAGTTACAACCTGCTAAATTCATCAAAGACCACAGGCAGACTCTTCTTCAACTCTCTGCCTGAGGCTAAAACATTACAACTCCGGTACCATTTGAAAATAATAAACTTTTGATTGAAGATAAACTACATAAATTCACCACATCTCTCTAGCTACTTCCTATGATGTTGAGAGCTGCAAGAGAATGACTGGCAGAGGCAGTTAGGGGAGGAGCTATATAGACAGCGCTGCTGTGGGTGATCCTCTTGCAGCTTCCTGTTGGGAAAGAGAATATCCCACAAGTAATGGATGATCCGTGGACTGGATACACCTTACAAGAGAAATGCTCGTTAGCACCGCACAGCTCCTAACGCAAAACTTGTAATCTCGCCGTTTGTCTTCGAACAACATAAGCTATTTTAGTATCTATAGATTTGTTATAGGATATGTCTGTGTATATTCTCTAAGCCCTCTCTATGGATAACATTGCAGCAGTAGACTGAAGATAGTTTGACACAGGGTAATCTATATATATATATATAAAAAAAAAAGAGAAAAAGGAGTAAATGCGAATTTCAGATATGCTGAGAATAGGTTATATAGCTATTACAACTACAGGGAGTGCAGAATTATTAGGCAAATGAGTATTTTGACCACATCATCCTCTTTATGCATGTTGTCTTACTCCAAGCTGTATAGGCTCGAAAGCCTACTACCAATTAAGCATATTAGGTGATGTGCAACTCTGTAATGAGAAGGGGTGTGGTCTAATGACATCAACACCCTATATCAGTTGTGCATAATTATTAGGCAAGTTCCTTTCCTTTGGCAAAATGGGTCAAAAGAAGGACTTGACAGGCTCAGAAAAGTAAAAAATAGTGAGATATCTTGCAGAGGGATGCAGCACTCTTAAAATTGCAAAGCTTCTGAAGCGTGATCATCGAACAATCAAGCGTTTCATTCAAAATAGTCAACAGGGTCGCAAGAAGAGTGTGGAAAACCAAGGCGCAAAATAACTGCCCATGAACTGAGAAAAGTCAAGCGTGCAGCTGCCAAGATGCCACTTGCCACCAGTTTGGCCATATTTCAGAGCTGCAACATCACTGGAGTGCCCAAAAGCACAAGGTGTGCAATACTCAGAGACATGGCCAAGGTAAGAAAGGCTCAAAGACGACCACCACTGAACAAGACACACAAGCTGAAACGTCAAGACTGGGCCAAGAAATATCTCAAGACTGATTTTTCTAAGGTTTTATGGACTGATGAAATGAGAGTGAGTCTTGATGGGCCAGATGGATGGGCCCGTGGCTGGATTGGTAAAGAGCAGAGAGCTCCAGTCCGACTCAGACGCCAGCAAGGTGGAGGTGGAGTACTGGTTTGGGCTGGTATCATCAAAGATGAGCTTGTGGGGCCTTTTCGGGTTGAGGATGGAGTCAAGCTCAACTCCCAGTCCTACTGCCAGTTTCTGGAAGACACCTTCTTCAAGCAGTGGTACAGGAAGAAGTCTGCATCCTTCAAGAAAAACATGATTTTCATGCAGGACAATGCTCCATCACACGTGTCCAAGTACTCCACAGCGTGGCTGGCAAGAAAGCGTATAAAAGAAGAAAATCTAATGACATGGCCTCCTTGTTCACCTGATCTGAACCCCATTGAGAACCTGTGGTCCATAATCAAATGTGAGATTTACAAGGAGAGAAAACAGTACACCTCTCTGAACAGTATCTGGGAGGCTGTGGTTGCTGCTGCACGCAATGTTGATGGTGAACAGATCAAAACACTGACAGAATCCATGGATGGCAGGCTTTTGAGTGTCCTTGCAAAGAAAGGTGGCTATATTGGTCACTGATTTGTTTTTGTTTTGTTTTTGAATGTCAGAAATGTATATTTGTGAATGTTGAGATGTTATATTGGTTTCACTGGTAAAAATAAATAATTGAAATGGGTATATCTTTGTTTTTTGTTAAGTTGCCTAATAATTATGCACAGTAATAGTTACCTGCACACACAGATATCCCCCTAAAATAGCTATAACTAAAAACAAACTAAAAACTACTTCCAAAACTATTCAGCTTTGATATTAATGAGTTTTTTGGGTTCATTGAGAACATGGTTGTTGTTCAATAATAAAATTAATCCTCAAAAATACAACTTGCCTAATAATTCTGCACTCCCTGTAATGCTGAATACAGATTTAACATAATATAATCGCTAACAGGCAAAGGTTCATAACACTGTTTTTAAAAAAATATAACATTAAATCCCAGTTTTATCATAACACAAATCATGATTTCTTTCTGTCCCAGGTAAGGCTATATAATTGTCCTTCTGCTAGTGAAGTATGGACTTGGAGAATT
The DNA here is from genome assembly GCF_027579735.1 of Bombina bombina. Classification (NCBI taxonomy): domain Eukaryota; kingdom Metazoa; phylum Chordata; class Amphibia; order Anura; family Bombinatoridae; genus Bombina; species Bombina bombina. Next base: position 379,885,188 of record NC_069501.1, read on the forward strand.
GGACAATGAGGCATTCAGTGTAGGAATGTATTTAAAAATACTTAGAACAAATTCCCCTATGTGAAGAACAGTGAAATGTTATATATTTACAGTACAAACACAGTTAAAAACTTTATTAAATATAAATATTGCATAACTATAATATATTTCATGTTTACAGCTAATTGACTGCAAAGGGCTCCATTGCACATACACACAAACACACACACACATATATATATACCGGTATATATATATATATATATATATATATATATATATATATAAATAAATGTATATATATTTATACATATGTATTTATGTATGTCTGTTGATACATACACACATATATATATATATATATATACATATTTAGACATGTGTTTATGTATCTCTATGTTAAAGCCCTTTGCATTACTTTTTATCCCCAAAACATGAGACCTCATATTTTTGAGCCTTTGTAACTTTTTAATTCAATATTTTAAAAAAAATAATATTATTAGACTGTATTATTATGAGTGTAACTGTACTGTGCAATGTATATTTGATGTGTTTTGCGCAACTTTTTTTGTTGAGCGTAACAGTTAACAAGAGCTCTTGTAATACGCCCGGGATAAACGTCTTATCGCTCGTGCGCAACTGTTTTTCTAGCCCTAAAAAGAGAATACCTTATATTTTATATATGATCACTGCTTTATAGAGACATTTTATTAAAGAGCAGACACACTGACATTCTTGTTTACACTCCTAGACTCAGAGGGAACAAAACATGAAGACAAAAGGTAAATTAAATCAGAATTATTTAGAAATTAGGGATTTTCCACTGGAGTGGCCCATATTATGTATAGCACCATTTTTCACAGAATTAATAATGAAAAAGTGCTGCTAATAAAAAATGAAAATGGCTGATTGAGATCAGATCAACATCATAAGGGAATCATCTTCAGCCGTTTATAGGATAATAATTATCATACAATAGATTATCAACTTCTTAGGGGGCGATTTATTATAGTGAGAGCCGACATGATCCACTGTAGCGGATCATGTCCGCCCCACATCGATAAATGCAGACAACATATTCTGTCAGCATTTATTATTGCACACGCATTTCTAGTGAAATGCTTGTGCAATGCCGCCCCCTGCACATTCACGGCCAATCGGACGCTAGCAGGGGGTGTCAAACAACCCGATCGGATCTTACGACCGCTGCTTCTTAACTTCCGCTTCAGGCGGATCTGAAGCAGAGTGGGCCGGATGCAGCATCCGCTGCTTCATTAATTGACCCCTTAGTCTCGAAACTGAAAAATTGTCACAATTTTTTTAATTTTTTTTAACTAGTACAAATTTATATTCCCCTTTAAAAGCTTTTCACTGAAGTTACCAATAGAATTTACCATAGATTGTAATGTATAAAAAAAAGATAGGTAATTTTCTGAACTAGAGTCGAATCTACACAACCACAATCTTTAAATGTTTGACAAGTCCAAAGGGTAAAAGTTTTTATCTTTAACATATGGCAATTCTTTTAATTTAGCTGTGATGCAATTACTTCTGTTAGATCTCTTACTTTTTGTCATGTGTAGAAAGCTTACTATAAATTAAAGTTGGAACCCATTTTCCATGAATGACTAACCTAAAATATTTTCCAGATATGATAGATTTGTAAGTGTCTTGGGACCTGCATGAATATATCCCAGAGGCCATATTAATGTCCAACATAGTCACTCAAAACCCATCGAAAAAAGCTGTATCACTTGAAGAATATTTAACAAAGGGCAGTCATTTTACCCCCTACCTGAGGATTGAAATATGCTCATTTCAAATAGAGTAACATCTAATTCATGGACCGTGACTTTGAAAATATCAAATATACAACACATATTGCAGATATTATAGGATGAATGAGAAATATTTTTTAACTGATGGCATAATTACTACTGCACAATGTTGTTATTCATGAAAGTTAATTTTTTTTTACTAGCAGTGTAAATTCAAATTAAATATAGAGAAATGATTCCTAGAGAACAAAGCAAATTTAATAATATAAGTAAAAGCTGTTTTAAATTTAATGTGATGCCCTATCCGTTTAGGTTCAGTTCTGACTTTACTGTCCTTTTGGTGCCTAGTGGTACTGTGAGGGGATCACCATTTTCTGCTCTGATTCATGAACATTTAAAGGGACATGAAAAACAAAATGTTTCTTTCATGATTCAGATAGAACATACCCTTTTAACCCCTTATTGACCAGCAACGTATCCTGTACCTTTCTATGGGGATTCCGGTACGTTGCGGCTGTTAAGGGGTTAAACAACTTTCCACATGACTTATGTTATCTAATTTGTTTCCTTCTCTTAGTATCTTTTGTTGAAGAAGCAGCAATGCACTACTGGGAACTAGCTGAAAGTTTTGTGTGAGCCAATAACATTATTATTATCATTTATTTGTATAGCACCGCCAAATTCCATAGCGCTGGGTACAATGATAGGGGTATACAATGACAACATTTTTGCCATTGTATACCCCTATCATTGTATTCATAGTTCATGTATTAGTTTGGTTCGGATGAGAGATGGAGGAGAGATGGTAAGCCTCTCTGAATAGGTGGGTTTTCAAGGAGTGTCTGAAGCTATACAAGGTTGGAGACAGTCTTATGGAGCGGGGTAGAGAGTTCCAGAGGACAGGAGCAGCACGTGTGAAGTCTTGGAGGTGGGAGTGGGACGTAGAGATAACAGGAGTGGAGAGACGTAAGTCAGAGGTTTATCAAAGAGGACGGGATGGGAAATATTTCACGATAAGAGAGGAAATATAGTTGGGAGTTAGACTGTTTAGTGCTTTGTAAGTTAGGGTTAATACTTTAAACTGTATTCTGGAGTGTATGGGGAGCCATTGTAGAGACTGGCTGAGCGGAGTCGCCGATGTAGATCAGTGCACTTAGGTGGATGAGTCTAGCAGATGCATTTATAATAGATTGGAGGGAGGAGAGGCTGTGTTTTGGACGGCCATTTAGGAGTAGGTTGCAATAATCAATGCGTGACAAAATGAGGGAATGAATAAGTATTTTTGTCATTTTTTGAGTAAGGAAGGGACGAATTCTGGAAATGTTGCGTTGGTGTGAACTGCAGGGTTTGGTAAGCGCTTGTATATGTGGGTTAAATGTGAGCTCTGAGTCTATACATGAGGCATATATGTGTACAGCTACCAATCAACAGCTCCTGAGCCTACCTAGGTATCCTTTTAAAAACAATACCAAGAGTACAAAACAAAATAGATAATAGAAGTAAATTGGGAAGCTGTTTAAAATCACATTCATTGTCTGAATAATGAAAGAAAAAAGAAAAAAAGAAAAATTGTCCCTTTAACCCCTTCACTACCAGGGATTTCAGAGAAGAATTTGTCCAAAATATTGGAGAATTTTTAGCATTTTTGCTATCACTTTATTTAAACAGAAATAGAGCCTTGTTTTTTTTTATCTTTATTTACCTGTCAAAAAGTAGACAACCCAAGGTATTGATCTAGGCCCATTTTCGCAATTTTCATGCCACCATTTCACCACCAAATGTGATTATATAAAAACAATAGTTCACTTTTTCACAAACTTTGGGTTTCACACTTAAATTATTTACATACCGCTTGTGCAATCATGGCACAAATGATTGTAAAAGCTTCTCTGTGAGTGCCCTTTATTCATAAAAAGCAGATATGCATGGCTTTGCCATTGGTTTTTGGTAATTAGAAGGTCGCTAATTGCAGCTACGCACCACACTTCTATTATTTCCAATAGTGAAGGGGTTAATCAGGTAGCTTGTAAGGTTAAAGGATTATAAAACGCTGGAACATTTTCTATGAGCTAAACATATGTATAGATTTCTAAAGCTATTACCATTAAAATATACCTACTTTTAGGACCTTTCTTCCAGAAAATCACTCTGAAATAATTTGAGCATGCATTCTACATTCCTTAAAGTAGGTCCGCCCAGCCAAGTAATCCTGACTTAGAGCATACTCAAATGGACAACAGCAGGCACCTCTGTCAATAGCACACCGAAATTCACATTATAAACAAATAAAAAAGATAAATAATCTTTAATATGAATTATTAAAGCATGCATATAAATTGTAATGATTTTTTTTAAAAAAAAAATCACTTATTAGTCAAGGGGAATAATTATGAGCATTGCAAATTAGATTTCCATTCTGAATTATATTTGGAAGCATTTGCATTTATAATAATGGCTGGATGTATTATAAAAAATTATTAAAATGATCTCTTAATTTAAATAGGGCATGTAATTTTAAACAACTTTCCAATTTACTTTTAGCACCAATTTTGCTTTGTTATCTTAGTATTCTTAGTTGAAAACTAAATCTAGGAGGTTCATGTGCTAATTTCTTAGACCTTGAAGACTGCCTCTAATCTGAAAGCATTTTGACAGTTTTTCACCACTAGAGGGTGTTAGTTCATGTGTTTCATATAGATAACATTGAGCTCAGGCACGTGAAGCTCCTAGGAGTCAGCACTGATTGGCTAAAAATGCAAGTCTGTCAAAAGAACTGAAATAAGGGGGCAGTTTGCAGAGGCTTAGATACAAGATAATCACAGAGGTAAAAAGTGTATTATTATAACTGTGTTGGTTATGCAAAATTGGGGAATGGGTAATAAAGGGATTATCTACCTTTTTAAACAACAAAAATTCTGATGTTTACTGTCCCTTTAATTTACCAATTAGTTATATATGTTGATTTTGTGCTATATTACAAGTGAAGCGCTAATTTATTGCACACACCCGCATATGGGCAAATTTGCCCGTTTGCAGGCACGCAATAAATAATCAGTTGGTTATTACTACCGCAAGCTCACAGTAGCAATTAGCGCTCAGAAAATGAACCAGATATCAGATCTCTGGTTAATTTTCTTAAAGTCTCCCAATTGGCCCCACATTTCAATATTTTAAAGGGACAGTTAACACCAGAATTTTTTTATTTTTTTTTATTTTGTTTTTATTGAGGTTTGATAAAGGCTTACAAAAATTCTTGAAATCAAGATAACATTTAAACAAAACAATATCAGAATACAATCTTAACAGAGTTTAACGTGCCTTACAGTCTTCGAGCCTTCTGGGGTTCATAGGGGGCCTCTTTTGGGTCCCTTTGTCTTCATAAAACAATAAAAAGGCTCTCACAGAGAATAAGAGACCACTTATGGATCTCGTACAGGAAACCTCGTTTTTAAAGAGTATTGTAAACAATTTAGTTAAACTATAGAAAAGGTGTTAAAGAAGATAATAGGAGAGGAGGAACGAGGGGAAGGGTAAGGGGTTAGTGTTGCTGTGCTTAGTGAGATAGTTATCAACAATTTTTCTTTTAATTAAGACAAGTTGACTCGTTTAGGATTCTGTTTAGACAGTTAGGGTTTCATAGGGCTGGCAATGTATTTGTGTTTCCCACCTTATCCGTGCTTTTTGGGTGTGACTAGGCAGCAGTATTGTAGTTTGTTTTGTTTACGCGTGGTTAGTGTAGAATGTTATAGTTTAAGGTAGTGTTCCCATAGTGCTGTGATTTCAGCATATGTCTCCATTTTGGCGTATTTAACAAAATAATACTCCTCTAGGTCCAGGAATTCTGATACTCTCTTAGTCCAAAGCAATGTGGAGGGGACCTCCTTACTTCTCCAGTTTCTAGCCAATAGGTATCTAGCACTATTAGTCATGATGTAAAAAAGTTTGAGGCAGTGTTTCTGTTTAATATGGGGAGGTCTACTTAGTAGCCAGATTGTGGGGTCTAGAGGGAATTGGGTATCAAGAACTTTTTCTATTTCTCTGATTATATCTCTCCAATAGTTTTGGACCGCATTACACCACCACCACATGTGAGCCAGGTTGCCACAGCTATGTCCACATCTCCAGCATTGCTTGGATGCGTCGCGGTATAGTCGGTGTAGTTTAGTTGGGGAATGGTACCATCTATGTAAGATTTTTAGATTGATTTCCTGTATGGAGAGTGAGATTGATGTTTTCGTGATATTTTGAAAGATTAGTGTGCTGGTGTGGGGTAAGATTGTTATACCTAGTTCGTCTTCCCATTTTTCTAGGAAGGGAGGGGTTTGGCCAGGAGAGTTTTGTGTTAATATTCTATAAATTAGTGCGAGAGTGTGTGATATTGGAGGAGTCCTTATGCATAGTTTCTCAAAGTTGGTTAATGGTCGAACCATATTTCTAGAGTGTTCATGTGTGGTTATGAAGTGATGGACGCGGGCATATTGGAACCAGTTTTGGAAAAGAGGGTAACCCTTGTCAATCAGTTCCGCTTGTGGTAATAGTTTTTCATTTGATATAATATAGTGAATAGGGATATCCCTATAGTATGAACCCGGTGTATCTGTTGTTATGGGTGTTCCTAGTGTGAATTGGCCGTTATCTATAATTGAGGTTAGTGGAGAAGGTTTAGATGATATGTAGGTGTGGGTAGCTATTGTGATTTCCCATATTTTATACGTTTCTGTGATCAGGGTCAACACCAGAATTTTTGTTGTTTTAAAAGATAGATAATCCCTTAATTACCAATTCTCCAGTTTTGCATAACCAACACAGTTAAAATTATACACGTTTTACCTCTGTAATTACCTTGTATTTAAGCCTCAGCAGATTGCCCCCTTATTACAGTTCTTTTGACAGACTTGCATTTAGGGCCGGATTTACATCTCAGGTGGCTGTAGGCACAAAAACCTGAAGCGCCCCCCCCAACCCCCCCACCCCCCCCAGAAAAAAAGTGGAAAAAATTAGGACTTTTTTTATTATTATTTAGGACAACTAAAAATAAATATTAGATGTAAAATGACATTTTCCCTTTTATGGAGATACACAAATACACACACCAATTGCAATATTTGTTGTAATGGAAGCTACACCAAAAATCAATATTCACTTGACTCAAATGGCCATACAATTTCTATTATGTATAACAAAAACAAATCATGTTAAACTTTTAATGCAAAATATTCTAAAGAAAACCCTATTTAAAGGGACATAAAATGTGACAGTTTGCTGGGCATTTTATTATTGCACTAGTGCTTGCACAGAAGTGTGTTAGCCTCTTGCAAAAGAGTTAAACACATAGTCAATGTCAGTTCTGAGACAGCAATGCACATCTGTGCAGACCCAGATGGGCTCATAGGACATGTTTATTGATAAGCCATTAGTGTATTGCTTTTCTGGAGATGACTTTGACTATGTGCTTAACATTTTGTTGGAGTTAAACACAGTTTTGTGTAAACAATAGCAATATTAAAACTAGCAGCATGCAAGCTCATCACCATCAACAACCTGTGCAGCCAGTGGAAGAAAATATAAAATGTAGGTATTTTTTTCCACTACATGAAAAAAATCTTGTAAACTCTGATATTTTTGGTACAAATACACACACATGTTACATTTATTTTGTTCTGAAATATAAATATCATATGATGTTGCTCTCAAAGGAAAACATGGGATGTTGTAGATTATATGTAATCCAGGGGTCAACAAATGTGTTTAAAATTAGAATTTAGAAATTCAATGGGAGGGGTTTAGTTTTAATTTTAGCCCCTCTCTCCTTCATGGCTCCCTCAACTGCTGTAACATATTCCCAATGAAACACTCGACTTTGTAGGCACCTGGCAGCACAATTCTTACTAAAATAAATGCCCTCATAAAAAAAAATAAAAAAAAAAAAAATTTATTATTATTGACAGGCAGGCGCCCCTCACTGCAAGGCGCCTGTAGGCACATGCCTACTGTGCCTAACGGGAAATCCGGCCCTGCTTGCATTTTAGCCAATTAGAGCTGTCTCTATGGTAAATTCACGCGCATGAGCTCAATGTTATCTATATGAAACACGTGAACTAATGCCCTCTAGTGGTGAAAAACTATCAAAATGCATTTAGATTAGAGGCAGCCTTCAAGGTCTAAGAAATTAGCATATGAACCTCCTAGGTTTAGCTTTCAACTAAGAAAGCAATATTTTGCGTTCAACGTGTAATCTGGCCCTTTATCATTATCTGGCACTCACTGTTAACAAGCTTAGAAAATATCTATTTATAAAAAGCCCCTACAGTACCCAGTACAAAATCATCTTCTGACCAGCTAAGAAGATACCCCCTTAGAAAAAGTGTGCCTAGACAGTTGCCTAATTATAAATTGAGCACTGTGTTCCAGCATGGTATGAAACTTACTCTTAAAAGGTTAAATGGTAGAGCACATTACTTCACTTCCTCTATGTTAACCTAACCCAAATTCTTGAATTTGCTTCACAGAATGAAAATTAGAACAATCAGATAATGATAAGACATTTAGACCAATCAGAATATTTTATTTTCAAATAATGATCTTGCAAATATCTGTCCAGTTAGATACATTTCATTAATTGTCAACCAGCTTTGTAGATTCAGTAACACATATTGCAGTAAAGTCTTGCTTGCTTTAAAGGGACAATAAAGTCAAAATAAAACATTCATGATTCAGGTAGAGCATGCAATGCTAAACAACTTTTCAATTTACTTCAATTATCAAATTTGCTTTGTTCTTTTGGTATCCTTTATTAAAGAGTAAAGCTAGGTAGGATGATAGGAGCTTAGGAGCGTGAACATGTCTTTAGCAGTCTATGGTAGTATTGTTTGCAACTATGTAAAACATTGCTATAAACAAAGTTGCTAACACTGGTCCAAGATGGCTAAAGACACGTTCATGCTCCTGAGCTCACCTAGGATTACTCTTTAACAAAAGATATCAAAAGAACTAAGCAAAATTTATAATAGAAGTAAATTGAAAAGTTATTTATAATCCACGTTCCAATCCATGTAAATGTAATTCTAACTTTACTGTTCCGTTAAGGCTATCCCTGATATACAATACAGATCATACAGGCCCTGCACTCCATAACTCCATCAAGTGTATATACAAATATTTCTCTGCTAATTCAATATAAAACATAAATAAAAGTATTGGAACATAAATATGTAAATAAAGAGAAATAAGTGTTAAACATTTTTCATGCAAACTACATGATGTGTTTACTGCTTGCCTAGACCTCTGATGGCAAATTGTTTACACTAATTACTAAGTACATCCACCAATTAATTAATTAATTAATTAACCCTTTCCATAACCAAATGTTTAAAAAGAGATAATGAAAAATGAATTGATACTAGAATGTAAATACATGAATAAGCATATATAAAATGAAATATATTTCTTCTTATTGCTTTAAAGTAATATTATCATTAAATAAATCAATAAATGTTTGTACAATAATATTCAAATCCATATTTGAATGTAATCCAGCTGGGGTTTCCATTGGTGATGCTAATCACTTTTGGTTGGCCAATCAGTGTTAAAAAAGCTCTTGACAAAGTTAAGGGACAGAATGTTCAAGTAATATAAATACTTTATATGCCTATAATCTTGCAGTCTCATGATTCATAATGGCTAATATTTTGGCATTGATGTCTGTGTTTATTATCAATAGTTTACCATTGTGTTTTTGTCATTCCTTCTGTGTAATCTTCTTTCCCTAAGAAAATATTTAGATATCCCATCAAATTATTTCTGTTGAACCAAATGAAAACAGCTTTGTTTGAATGAATACACCCAGAATAAAGTCAATATACTCACATGAGAGCATAAGACTAAAGATGAAACAACACTTCTGGTAATATCTTTATACCACCATGGCAGCAGTATAGATACTTGAGTATAATAACAAGGTTGAAATACCACCAAAGTAATCTTTGAAAAGTATCACAAAAAGTGAATGCATTATTGTTATGCTGTGCATGAATGTCTGGATTTCACCGTGTATGACCATTGTAACATGCAGATACTATGCAAAATATTTAGCTTTATTCACCACACTGGGTTTACCTAAGGATGTACCATTTGAGAGATTTCTTTTTCTTAAAAACAAAAGGACTCAATACACCATCCATCAAAATGCAATGGAAAAATAAGACTAATTTGAAAAAGGTCAAATTCAATGTAGTTTTGTCATTGATACTGGTGATGGCTATTCAAATGATAAAGTAATGTGGCTGGTAGGCTAGAAACAAGCAATATAGGAGGCCATCTGGTGAAAATTTTGCTGGCTACTTTAATTATCTAGAATGAAATCTAACTTGTGTGATTAGTTTAAATAGCTCCTGTTTCTCACAGCATTTGACCAACTAATGTTATTATTCACTCATTAAATTTAAAATTAGCATTCTTCCTGAATTTGTGTTGAATATATTTGTGATTGATAGAAAACAAAATGTATGCTTACCTGATAAATGTATTTATTTCTTGAGACGATGAGTCCATGGATCATCTAATTACTAATGAGATATATCACTCCGGCCCAGCAGGAGGCGGCAAAGAGCACCACAGCAAAGCTGTTAAATATCCCCTCCCTTCCCTCCCATCCCAGTCATTCGACCGAAGTAAAGGAGAGAAAGGAAGTGCAGAGGTGTCTGAAGTTTATAACATACCAACATCCTATCTACAAGAACAGGGCGGGCCATGGACTCATCGTGTCAAGAAAGAAATACATTTATCAGGTAAGCATAAATTTTGTTTTCTTTCTCAATTACTAATGGGATTCAATACCCAAGCTAGAGTACACAGATGATAAGGGAGGGACAAGACAGGGAACCTAAACGGAAGGCACCACTGCTTGAAGAACCTTTTTCCCAAAAGCGGCCTAAGCCGAGGCAAAAGTGTAAATTTATAGAATTTTGAAAAAGTGTGAAGAGAGGACCAAGTTGTAGTCTTGCAAATCTGTTCCACAGAAGCTTCATTTTTTAATGCCCATGAGGAAGAAACAGCTTTGTGGAATGAGCCGTAACTCTCTCTGGAGGCTGCTGTCCCACAGTTTCATAGGCAAAACGTATGATACTCTTCAGCCATAAAGAAAGAGAACTAGCCATAGCTTTCTGTCCCTTAGGTTTTCCCGAGAAAACCACAAACAAGGCAGAAGACTGACGAAAATCCTTAGTCGCCTGTAAATAAATTTTTAGAGCACGTACAACGTCCAGATTGTGCAGAAGCCGTTCCTTCTGAGAAGAAGGATTAGGACACAAGGAAGGAACAACAATCTCCCGATTAATGTTCCGGTCAGAAACTACTTTAGGTAGAAACCCTAATTTTGTACGTAAAACTACCTTATCCGAATGAAAAATAAGGTAAGGAGACTCATACTGTAATGCCGAGAGCTCTGACACTCTACGAGCAGATGAAATAGCAACAAGAAACAAAACTTTCCAAGATAACAACTTAATATCTAAGGAATGCATAGGCTCAAACGGAACCCCTTGAAGAACCTTAAGAACAAAATTAAGACTCCAGGGAGGAGTAACTGGTTTGAACACAGGCCTGATCCTGACCAAGGCCTGACAACATGATTTCATGTCTGGTACGTCCTCCAGACGTTTATGTAACAAAATAGACAAGGCAGATATTTGACCCTTTAGGGAGCTTGCCGATAATCCCTTCTCCAAACCTTCTTGGAGAAAGGACAGAATTCTAGGAATCCTAACTCTACTCCAAGAGTAGCCCATGGATTCACACCAATAAAGATATTTACACCATATCTTGTGGTAAATCTTTCTAGTCACAGGTTTATGAGCCTAAATCATGGTCTCAATGACCGATTCTGAAAAACCCTGCTTGGATAAAATTAAGCGTTCAATCTCCAAGCAGTCAGCTTCAGAGAAGCTAGATTTGGATGAAGGAAGGGTCCCTGAAGTAGAAGGTCCTTCCTCAATGGAAGTCTCCAAGGTGGAAGAGATGACATGTCCACTAAATCTGCATACCAGATCCTTCAAGGCCACGCAGGTGCAATGAGGATCACTGACGCCCTGTCCTGCTTGATTCGAGAAATGACTCGAGGTAGAAGAGCAAACGGAGGAAATAGGTATGCAAGACTGAAATTCCAAGGGACCGCCAGGGCGTCTATCAGTACAGTCTGAGGGTCCCTTGACCTGGACCCGTACTTCAGAAACTTGGCATTCTGCCAAGATGCCATGACATCCAATTCCTGCTGACCCCATTTGAGAATCATGCTGGAAAACACTTCCGGATGGAGTTCCCACTACCCCGGGTGAAAAGTCTGCCTGCTCAGGAAGTCTGCCTCCCAGTTGTTCACTGCTGTGATGTGGATTGCCGACAGACAGCAATTGTGGGTCGCCGCCCACTGAATTATCTTGGCTACCTCTGTCATGGCCAAGGTTCCTCCCTGATGGTTGATGTAAGCTACTGAAGTTACGTTGTCCGACTGGAACCTGATGAACCGAGCCAAGCCCAACTGGGGCCAGGCCAGAAGAGCATTGAGGATTGCTCTCAGCTCCAGAATGTTTATGGGCAGAACAGACTCCGACTGAGTCCAAGTTCCCTGAGCCTTTAGAGAGCCCCAGACTGCTCCCCATCCCAGAAGGCTGGTGTCTGTTGTCACAATCACCCAAGAGGGTCTGCAAAAGCAGGTTCCCTGGTAGAGATGATCCAGAGACAACCACCTAAGAAGAGAATCCCTTGTCTCCTGCTCCAGCTGTATTCGCGGAGACAGATCCGCATAATCTCCGTTCCACTGTCTGAGCATGTTTAACTGCAAAGGTCTGAGGTAGAACCGGGCAAATGGTATGATGTCCATAGCTGCTACCATCAGACCGATTACCTCCATGCACTGAGCCACTGATGGCCGAGGAGAGGACTGAAGCGCTAGACAAAAATCAAAATCTTTGATCTGTAAGAAAGATTTTCATTGATAGGGAATATATTATGGTTCCCAAGAAAGTTACCCTTGTAATTGGAACTAAGGAGCTCTTTTCCAAATTTACCTTCCATCCGTGAGATTGCAGGAACGATAATAACATTTCAGTGTGGGATCTTGCTTGTTGAAAGGATGGCGCCTGGACTAGGACATCATCCAGATAAGGTGCCACTGCAATGCCCAGTAATCGGAGCACTGCCAACAGGGATCCCAGAACCTTTGAGAAGATTCTGGGAGCTGTAGCAAGGCCAAAAGTAAGGGCCACAAATTGGAAGTGTTTGTCTAGAAATGCAAACCTTAGAATGCATCCTTTAAATCCACTGTTGTCATAAATTGACCCTCTTGGGACAGAGGAAGAATGGAACAAATTGTTTCCATCTTGAATGATGGTACTCTGAGGAATTTGTTTAGACTCTTGAGGTCTAAAATTGGTCTGAAGGTTCCCTCCTTCTTGGCAACCACAAACAGATTGGAATATAACCTCAGTCCCTGTTCCTGCAGTGGGACAGGAACTATCACTCCCAGATTGTAGAGGTTCTGAACACAACGTAAGAACGCCTCTCTTTTTATCTGGTTTACAGATAATCTTGAGAGCAGAAACCTGCCTCTTGGAGGAAAGTTCTTGAACTCTAGTCTGTATCCCTGGGACACTATGTCCACCGCCCAGAGATCCTGAACATCTCAAACACAAACCTGAGAGAAGAAAGAAAGTCTGCCCCCCACAAGATCCGGTCTCGGATCGGGGGCAGACCCTTCATGCTGATTTTGATTCCATAGTAGGCTTTTTGGATTGTTTTCCCTTGTTCCAAGACTGATTGGGTCTCCAGGAAGGTTTGGACTGTTCTTGCTTGGAAGAGGAAGCGGAAGAATTTCCCTTAAAATTTCAAAAGGTACAAAAATTACTCTGATGTCCCTTTTGTTTGTTTCTCTTATCTTGAGGGAGAAAATGACCCTTTCCTCCTGTCATGTCAGAGATTATTTCCGTCAAACCCAGTCCAAACAAGGTCTTTCCCTTGTAAGGAATCGCTAAAAGTTTAGACTCAGACGATACATTCGCAAACCAAGGTTTCAACCATAAGGCCCTGCAGGCTAGTACCACAAAACCTAAAATCTTTGCTCCCAGTTTTATAACCTGCAGGGAAGCATCTGTAATAAAGGAATTGGCCAACTTAAGAGCCTTTATCATATCCTGGATCTCTTCCAGGGGAGTGTTTGTCCTAATAGCATCAGACAGTGCATCAAACCAATAAGCTGCCGCACTAGTGACAGTAGCAATGCACACTGCAGGTTACCATTTTAAACCCTGGTGTACATACATCTTCTTGAGTAACCCCTCTATTTTTTTGTTCATAGGATCCTTAAAGGCACAACTATCCTCTCTAGGGATATCTTGGCTAGAGTGGAAATTGCTCCTTCCACCTTGGGTACAGTCTGCCAAGCCTCCTTGATAGAGTTTGCTATGGGAAACATCTTATTAAATATAGGGGATGGAGCAAAAGGGATACCTGGTGTCTCCCATTCCGTAGCGATGATCTCAGTAGCTCGATCTGGTACAGGAAAAACCTCCACCAAGGAAGGTACATAAAAATATTTGTTTGGCTTACTGGATTTCTTAGGATTAACTACGACCATGGTGTCGCTGTTGTCCAATGTAGCTGAAACCTCCTTGAGTTACAGACAGAGGTGTTCTAGCTTAAACCTGAAAGATACAACTTCAGTATCAGCAAGAGGAATTACACTGTCAGAATCTGAAATTTCACCTTCAGATGCTACCAAAGTATCCTTCTCCTCAGGCGTCTGGGAGGGAGCATTCGAAATTGCAACAACTACATCAGAAACCTTGCTCACTGAATGATTGTTTTTCCTCCTACGCTTTCCCTGCAACATGGGAAAAGCAGATAATGCATCAGAAACTGCAGAAGACATGAGGGAAACTATGTCTTGCAACGTTACTCCAGGAGGAGTTAGAGAGGCAGCACATGGCACTGCTTGTATGGGCGGTACAATTTAGGACGCTTGGGGAGAAAGCTGCGGCATATATTGAACATTGTCATTAGACTCCTGAACAGCATCCTCCTTAGAAAATGTTGGCTCAGAAAAAAGTCTATCCCTATAATTTAAGGTTCTCTCAATTACATGAGGAACAGAAAGGGATTGGTGGTTCCACATTGGCTTCAAAACATAAAGAACAATTGACATTTTGCAAAGCCTCTTGGTCCATTCTGACTCACAATGGATCAAATTATCACATAAAAAGTTTAAATTTTTTAATAAAAATTAAAACAGAAAAAAGTTACTGTCACTTTAAATTTTAAACCGTAACTTTTTAATTTTTTATATGCAGAGAGGACTGAATAACTAAACAATATTGCAGATCACCTCTACACCTCAGCTACACTTTGTTGAGGTGCCTACCTGCCTGTTGACACTGGCTCTCCCTTAGCAGAAGCCGTTCCACTTATAACAGATCCGGAACTCAGCAGCAGGTACAGGAAACTGGTCTCCGGTCCTAGAAACGCATGCTTTAAAAGAATATGCATAATTGAAATAGATACTGTACTACTTCCCCTCCGATCACTAGGAAGTGAGGGGAAAAAGGCGCGCAACACAAATTGCCACCTCCCCTAGCTCCGCCCCTCGTGGGTGTCGCAAAAAATGCATCTCCCGGTCGGCATATTGTATCTGATAAGTAAAACTGCCGGGAGTAGTTAAACCACCAACAATCTAGAGCCTGACAAACAAAAAATTTCTTAGTCCCAGTGCCTGCATCTAAGCTGTCTACATTGTGTCTCCTACGTCTATAGGAGAAGTTATGTCTTTGAAAATAAAATTCCAAAAACAACACTGAGCCATTTATATGTGTCCCATCCTTTGAAATAAAGTGCCCAACTTTTTCTGAGTCCTTTTCTTTTCCCAGAAAAATTAAAAGTCAGCACTTACCTCATAATCTGCCAGACAGCATGGCAGCTCACCAGGTTTGCGAGGTCCTCTCCCTCACATGGATCTGTGAAAAAAGAGAAAAAGACTGAGTAATTTTACTCAGACTTTCAGAGTTAGGGCAGCATCAGTATATGGGAGGCGCAGTGAGAATTATGTCCCACAAGTTCCCATTGCTCTGAAGCCACCACTACTCTACTGAAGAGACTGATGTGGATTACGGCTACACCCTAGGACAAAGCAGCACAATCTTGCACTACTTAAAAATAATAAAATCTTGCATGAAGAATCTTTTCTAACACCTAACTTTACCACTTCCTTGCTCTAACATAGGCAAAGAGAATGACTGGGGTGGGAGGGAAGGGAGGTGATATTTAACAGTTTGCTGTGGTGCTCTTTACCGCCTCCTGCTGGGCAGGAGTGATATATCCCATTAGTAATTAGATGATCTGTGGACTCATCGTGTTATAAGAAAGAAATATAGATAGATAGATAAATAGATGATAGATAGATAACGTAAGAGTGTTCCTTAAAAATCAAATGATCAAGTTATGTTTGTTCCAAATTTGAGAACATCAAAATTGGGGAGAGCAGACCTTGTTTTTTTTTAAAGTAATGAAAAAGAATTTATTTAACATTCACATCTAAGTGTAAAAGACAGGAATACCTAACGTGCTGAGAAGGTTCTTATCTCAAATTCCCTGATCTATTTTGAATCTTGGAAATAAAACAAAAGAAACAAATAAATAAAAATACACGATCATGGCCCCCAAATCTCATTTGCATATTAAACATAACTTTTACTTATACTAAAGGGACAGTCTACTCAAGAATTTTTATTGTTTAAAAAGAGAGATAATCCCTTTATTACCCAATCCCCAGTTTTGCATAAACAACATGGTTATATTAATAAACTTTTTTTCTCCGTGATTACTTTGTATCTAAGCCTCTGAAGATGGACCCCCTTATATCAGTTCTTTTGATAGACTTGTAGTTTAGCCAATTAGTGCTGACTCATAAATAACTTTATGGGAGTGAGCACAGTGTTATCTATATGGCACACATGAACTAATGCTGTCTAGCTGTAAAAAAACTGTCAAAATGCACTGAGATAAGAGCCATCCTTCAAGGGCTTAGGAATTAGCATATGAGTCTACCTAGGTTTAGCTTTCATCAAAGAATACCAAGAAAACAAAGCAAATTTGATGATAAAAGTAAATTGGAAAGTTGTTTAAAATTGCATGCCCTATCAGAATCATGATTGTTTAATCTTGACTAGACTGTCCCTTTAAGTACGAGCTGTGGCAAACCTAGCCACTTCTGGACTATAACGTAAGAAAGCTTGTCTATAGGCTGTATATTGTGCTATGTAGATGTGACAGACCCTTCTGTCAGCACTGAAAGAGTTAACTGTGTTCAGTTTTAGCCTCAGCTATTGTGCACTGTCATTAATGTTATTGATAAACAGTCCATTGTTTAATCACCCTCAGAGAGCAAATGCTTAGGTGATAAGAAAAGCCAAATGTATCTTGTGTTTAAATTGTTATCAGCTTAAGCAAGGTAAATCTATTGTATCATGTCAAGGGTGTGTTCCCTTCATCTAATGTACAACATTCTTTCAACCCCCCTTCTGGGGGGGGGGTCAGACCTGCATAAATACTGGGCATATGAGCCTTAATAAAGGTTCTCTGTTTTAAAACCTGAAAACTGGCTGGGTTGTGAATTGCTGATTCCCTATGCAGGACATTGTTCCCTGGTGGTAACCCTTGGTATCCGGTTGGTACCGTTACAATTGGTGGCAAGCGACGGAATGAACCTTATCGCCCAGAAGAGCAACTACACAAGCCAGTAACCTCAGGAAGAGGGGGATTACTACAATACTGACTAAGATGGAAGGAGTACCAGGGACCGAAGTGAATGGAGATGGATTATTCTAAGCTAAAGAGACAAACGTTAAAGGAACTGCTAGAAGCCAGGGGAAAGATAGGCAGCAGCAAACCCAAGGCTATATTAATTGCTGAGCTGATGGAGGGAGACAGAGCTCGCAGCGCTACGCCTCCAGCAGCGATGGAGGAGACCCTATACCAGAGGGAAATGAGGACCAGGCTGGAATTTTTACCCCAACCTGTACCACGGGATATGCTATCCGTGGTAATGGCAGATGTGCAGGAGTACGTGATGGCACACAGTCCGCGGAATGCATCCTCCAGAGCAGAATCCATTTTGGACGCACTCAGCAACCCAGTAAGACCTAAAATCCCATACCATGCATTTAAAATGTTTTGTGAGGAGAAGGATGAGATCGATGGGTATTTACAGGATTTTGAGAGACTGTGCGAGTTACATGATTTGGAGCAGTCCGTATGGGTGCCGGTGCTAGCAGGCAAGCTAGCCGGTAGGGCAGCGGAAGCGTATCGCGCTGTACCCAGGGAGGACAGCAAGGATTACGCTAAAGTGAAGAGAGCGATCTTGGAAAGATATGCCATTACCTCAGAGGCATACCGGCGCAAGTTTAGAGGCCTGCGCAAGCCAGAAAGAGATTCACATGCAGAGTGGGCCCACAAGCTGGATCAAGCATCTCAAGGGTGGATACAGGCCAGCCAAGCTACCACCATGGAAGAATTGCGACAACTGATGCTGTTGGAGCAATTCTTTAACGGCTTGTCCCCAGAAGCCCAAGAATGGGTGAGAGATCGAAAACCCCTCACCTTAACCGAAGCAGCCAGATTAGCAGACCAGCATTTTGATGCCAGGAGGCACCATGGACTACAGCCTAACAACGGACGGGCGAATATACAATGCCACACCTGCAAGCAGTGGGGACATATGGCACGTGAGTGCACCCAAAATCGGAGCAGACAAGCTTGGAACCAGGTCAGACAGAACCAGGCCCCAAGGGCGGCTGCTCACCATTACCAAACGGAGCCAGCCGCTCATGAGGTGTTGAGCACCCAAGCCGAGGAACCCCTGGGAATTCTGCATGAGGTGATGTCGGTCCGGGCCGCCGATAACTGGCAACATCCCCGCCAGCTGGGGACCGTAGAGGGGAAGGAGGTCCAGGGACTTCGGGATTCGGGAGCTACTTTAACCCTGATAGCTCCCCATTTGGTGACGGATACAGTACACACGGGCGGATCCGTGGCAGTACGAGGAGCAGGGGGAGCGGTATACCGATTGCCCACTGCTAGAGTGGAGTACAGACCCCCAGTCACCCCAGCAGCGGCCAGTTACCAGCCCCCGGCGCACCGCTATACTACGCGGCCTCCGGCCACGAACTACCCTCAGAGAGCCCGGTTCAATTCGCGGGGCTACTCACAACCTATTCGGTGCTTTGGATGTAAGCGACTAGGGCACAAAAGACCAGAGTGTCCCCTAAACGCAGCAAATCAAGCACAGTCCTGGAGAAGACCCGCCGGCGGAATCCCACATAATCCTCAGCCTGCGGCCCGCTACGTAGAGGCGCCAGAATGCTGGGGCAGCCTACATGAAGCAGACCCCGTGCAAGCTGCCCACCGGAATAACCGGCAGCGGGTTAAAGTGAATGGGAAGGAGGTCAGTGGTCTACGGGATACTGGTGCTACCATGACCTTGCTTCAAGAGAACTTGGTGTCTGAGAAACAGCACACTGGAGACACTATGGCTGTGAGGGTAGCAGGGGGCACTGTGTTCCGCCTACCTGTTGCCAGGGTACATTTGGATTGGGGAGTGGGCGCTAGACTTGTGAATGTGGGGGTCAAGAAGGACTTACCTGCTGATGTTCTCCTTGGAAATGACTTGGCCCCCCCTTGTTTCTGCCTATGCTCCCATGGATCCCGCTGATGTTAACCCTGTGACTACCCAAGCCCAGTCCCTCTGGGAAGAGACGCTTCCATGTTTGGGGTGGGGGCAGTACTGAGCCAAGTTGGAGCAGATGGCGGAGAACACCCCGTAGCTTACTTGAGCCGAAAGTTGTTGCCCCGGACATCCCCAAGCCGATCCGTTGGGATCAGACTGTGTATGCCGGCTTGGTTCTGGGGGAGCATTGTGGCAAACCTAGCCACTTCTGGACTATAACGTAAGAAAGCTTGTCTATAGGCTGTATATTGTGCTATGTAGATGTGACAGACCCTTCTGTCAGCACTGAAAGAGTTAACTGTGTTCAGTTTTAGCCTCAGCTATTGTGCACTGTCATTAATGTTATTGATAAACAGTCCATTGTTTAATCACCCTCAGAGAGCAAATGCTTAGGTGATAAGAAAAGCCAAATGTATCTTGTGTTTAAATTGTTATCAGCTTAAGCAAGGTAAATCTATTGTATCATGTCAAGGGTGTGTTCCCTTCATCTAATGTACAACATTCTTTCAACCCCCCTTCTGGGGGGGGGGTCAGACCTGCATAAATACTGGGCATATGAGCCTTAATAAAGGTTCTCTGTTTTAAAACCTGAAAACTGGCTGGGTTGTGAATTGCTGATTCCCTATGCAGGACATTGTTCCCTGGTGGTAACCCTTGGTATCCGGTTGGTACCGTTACAATATGATAGATAGATAACGTAAGAGTGTTCCTTAAAAATCAAATGATCAAGTTATGTTTGTTCCAAATTTGAGAACATCAAAATTGGGGAGAGCAGACCTTGTTTTTTTTTAAAGTAATGAAAAAGAATTTATTTAACATTCACATCTAAGTGTAAAAGACAGGAATACCTAACGTGCTGAGAAGGTTCTTATCTCAAATTCCCTGATCTATTTTGAATCTTGGAAATAAAACAAAAGAAACAAATAAATAAAAATACACGATCATGGCCCCCAAATCTCATTTGCATATTAAACATAACTTTTACTTATACTAAAGGGACAGTCTACTCAAGAATTTTTATTGTTTAAAAAGAGAGATAATCCCTTTATTACCCAATCCCCAGTTTTGCATAAACAACATGGTTATATTAATAAACTTTTTTTCTCCGTGATTACTTTGTATCTAAGCCTCTGAAGATGGACCCCCTTATATCAGTTCTTTTGATAGACTTGTAGTTTAGCCAATTAGTGCTGACTCATAAATAACTTTATGGGAGTGAGCACAGTGTTATCTATATGGCACACATGAACTAATGCTGTCTAGCTGTAAAAAAACTGTCAAAATGCACTGAGATAAGAGCCATCCTTCAAGGGCTTAGGAATTAGCATATGAGTCTACCTAGGTTTAGCTTTCATCAAAGAATACCAAGAAAACAAAGCAAATTTGATGATAAAAGTAAATTGGAAAGTTGTTTAAAATTGCATGCCCTATCAGAATCATGATTGTTTAATCTTGACTAGACTGTCCCTTTAAGTACGAGCGTTACCAAGACAGCAAAGATAATTAAATTCAACTATATTCACCATTGAATGAATAAATAAAAAAAAAAATATTAGAAATGTTACATACTTAATCAACATTGAAACATTATAATAATAATAAAAAAAACTACCAGACACACTCTTTAAACAAATGTTTCTCAGAATATACAGTTGTGCTCATAAGTTTACATACCCTGGCATAATTTATGATTTCTTGGCCATTTTTCAAAGAATATGAATGATAACACAAAAAAACTTTTCTTTCACTCATGGTTAGTGTTTGGCTGAAGCCATTTATTATCAATCAATTGTGTTTACTCTTTTTAAATCATAATGACAACAGAAACTACCTAAATGACCCTGCTCAAAAGTTTACATACCCTGGTGATTTTGGCCTGATAACATGCACACAAGTTGACACAAAGGGGTTTGAATGGCTATTAAAGGTAACCATCCTCACCTGTGATCTTTTTTCTTGTAATTAGTGTTTGTGTATAATAGGTCAATGAGTTTCTGGACTCCTGACAGACCCTTTTATCTTTCATCCAGTGCTGCACTGACGATTCTGGATTCTGAGTCATGGGGAAAGCAAAAGAATTGTCAAAGGATCTGCGGGAAAAGGTAGTTGAACTGTATAAAATAGGAAAGGGATAAAAAAAGATATCCAAGAAATTGAGAATGCAAATCAGCAGTGTTCAAACTCTAATAAAGAAGTAGAAAATGAGGGATTCTGTTGAAACCAAACCACGGACAGGTAGACCAACTAAAATTTCAGCCACAACTGCCAGGACAATTGTTTGGGTGCAAAGACAAACCCACAAATAACTTCAGGTGAAATACAGGACATGTGGTGTGGCTGTTTCAAGATGCACAATAAGGAGGCACTTGAAGAAAGATGGGCTGCATGGTCGAGTCGCCAGAGGCAAGCCATTACAATGCAAATGCCACAAAGTATCCCGCTTACAATACGCCAAACAGCACAGAGACAACCCTCAAGCCTTCTGGAGTGATGAGACCAAAATTTAGCTTTTTGGCCACAATAATAAACGCTACAGTTGGAGAGGAGTCAACAAGGCCTATGATTAAAGGTACACCATTCCTACTGTGAAACACGGAGGTGGATCACTGATGTTTTGGGGATGTGTGAGCTACAAAGGCACAGGAAATTTGGTCAGAATTGATGGCAAGATGAATGCAGTATGTTATCAAACAGAACGCCTCATTTTCCACTTCTTGATTAGAGTTTGAACACTGTTGATTTGCATTCTCAATTCCTTGGATATCTTTTTATATCCCTTTCCTGTTTTATACAGTTCAACTACCTTTTTCCCATAGATCCTTTGACAATTATTTTTCTTTCCCCATGACTCAGAATCCAGAAATGTCAGTGCAGCACTGGATGAAAGATAAAAGGGTCTGTCAGGAGTCCAGAAACTCATTGACCTTTTATACACACATACTAATTACAAGCAAACAGATCACAGGTGAGGATGGTTACCTTTAATATCCATTTAAACCGCTTTGTGTCAACTTGTGTGCATGTTATCAGGCCAAAATCACCAGGGTATGTAAACTTTTGATCAGGGTAATTTGGGTAGTTTCTGTTGTCATTATGATTTAAGAAGAGTAAACACAGTTGATTGATAATAAATGGCTTCAGCCAAACACTAACCATGAGTGAAAGAAAAGTTTTTGTGTTATCATTCATTTTCTCTGAAAAATTGCCAAGAAATCATAAACTTTGCCAGGGTATGTAAACTTATGAGCACAACTGTATATTCGAACCACCCAGAAGACTAATAACTTGTCAGTAGAAAAATCCTCTAAAGATAAAATATCACAGCCTATATTTACAGAAATAAAGCCTCCAAAATAACCTCTTCCAGGATAAAGGTTGTTATAGGCAGGACCAGGCAGGATTTTTTTCTGTAGACATTTGTCTACCTATCAGGCAGCAAAATAGCTTCTCTTGATGGCAATGATTCTATTGGCTAGGAAATGGGCCAGTTTTAATCTAGAGGAGTGTAATTTTGAGACTTTATTTTGTATTTTTATTTTTTAAATATTGGAGCATTAGCTACACTCTGTAACTTTTATTAGCAAAAGCAGGGGATAAATGGAGATTAAGGGCTAGATTACAAGTAGATCACTATTTTAACGTGTGCCTGTAAAGGGGCAGATTTGCCCATTTACAAATGGCTGGTTAATGCTCCCGCAAGCTTAAGGTTTCACTTTGCACTAAGCGCAACTAACTAGAGATCTCTGCTTAATGAAAAAAAGTTACCCAAATTGCCTCCCAAATAAAGTGGACAGTTCTTTAAAATATGAGCATTTTAATTTTTTTAAGTAAAAAACTGCACAAAGCAGTTATAAGGGGTTAAAGTCAGGTAATGTGGGGTGTTTGAAAAAATATATTGTGTTTGTAAACATGTGTTTGTATAGTGAATGCATGTGTGTGTGTGTTTATTTGTGCCTGTCTAGTGTATGTGTAAACGTGTGTTTGTTTAGTGAATGTATGTGTGTGTGTGTGTTTATTTGTGCGTGTCTAGTGTATTTGTAAACGTGTGTTTGTATAGTGAATGTATGTGTGTGTACATGTGTGTGTGTGTTTATTTGTGCATGTCTAGTGTATGTGTAAACGTGTGTTTGTATAGTGAATGCATGTGTGTGTGTGTTTATTTGTGCGTGTCTAGTGTATGTGTAAACGTGTGTTTGTTTAGTGAATGTATGTGTGTGTGTGTGTTTATTTGTGCGTGTCTAGTGTATTTGTAAACGTGTGTTTGTATAGTGAATGTATGTGTGTGTACATGTGTGTGTGTGTTTATTTGTGCATGTCTAGTGTATGTGTAAACGTGTGTTTGTATAGTGAATGCATGTGTGTGTGTGTTTATTTGTGCGTGTCTAGTGTATGTGTAAACGTGTGTTTGTATAGTGAATGCATGTGTGTGTGTACGTGTGTGTGTGTTTATTTGTGCGTGTCTAGTGTATGTGTAAACGTGCGTTTGTATAGTGAATGCATGTGTGTGTGTGTTTATTTTTGCGTATCTAGTGTATGTGTAAACGTGTGTTTGTATAGTGAATGCATGTGTGTGTGTACATGTGTGTGTGTGTGTGTTTATTTGTGCGTGTCTAGTGTGTGTGTAAACGTGTGTTTGTATAGTGAATGCATGTGTGTGTGTACATGTGTGTGTGTATATTTGTGCGTGTCTAGTGTATGTGTAAACGTGTGTTTGTATAGTGAATGCATGTGTGTGTGTACATGTGTGTGTGTGTTTATTTGTGCGTGTCTAGTGTATGTGTAAACGTGTGTTTGTATAGTGAATGCATGTGTGTGTGTGTATATTTGTGCGTGTCTAGTGTATGTGTAAACGTGTGTTTGTATAGTGAATGCATGTGTGTGTGTGTTTATTTGTGCCTGTCTAGTGTATGTGTAAACGTGTGTTTGTATAGTGAATGCATGTGTGTGTGTGTACATGTGTGTGTGTGTTTATTTGTGCCTGTCTAGTGTATGTGTAAATGTGTGTTTGTATAGTGAATGCATGTGTGTGTACATGTGTGTGTTTATTTGTGCCTGTCTAGTGTATGTGTAAACGTGTCTTTGTATAGTGAATGCATGTGTGTGTGTATATTTGTGCCTGTCTAGTGTATGTGTAAACGTGTGTTTGTATAGTGAATGCATGTGTGTGTGTGTACATGTGTGTGTGTATATTTGTGCGTGTCTAGTGTATGTGTAAACATGTGTTTGTATAGTGAATGCATGTGTGTGTGTACATGTGTGTGTGTGTGTGTTTATTTGTGCGTGTCTAGTGTATGTGTAAACGTGTGTTTGTATAGTGAATGCATGTGTGTGTGTGTTTATTTGTGCCTGTCTAGTGTATGTGTAAACGTGTGTTTGTATAGTGAATGAATGCATGTGTGTGTGTTTATGTGTGTGTGTTTATTTGTGCGTGTCTAGTGTATGTGTAAACGTGTGTTTGTATAGTGAATGCATGTGTGTGTGTACATGTGTGTGTGTTTATTTGTGCCTGTCTAGTGTATGTGTAAACGTGTGTTTGTATAGTGAATGCATGTTTGTGTGTACATGTGTGTATGTGTATATTTGTGCGTGTCTAGTGTATGTGTAAACGTGTGTTTGTATAGTGAATGCATGTGTGTGTATACATGTGTGTGTGTGTGTTTATTTGTGCCTGTCTAGTGTATGTGTAAACGTGTGTTTGTACAGTGAATGCATGTGTGTGTGTGTTTATTTGTGCGTGTCTAGTGTATGTGTAAACGTGTGTTTGTATAGTGAATGCATGTGTGTGTGTACATGTGTGTGTGTGTGTGTTTATTTGTGCATGTCTAGTGTATGTGTAACTGTGTGTTTGTATAGTGAATGCATGTGTGTGTGTACATGTGTGTGTGTGTGTTTATTTGTGCGTGTCTAGTGTATGTGTAAATGTGTGTTTGTATAGTGAATGCATGTGTGTGTACATGTGTGTGTGTTTATTTGTGCGTGTCTAGTGTATGTGTAAACGTGTGTTTGTATAGTGAATGCATGTGTGTGTGTACGTGTGTGTGTGTTTATTTGTGCATGTCTAGTGTATGTGTAAACGTGTGT
This sequence comes from Bombina bombina, assembly GCF_027579735.1. NCBI lineage: Eukaryota > Metazoa > Chordata > Amphibia > Anura > Bombinatoridae > Bombina > Bombina bombina. The sequence goes on from NC_069501.1 coordinate 379,910,790, forward strand.
TTGTATAGTGAATGCATGTGTGTGTGTGTTTATTTGTGCGTGTCTAGTGTATGTGTAAACGTGTGTTTGTATAGTGAATGCATGTGTGTGTACGTGTGTGTGTGTTTATTTGTGCATGTCTAGTGTATGTGTAAACGTGTGTTTGTATATTGAATGCATGTGTGTGTGTGTGTTTATTTGTGCGTGTCTAGTGTATGTGTAAATGTGTGTTTGTATAGTGAATGCATGTGTGTGTGTGCATATTTGTGCATGTCTAGTGTATGTGTAAATGTGTGTTTGTATAGTGAATGCATGTGTGTGTGTGTTTATTTGTGCGTGTCTAGTGTATGTGTAAACGTGTGTTTGTATAGTGAATGCATGTGTTTGTGTACATGTGTGTGTGTGTTTATTTGTGCGTGTCTAGTGTATGTGTAAACGTGTGTTTGTATAGTGAATGCATGTGTGTGTGTTTATTTGTGCGTGTCTAGTGTATGTGTAAACGTGTGTTTGTATAGTGAATGCATGTGTGTGTGTGTACATGTGTGTGTGTGTTTATTTGTGCGTGTCTAGTGTATGTGTAAACGTGTGTTTGTATAGTGAATGCATGTGTGTGTGTGTTTATTTGTGCGTGTCTAGTGTATGTGTAAACGTGTGTTTGTATAGTGAATGCATGTGTGTGTGTACATGTGTGTGTGTGTTTATTTGTGCGTGTCTAGTGTATGTGTAAACGTGTGTTTGTATAGTGAATGCATGTGTGTGTACATGTGTGTGTGTGTTTATTTGTGCGTGTCTAGTGTATGTGTAAACGTGTGTTTGTATAGTGAATGCATGTGTGTGTGTGTTTATCTGTGCGTGTCTAGTGTATGTGTAAACGTGTGTTTGTATAGTGAATGCATGTGTGTGTACATGTGTGTGTGTGTGTATTTGTGCGTGTCTATTGTATGTGTAAACGTGTGTTTGTATAGTGAATGCATGTGTGTGTGTACATGTGTGTGTGTGTGTTTATTTGTGCGTGTCTAGTGTATGTGTAAACGTGTGTTTGTATAGTGAATGCATGTGTGTGTGTTTATTTGTGCGTGTCTAGTGTATGTGTAAACGTGTGTTTGTATAGTGAATGCATGTGTGTGTGTACATGTGTGTGTGTGTTTATTTGTGCGTGTCTAGTGTATGTGTAAACGTTTGTTTGTATAGTGAATGCATGTGTGTGTGTGTTTATTTGTGCGTGTCTAGTGTATGTGTAAACGTGTGTTTGTATAGTGAATGCATGTGTGTGTGTACATGTGTGTGTGTGTTTATTTGTGCGTGTCTAGTGTATGTGTAAACGTGTGTTTGTATAGTGAATGCATGTGTGTGTACATGTGTGTGTGTGTTTATTTGTGCGTGTCTAGTGTATGTGTAAACGTGTGTTTGTATAGTGAATGCATGTGTGTGTGTACATGTGTGTGTGTGTTTATTTGTGCGTGTCTAGTGTATGTGTAAACGTGTGTTTGTATAGTGAATGCATGTGTGTGTGTGTTTATTTGTGCGTGTCTAGTGTATGTGTAAACGTGTGTTTGTATAGTGAATGCATGTGTGTGTGTACATGTGTGTGTATATTTGTGCCTGTCTAGTGTATGGGGCATATCTATCAATCTCTGTATGGAGCTTGACGCCCTGTGTTTCTCGTGGGCCTTCAGACTCACCAGAAACACAAGTTATGGAGCAGCGGTCTAAATAAAAACAACACCTAATCTAATAGCCCTATAAAAATAAAAAAGCCTCCCAAAATAAAAACACCCCCTGACCTAAAATAAACTACCAATAGCACTTAAAAGGGCCTTTTGTAGGGCATTGCCCTTAGTTAATCATAATCAGCTCTTTCACCTGTAAAAAAATACAAAGTCCCCCCAACAGTAAAACCCACCACCCAACCAACCCCCCAAAATAAAAAAAAACTAACTCTAAAAAAGCCTAAACTACCTGATGCCCCTTAAGGGGCATTTGTGTGGGCATTGCCCTTAAAAGGGCATTCAGCTCTTTTACACTAACCTTTAAAGGGCAAAATTTTACAAATTTTACAAATGCCCATCCCTAATCTAAAAAACGATCCACCCAAAAAACAAAACAAAAAAAACTAACCATAACCCCATAAAATCTACTCACGGTTCCTGAAGTCCGGACATCCATCTTCATCTAGGCGGCGAGAAGTCTTCATCCAGGTGCCGACACCTTCATCCATCTCGGGTACATCTTCTATCTTCATCCCGGTGGTGCGGAGTGGAGATATCCTGGTAGATATCCAGAGCGGAGCGTCCTCTTCATACGGTCACAACCGTTCACTGAAATTGAATGCGGATTAGGGGCTAATAACTTTTATTAGTGTCGGCGATGTCGGGGAGCGGCGGTTTAGGGGTTAATATATTTAAATAGTGTTGGCGATGTGGGTGGGCAGCAGATTAGGAGTTAATAACTTTATTTAATACTCGCAACGTGGTTGGGTGGCAGATTAGGGGGTTAATAGGTTTAATATAGTGTTTGCGATGCAAGAGGGTGGCGGTTTAGGGGTTAATAGGTAGTTTATGGGTGCTAGTGTACTTTGTAACAGTTTAGTTTTGAGTTTTGTGAAACATTTTTGTTACTCAAAATCCATAACTACTGCTCTCAGATGGCGGTATGGATCGTATTGGTATAGGCTCTAACGCAAGCATTTTAGACTGAACGCACAACCTGTAATACCGGCGCTATGTAAATCCCACAAAAAAAACTTAATTTTTTGAGTGCGGAATAGACGTTGCATTACAGGCTAAAATGCTTGCGTTACAGCTATACCGCCACGACTCGTAATATGCGTTCCTGGTCATTCCAGGGTAATGGCCAATTTTTCAGCGTTAAAAGCCGTACCGCACCATAACGGAAAATTTGTAATCTAGCCATTTGTTAGCACCAGCAAGTATAAATATCCATAACTTATGATACCTTATATGTTAATAGCAATTATTTCCAAAGTGGTAAATGTTTAAATAAGAACTATGAAAATAATAATAATAATAAATATCCTTTTAGAATAAAACTTTAAATGGTGTCACCACAAGATGTCAGCAAATACCTCCTAAAAAAACCCACAACAATCTTTTAACATTAAGGTGAAAAACTTGAATGATAAAGCATCCTTAAAATATACAATATTCTAGTGACACTTTATTTAAGGATCATACCTAGTAGCTGTTACTGTAGATTCCAAATATATATACTGATTTGCTGTGTGCATTGTATTAAAAAAAGAGTTTAAATGTGTGCACCATTTGAAACGTGCACATAAATGAGTAAATATGATGAGCAAAAAGTATCCATTTAACCCTGACAATACTGACTTTTTTAAATGTTAAGTCTTTAAAAAATGTTATGGAAAACAACTTAAAAACGTCAATATATTTTAGGAAAAAAATTGATTATATAAATGTGATCCCCCTGTGAGCACTGCGAATAAAAATCAGTGCATAGAATACAAGGCGTAGAATATATAGATGTTTATGGATGACTATAAAATGTATCTTAAGACTCCAGATTATAACAGTTGTAATGCTGAGCAGTCTTGTGTCTTCAAATATTCACTAAGTAAAGATAAAAGATCTATGTTTGCTGTACATACGTACAATTTATTGCGACATTCATTATCACTAATACAAGGCATGAATTCTTTCTACGTCCCCTCTTTAAATTGTGCATAAATATGTACCATCTGGGCTGTATGTCTAGTTACTGACTAAATACAACCCACATGTGAGCCATGTGATAATAATAATAATAATAATAATAATAATAATAATAATAAAAATGCATTGTAATAAAGAGAACCATTTAGATTTACAGAAAGTTCCTATACCTTTTATAGCACAAAGTAAAATGCACGTACATATTAGTGTTTAGAATGAAACATTTTTTTAAAGGCCTCTTACACAACTTGCTAAACTAACCAATATATAACTTGTTTTGTATATGCAATAGTTTTCCTAGATCTGAGTTTGAATCCTTGCTATGGTTGTCAGAGGAAGCCCATAATACAGGTAAATGGATATTTGTATTTTTTTTTTTTTAAACTATCAGAAACTAACCACTACATTACAAAAAAATAATAATAATAATAAAAATTTTTTTTTTAAGTCAACACTCAAAAGTTTTGCATTGTTTTGCAGTTCAAGGACATACGCCTTGAAAATCCTTTTTGATTGGTGTCTCTCTTTTTGCTGGGGTCCAAGAAGGGGCATATATAAATAAACTTTTGTCCATATCAATTTTGAACATAATTGCAATTATTTTGCAGCTATTTTGCACATGTGCAAAAAAAATTAAAAAAAAAATGGTCACAGGAGACATTTTAGAGTTTTATTAATTTACATGGTATTAATTAACCCCTTCTGGTTTATTAACCTACATGTTATTAATTAATTAACCACTTCTGGGTTATTAGATTACATGGTATTGATTCATTAACCACTTCTGGGTTATTAGATTACATGGTATTGCTTCATTAACCCCTTCTGGTTTATTAGCTTATATGGTATTGATGCATTAACCCCTTCTGGTTTATTAGCTTACATGGTATTCATTAGTTAACCCCTTCTGGTTTATTAACTTACATGGTATTGATTCGTTAACTTGAAAAAAGGGCAAAAGATAAATAAAATAAAAGGTCACAGGAGACATTGTAGAGTTGTATTAACTTGCATGGTATTAATGAATTAACTTCTTCTGGTTTATTAATTAACATGGTACTGATTAATTAACCCGTTATGGTTTAATTAACTTACATGTTATTGATTAATTAACCCCTTCTGGTTTATTAAAGGGACAGTAAAGGCAAAATTAAACTTTCATGATTCAGATAGAGCATGCAATAAACAAATCAAATTTCCAATTTACATCTGTTATCGAATTTGCTTTGTTCTCTTTGTATCTTTTAAAAACTAGGTAGGCTCATAAGAACTCAGGTCTGTGCACGTATCTTTAGTACTCTATGGCTGCAGTGTTTTACAACATTATTTATAGCTTTGTTATACAATGTTGCAAAACACTGCTGCCATAGAGTACTAAAGACACGTGCACACTCCTGATCTCTTATGAGCCTACCTAGTTTTACTCTTCAATAAAAGATACCAAAAGAAAAAAACTAATTTGATAACAGAAGTAAATTGGAAATTTGTTTACAATTGCATGCTCTATCTGAATCATGAAAGTTTAATTTTGACTTTACTGTCCCTTTAACTTACATGGTATTAAAGGGACAGTCTAGTCAAAATTAAACTTTCATGATTCAGATAGGGCATGCAATTTTAAACAACTTTCCAATTTACTTCTATTATCTAATTAGGTTTCATGTCCCTTTAATTCATTAACCCCTTCTGGTTTATTAACTTACATGGTATTAATTAATTAACCCCTCCTGGTTTATTAACTTACTTATTAGGAGAGAGACATACAATTGAAAAGTACACTCCCTAAGAACTGACGCGTTTTGCGCATGCATACATGCGCTTCATCAGAGATTCATTAACTCCTCCTGCCATATGGACGTAGATCTAAGTCATGAGGTACATAGCCCAGCATACCACATAATGTAGATCTACGTCCATACTGCTTGAAGCATAACCACACAAAACACAATTATTTCATATAATAACATATATAGTATCTCCTGTAAAAATATTACAAATGCCACTGCTTCTTAAAACAACATAAAGCTCAAATCTACAATATCTGATTAAGATAAGTAAATTATTGTATGTGTTCTGTTTCAAAAATCTGGAAGCATTTTGAGATATGATTATGATGCCTGAATTATGTTGTGCAATATCCAAACAAAGTGTTGAAGAGGTCGATTCTGAGTGTTTTCTGCAAAATCTTGTTGTGTTTATTGAACTCATTATTATCCCTAAAACTGCATACAATTGTGTAACTAGGATATTTCCTTTTGGTTCAAACTTTTTTTAATCATATGTGAAAGGGCATGATTTTGCAACAGCTGCAGCATTTCTATCTTCTGAGATATTAATATCCTGTACATAGAATATTCATCCTAAAAAGAAAAAAAAAAAAAACAATCCCAAAGCTAAAAACACATTTATTTAAATAATAAAAACACTCTTTACATACATATTAATGCGCCAGCTCCTACAAATTTCTCATTTTTTTTATATATATATATATATATATATATATATATATATATATATATATATATATATATATTAGGGATGGGCGAATGTTTTGCAACATTCGAAAATTGAAACGAATTTTAACATGTTCGTTCGTTTCAAATTTCGAATGCTTGCATAACATTCTAATATTTGTTTTATGTAATAGTATGTCTAATGCTTTCTTTAAATGTAATATTCTATTCAAATTTTGCCATATTCAAATTAAAAACTTTGAATCTATATATTTGTAATAGTATTTCTAATGTTCTCTTTAAATGTAATATTCATATTATGCAATATTCGAAATAGAAACATTTGAATTGATATATTTGAATATATTATGTATCAATTTACTAAATTCCCTACCACATAAACTATTGAACTTCTGAATAGTATTTGTTAAATCGAATGTCACATTCGAAATTTCAAGTGTGGATATTTGATTTCATTATGAACATTCGAAAGCGAAAATAACATTCGATTACCAAAATTTAATGGATTTTCATTCCTAGCAACATTCAATTGTTCAAAAAGAATGTCCACAGGACTATTCATTCTACCAAACAAATTACACTTTCAGCACCTTTGCCCATCCCTAATATATATATATACTTTCCTTGGGAATAATCTGTATTTTAATGGGAAAACATTGCCAGGAGTTTCTTATTTTAAAGGGACTATCCTCCATCTTAGGTGCACCTTTAACTGTAAGAAATCTACTGAATATGTTAACACGTTTGCGATATTCTAAATTGGATTTTTTGTCCACTTCGGGTTAGTTCGCGAGTGAAAACTTTTTACTTTTAACCCGTAATATGAACGCTACCCGACACACACAAAATGCTTACTTCTAGCAGAGTTAGAGCGCAAGCGGGAGCGATATCTATCGCTCCACTCGTAACCTAGCCCTAAATGTGTAATGTTCTTTTCGCTTTTCACCACCTTTGTTTGTAATTTTATTTTTAATTAATTTTCATTTACTTCTATGGTCACATTTTCTTCATTCTCTTGATATCTTTTGTTTAAAAGCAGGAGTGTGCGATTGTCTGGAGCACTATATGGTAGCACTTTTGCAAGAATCTTATCCATTTACAAGAGCCCTAGATAGCAGCGCTATTTCGTGTCATGTAATGCTTCAGACACTTGTGGACATTTCAGTTTTGACTGTTATGCCGACAAAAATTGAGTGCGATAATAGTGCTAAAATATTCTTATTTCTGAAATAGTCATGGTAAATTGGTACTGTACGTGACCTATGTTTTGGAAATGGGTTGTCAATAAGACTGAAATCCAATTTTCGCACAGTTCAGACTGATACAGAATGGTAAAAAAAATAATATAAAATACAATTTATTTAAAGGGTATGTAAAGGTTCTTGTTTGGGGGAGTTAAACAATGTTACTGGTAGAGAGTATAACAGTAGAAATAGTTTTATGATGCATCGACAGTCCCGATCACAGGTTTTGCACTTTATTTGGGCAACAAAATGGATACATCAAATTCAAAACACAAAGGGCAAGATGACAAGTCGTGTGGCAAATCAGTTGTGAAAACACTGCGTGCATTATGGATTTTTCACATTTGGGGTAGCGCAGCTATTACAAGTTGCAAAGTAACTTATTTTGTGTGCGCGTTAAGCCGCGGAATCTAAACAGCCAAATCGCGTGCGCATTCACGTATTCCCCATAGAAGTCAATGGAGAAGACAAATAGAAAAAAATACACAAAAACCCTATGTTACGCAAAGCCCTTGACATATTCTTCTCATAGTGTACATAAAAATGTGAATATTTCCTATTGCGGAAATGTTTTTGTAACCGAATATGTTCTTTATATTTATAAATAAAAATGTCTCTATATATGTGATAATTTTTAGACTGACATATCTATTTATAACTAGATATGTATATGAATATATATATGTCTAGATATCTTGAGATCTATATGTGAATATCTCATTAAAAATCTCTCTGAGATATTGTTTAATGTGCATAAGATTGTAATGTAAAATCTTTATTGTTAGACATTAGTGATGTCGCGAATAGTTCACCGGCGAATAGTTCCCGGCGAACATAGCATGTTCGCGTTTGCCGTGGCGGGTGAACATATGCGATGTTCGATCCGCCCCCTATTTGTCATCATTGAGTAATACTTTGACCCCCTACCTCACAGTCAGAAGACACATTCCAGCCAATCAGCAGCAGACACTCCCTCCCAGACCCTCCTACCTCCTGGACAGCATCCATTTTAGATTAATTTGGAAGCTACATTCTTAGTGAGAGGAGGGACAGTGTAGCTGCTGCTGATTTAAAAGGGAAATTGATAGCTAGGCTAGTGTATTCAGTGTCCACTACAGTCCTGAAGGACTCATCTGATCTCTGCTGTAAGGACAGCACCCCAAAAAGCCCTTTTTAGGGCTAGAACATCAGTCTGCTTTTTTTTTTTTTTCCTGTGTAATCTAATTGCAGTTGCCTGCCTGCCAAGCCACTTGCCCAGTGCCACCACTCATATCTGGTGTAACAGTAGTGTAAATTATAAAAAAAAAACTTTTTTGACTGTGAAACATCAGTCTGCTAGTGTAATCTAACTGCAGTTGCCTGCCTGCCAAGCCACTTGCCCAGTGCCACCACTCATATCTGGTGTAACAGTAGTGTAAATTATAAAAAAAAAAAATTTTTTGACTGTGAAACATCAGTCTGCTAGTGTAATCTAATTGCAGTTGCCTGCCTGCCAGCGTGTGTGCCAGGCCCACTTGCCCAGTGCCACCACTCATATCTGGTGTAACAGTGGTGTAAATTAAAAAAAAAAAAAACTTTTTTGACTGTGAAACATCAGTCTGCTAGTGTAATCTAATTGCAGTTGCCTGCCTGCCAGCGTGTGTGCCAGGCCCACTTGCCCAGTGCCACCACTCATATCTGGTGTAACAGTAGTGTAAATTTAAAAAAAAAACATTTTGACTGTGAAACATTAGTCTGCTAGTGTAATCTAATTGCAGTTGCCTGCCTGCCAAGCCACTTGCCCAGTGCCACCACTCATATCTGGTGTAACAGTAGTGTAAATTATAAAAAAAATTACTTTTTTTACTGTGAAACATCAGTCTGCTAGTGTAATCTAATTGCAGTTGCCTACCTGCCAGCGTGTGTGCCAGGCCCACTTGCCCAGTGCCACCACTCATATCTGGTGTAACAGTAGTGTAAATTATAAAAAAAATATTTTTTTTGACTGTGAAACATCAGTCTGCTAGTGTAATCTAATTGCAGTTGCCTGCCTGCCAGCGTGTGTGCCAGGCCCACTTACCCAGTGCCACCACTCATATCTGGTGTAACAGTAGTGTAAATTTAAAAAAAAAAAAAAACATTTTGACTGTGAAACATCAGTCTGCTAGTGTAATCTAATTGCAGTTGCCTGCCTGCCAGCGTGTGTGCCAGGCCCACTTGCCCAGTGCCACCACTCATATCTGGTGTAACAGTAGTGTAAATTTAAAAAAAAAAAACTTTTTTGACTGTGAAACATTAGTCTGCTAGTGTAATCTAATTGCAGTTGCCTGCCTGCCAAGCCACTTGCCCAGTGCCACCACTCATATCTGGTGTAACAGTAGTGTAAATTATAAAAAAAAAAACTTTTTTGACTGTGAAACATCAATCTGCTAGTGTAATCTAATTGCAGTTGCCTGCCTGCCAGCGTGTGTGCCAGGCTCACAGCGTATACTGTGCCCACTTGCCCAGTGCCACCACTCATATCTGGTGTAACAGTAGTGTAAATTTAAAAAAAAAAAATATTTTTTGACTGTGAAACATCAGTCTGCTTGTGTAATCTAATTGCAGTTGCCAGCCTGCCAGCGTGTGTGCCAGGCTCACAGCGTATACTGTGCCCACTTGCTCAGTGCCACCACTCATATCTTGTTTAATAGTAGTGTAAGTGTACATTTAAAAAAAAAAACTTTTTTGACTGTGAAACATTAGTCTGCTAGTGAATCTAATTGAAGTTGCCTGCCTGCCAGCGTGTGTGCCAGGCTCACTTGCCCAGTGCCACCACTCATATCTGGTGTAACAGTAGGGTAAATTTAAAAAAAAAAACTTTTTTGACTGTGAAACATCAGTCTGCTAGTGTAATCTAATTGCAGTTGCCTGCCTGCCAGCGTGTGTGCCAGGCCCACTTGCCCAGTGCCACCAATCATATCTGGTGTAATAGTAGTGTAAATTTAAAAAAAAAAAACTTTTTTGACTGTGAAACATCAGTCTGCTTGTGTAATCTAATTGCAGTTGCCTGCCTGCCAGTGTGTGTGCCAGGCTCACTTGCCCAGTGCCACCACTCATATCTGGTGTAACAGTAGTGTAAATTTAAAAAAAAAACTTTTTTGACTGTGAAACATCAGTCTACTAGTGTAATCTAATTGCAGTTGCCTGCCTGCCAGCGTGTGTGCCAGGCCCACTTGCCCAGTGCCACCACTCATATCTGGTGTAACAGTAGTGTAAATTTAAAAAAAAAAAACTTTTTTGACTGTGAAACATCAGTCTGCTTGTGTAATCTAATTGCAGTTGCCTGCCTGCCAGCGTGTGTGCCAGGCCCACTTGCCCAGTGCCACCACTCATATCTGGTGTAACAGTGGTGTAAATTAAAAAAAAACAAAACTTTTTTGACTGTGAAACATCAGTCTGCTAGTGTAATCTAATTGCAGTTGCCTGCCTGCCAGCGTGTGTGCCAGGCCCACTTGCCCAGTGCCACCACTCATATCTGGTGTAACAGTAGTGTATATTTAAAAAAAAAAACATTTTGACTGTGAAACATTAGTCTGCTAGTGTAATCTAATTGCAGTTGCCTGCCTGCCAAGCCACTTGCCCAGTGCCACCACTCATATCTGGTGTAACAGTAGTGTAAATTATAAAAAAAATTACTTTTTTTACTGTGAAACATCAGTCTGCTAGTGTAATCTAATTGCAGTTGCCTACCTGCCAGCGTGTGTGCCAGGCCCACTTGCCCAGTGCCACCACTCATATCTGGTGTAACAGTAGTGTAAATTATAAAAAAAATATTTTTTTTGACTGTGAAACATCAGTCTGCTAGTGTAATCTAATTGCAGTTGCCTGCCTGCCAGCGTGTGTGCCAGGCCCACTTACCCAGTGCCACCACTCATATCTGGTGTAACAGTAGTGTAAATTTAAAAAAAAACAAAAACTTTTTTGACTGTGAAACATCAGTCTGCTAGTGTAATCTAATTGCAGTTGCCTGCCTGCCAGCGTGTGTGCCAGGCCCACTTGCCCAGTGCCACCACTCATATCTGGTGTAACAGTAGTGTAAATTTAAAAAAAAAAAACTTTTTTGACTGTGAAACATTAGTCTGCTAGTGTAATCTAATTGCAGTTGCCTGCCTGCCAAGCCACTTGCCCAGTGCCACCACTCATATCTGGTGTAACAGTAGTGTAAATTATAAAAAAAAAAACTTTTTTGACTGTGAAACATCAATCTGCTAGTGTAATCTAATTGCAGTTGCCTGCCTGCCAGCGTGTGTGCCAGGCTCACAGCGTATACTGTGCCCACTTGCCCAGTGCCACCACTCATATCTGGTGTAACAGTAGTGTAAATTTAAAAAAAAATAAATATTTTTTGACTGTGAAACATCAGTCTGCTTGTGTAATCTAATTGCAGTTGCCAGCCTGCCAGCGTGTGTGCCAGGCTCACAGCGTATACTGTGCCCACTTGCCCAGTGCCACCACTCATATCTTGTTTAATAGTAGTGTAAGTGTACATTTAAAAAAAAAAACTTTTTTGACTGTGAAACATTAGTCTGCTAGTGAATCTAATTGCAGTTGCCTGCCTGCCAGCGTGTGTGCCAGGCTCACTTGCCCAGTGCCACCACTCATATCTGGTGTAACAGTAGTGTAAATTTAAAAAAAAAAACTTTTTTGACTGTGAAACATCAGTCTGCTAGTGTAATCTAATTGCAGTTGCCTGCCTGCCAGCGTGTGTGCCAGGCCCACTTGCCCAGTGCCACCACTCATATCTGGTGTAATAGTAGTGTAAATTTAAAAAAAAAAAACTTTTTTGACTGTGAAACATCAGTCTGCTTGTGTAATCTAATTGCAGTTGCCTGCCTGCCAGTGTGTGTGCCAGGCTCACTTGCCCAGTGCCACCACTCATATCTGGTGTAACAGTAGTGTAAATTTAAAAAAAAAACTTTTTTGACTGTGAAACATCAGTCTACTAGTGTAATCTAATTGCAGTTGCCTGCCTGCCAGCGTGTGTGCCAGGCCCACTTGCCCAGTGCCACCACTCATATCTGGTGTAACAGTAGTGTAAATTTAAAAAAAAAAAACTTTTTTGACTGTGAAACATCAGTCTGCTTGTGTAATCTAATTGCAGTTGCCTGCCTGCCAGCGTGTGTGCCAGGCCCACTTGCCCAGTACCACCACTCATATCTGGTGTAACAGTAGTATAAATTATAAAAAAAAAAAACTTTTTTGACTGTGAAACATCAGTCTGCTAGTGTAATCTAATTGCAGTTGCCTGCCTGCCAGCGTGTGTGCCAGGCTCACTTGCCCAGTGCCACCACTCATATCTGGTGTAACAGTAGTGTAAATTAAAAAAAAAACACTTTTTTGACTGTGAAACATCAGTCTGCTAGTGTAATCTAATTGCAGTTGCCTGCCTGCCAGCGTGTGTGCCAGGCCCACTTGCCCAGTGCCACCACTCATATCTGGTGTAACAGTAGTGTAAATTTAAAAAAAAACAACTTTTTTGACTGTGAAACATCAGTCTGCTTGTGTAATCTAATCGCAGTTGCCTGCCTGCCAGCGTGTGTGCCAGGCCCACTTGCCCAGTGCCACCACTCATATCTGGTGTAACAATAGTGTAAATTTTAAAAAAAAAACTTTTTTGACTGTTAAACATTAGTCTGCTAGTGTAATCTAATTGCAGTTGCCTGCCTGCCAAGCCACTTGCCCAGTGCCACCACTCATATCTGGTGTAACAGTAGTGTAAATTATAAAAAAAAAAAACTTTTTTGACTGTGAAACATCAATCTGCTAGTGTAATCTAATTGCAGTTGCCTGCCTGCCAGCGTGTGTGCCAGGCTCACAGCGTATACTGTGCCCACTTGCCCAGTGCCACCACTCATATCTGGTGTAACAGTAGTGTAAATTTAAAAAAAATATATTTTTTGACTGTGAAACATCAGTCTGCTTGTGTAATCTAATTGCAGTTGCCAGCCTGCCAGCGTGTGTGCCAGGCTCACAGCGTATACTGTGCCCACTTGCCCAGTGCCACCACTCATATCTTGTTTAATAGTAGTGTAAGTGTACATTTAAAAAAAAAAAACTTTTTTGACTGTGAAACATCAGTCTGCTTGTGTAATCTAATTGCAGTTGCCTGCCTGCCAGTGTGTGTGCCAGGCCCACTTGCCCAGTGCCACCACTCATATCTGGTGTAACAGTAGTGTAAATTATAAAAAAAAAAAACTTTTTTGACTGTGAAACATCAGTCTGCTAGTGCAATCTAATTGCAGTTGCCTGCCTGCCAGCTTGTGTGCCAGGCCCACTTTCCCAGTGCCACCACTCATATCTGGCGTAACAGTAGTGTACATTTAAAAAAAAAAAAACTTTTTTGACTGTGAAACATCAGTCTGCTAGTGTAATCTAATTGCAGTTGCCTGCCTGCCAGCGTGTGTGCCAGGCTCACTTGCCCAGTGCCACCACTCATATCTGGTGTAACAGTAGTGTAAATTAAAAAAAAAACACTTTTTTGACTGTGAAACATCAGTCTGCTAGTGTAATCTAATTGCAGTTGCCTGTCTGCCAGCGTGTGTGCCAGGCCCACTTGCCCAGTGCCACCACTCATATCTGGTGTAACAGTAGTGTAAATTTAAAAAAAAAAAACTTTTTTGACTGTGAAACATCAGTCTGCTTGTGTAATCTAATTGCAGTTGCCTGCCTGCCTGCCAGCGTGTGTGCCAGGCCCACTTGCCCAGTGCCACCACTCATATCTGGTGTAACAGTAGTGTAAATTTAAAAAAAAAAAATTTGACTGTGAAACATCAGTCTGCTAGTGTAATCTAATTGCAGTTGCCTGCCTGCCAGCGTGTGTGCCAGGCCCACTTGCCCAGTGCCACCACTCATATCTTTTGTAACAGTAGTGTAAATTAAAAAAAAAACGTTTTTTGACTGTGAAACATCAGTCTGCTAGTGTAATCTAATTGCAGTTGCCTGCCTGCCAGCGTGTGTGCCAGGCTCACAGCGTATACTGTGCCCACTTGTCCAGTGCCACCACTCATATCTTGTTTAATAGTAGTGTAAGTGTACATTTAAAAAAAAAAACTTTTTGGACTGTGAAACATCATTTTGCTTTTTTGTGTCAGGCTCACAGCGTATACTGTGCCCACTTGCCCAGTGCCACCACTCATATCTTGTTTAATAGTAGTGTAAGTGTACATTTAAAAAAATAAAAACTTTTTGGACTGTGAAACATCAGTCTACTTTTTTGTGTCAGGCTCACAGCGTATACTGTGCCCACTTGCTCAGTGGCACCACTCATATCTTGTTTAATAGTAGTGTAAGTGTACATTTAAAAAAAAAATGACAGGCAGAGGCAGGCCACCCCGCAGGTGCCGTTGTGGTCGTGGTGCTGTGATTCCCTTTGGCCCTAGAATAATGCCAGTGTTCAGAGGCCACGTACCATGAACTCAAAAAGTTCTGAGGACATAGTTGACTTTTTAACACAGGACACCCAATCTTCTATAGCTTCCGCTCCGAACCTTGACGCACCATCCTCCTCCAGCTTATCTTCGGGCAGCACCTCTCAAGTTACCACTCGCCCGCCTGCCGCCACCACCAACACTAGCACCACAGCCGCTTCGCTTGATCTGTCAGAGGAGTTATTTACACATCTTCAGTTGGAAGAAATGAGTGATGCGCAACCATTATTGCCAGAGGATGTAGATAACAGGGATATGTCTCAGTCAGGCAGCATTACACACATGGACGTACGGTGTGATGATGATGTTGTACCCGCTGCGGGAGTTTGGTCTGTCACTGTGAAGCGGACATAACCCTTACACTACCTGATCGATACAACATCATACCTGATGTTTTAAAGCACGTTATTCCAAACAATTTAGGAATGTTAGGTGATTTATGCCCTTTATGGATTAAAACCAGACTCTGCATCAACTATGTAATTTTCCATGGGAGTTTTGCCATGGATCCCCCTCCGGCACGCCACAGTCCAGGTGTTAGTCCCCTTGAAACAACTTTCCCATCACTATTGTGGCCAGAAAGAGTCCCTGTGGGTTTTAAAATTTGCCTGCCCATTGAAGTCTATGGGGGTTCGCCTGGTTCGCTGGTTCGCAAACTTTTGCGGGAGTTTGCGTTCGCAGTTTGCGGACCCAAATTTTTAGGTTCGCGACATCACTATTAGACATATCTCTATACATATTAATCCATGTTTCTCAATGTATGTGTACGTATGTTAATGTAAAATCCCTTCGACGGCTTTTTTTCCCCCAACACCTGAGATCTCGTATCTTTGAGCCCTTATAACTTTTGTGTGCAATATTTTTTTTAAATAATTTTTATTAGACAGTGTTAATATGAGTGTAAGTGTACTTTGTAATGTATTTTTGAAGTGTTTTTTGAAACGTTTATGTTGCACAAAACTGTTAGCTACAGGTCTTTAAACGCGCAAAGAAAGAATTGTTGCGTAAAAGGCGAATGCCTGCATGCAATCATGATTTTTAAAAACTTGAATGGAAATTGATTGTGAAAAGACCACATTGCACGTGGAAAATTTATAATCCACTTGTAATCTTGCTCAAAGGGTGTTGATAATGTGCAAAACTGCCCATTTCTACATTTGACAGTAAACCGCTACCCTCCCGCAAGGCAAACACTATATTAAACCTATTAACCCCTAATCTGCCACCCGCCCACATCCCACCACTATAATAAAGTTATAAACCCCTATTCTTCTGCTCCCCGCCACCGCCGCCACTAACTAAACCTATTAAACCCTAAACCGCCAGCCCCCCACATCGCCACTACTAAATAAACCTATTAACCCCTAAGCCGCCAGCTCCCCACATCGCCACTAATAAACTAAACCTATCACCCCCTAACTTTAAATTAAAATTACATTATCCCTTTTTTAAAATAAATAAAAATTTACCTGAGAAATTAAAAAAACTAAGTTTAAACTAACAATTAACCTAACATAAATATTATACTAAACTATTATACTAAAATTTAAATAACTACCAATTAAAAAAACTAAATTACACAAAAAAACTAACACTACTAAAAAAATGTGCCACCACTCATATCTTTTGTAACAGTAGTGTAAATTAAAAAAAAAAACGTTTTTTGACTGTGAAACATCAGTCTGCTAGTGTAATCTAATTGCAGTTGCCTGCCTGCCAGCGTGTGTGCCAGGCTCACAGCGTATACTGTGCCCACTTGCCCAGTGCCACCACTCATATCTTGTTTAATAGTAGTGTAAGTGTACATTTAAAAAAAAAAACTTTTTGGACTGTGAAACATCAGTCTGCTTTTTTGTGTCAGGCTCACAGCGTATACTGTGCCCACTTGCCCAGTGCCACCACTCATATCTTGTTTAATAGTAGTGTAAGTGTACATTTAAAAAAATAAAAACTTTTTGGACTGTGAAACATCAGTCTACTTTTTTGTGTCAGGCTCACAGCGTATACTGTGCCCACTTGCTCAGTGGCACCACTCATATCTTGTTTAATAGTAGTGTAAGTGTACATTTAAAAAAAAAATGACAGGCAGAGGCAGGCCACCCCGCAGGTGCCGTTGTGGTCGTGGTGCTGTGATTCCCTTTGGCCCTAGAATAATGCCAGTGTTCAGAGGCCACGTACCATGAACTCAAAAAGTTCTGAGGACATAGTTGACTTTTTAACACAGGACACCCAATCTTCTATAGCTTCCGCTCCGAACCTTGACGCACCATCCTCCTCCAGCTTATCTTCGGGCAGCACCTCTCAAGTTACCACTCGCCCGCCTGCCGCCACCACCAACACTAGCACCACAGCCGCTTCCCTTGATCTGTCAGAGGAGTTATTTACACATCTTCAGTTGGAAGAAATGAGTGATGCGCAACCATTATTGCCAGAGGATGTAGATAACAGGGATATGTCTCAGTCAGGCAGCATTACACACATGGACGTACGGTGTGATGATGATGTTGTACCCGCTGCGGGAGTTTGGTCTGTCACTGTGAAGCGGGCATAACCCTTACACTACCTGATCGATACAACATCATACCTGATGTTTTAAAGCACGTTATTCCAAACAATTTAGGAATGTTAGGTGATTTATACCCTTTATGGATTAAAACCAGACTCTGCATCAACTATGTAATTTTCCATGGGAGTTTTGCCATGGATCCCCCTCCGGCACGCCACAGTCCAGGTGTTAGTCCCCTTGAAACAACTTTCCCATCACTATTGTGGCCAGAAAGAGTCCCTGTGGGTTTTAAAATTTGCCTGCCCATTGAAGTCTATGGGGGTTCGCCTGGTTCGCTGGTTCGCAAACTTTTGCGGGAGTTTGCGTTCGCAGTTTGCGGACCCAAATTTTTAGGTTCGCGACATCACTATTAGACATATCTCTATACATATTAATCCATGTTTCTCAATGTATGTGTACGTATGTTAATGTAAAATCCCTTCGACGGCTTTTTTTTCCCCAACACCTGAGATCTCGTATCTTTGAGCCCTTATAACTTTTGTGTGCAATATTTTTTTTAAATAATTTTTATTAGACAGTGTTAATATGAGTGTAAGTGTACTTTGTAATGTATTTTTGAAGTGTTTTTTGAAACGTTTATGTTGCACAAAACTGTTAGCTACAGGTCTTTAAACGCGCAAAGAAAGAATTGTTGCGTAAAAGGCGAATGCCTGCATGCAATCATGATTTTTAAAAACTTGAATGGAAATTGATTGTGAAAAGACCACATTGCACGTGGAAAATTTATAATCCACTTGTAATCTTGCTCAAAGGGTGTTGATAATGTGCAAAACTGCCCATTTCTACATTTGACAGTAAACCGCTACCCTCCCGCAAGGCAAACACTATATTAAACCTATTAACCCCTAATCTGCCACCCGCCCACATCCCACCACTATAATAAAGTTATAAACCCCTATTCTTCTGCTCCCCGCCACCGCCGCCACTAACTAAACCTATTAAACCCTAAACCGCCAGCCCCCCACATCGCCACTACTAAATAAACCTATTAACCCCTAAACCGCCAGCTCCCCACATCGCCACTAATAAACTAAACCTATCACCCCCTAACTTTAAATTAAAATTACATTATCCCTTTTTTTAAATAAATAAAAATTTACCTGTGAAATTAAAAAAACTAAGTTTAAACTAACAATTAACCTAACATAAATATTATACTAAACTATTATACTAAAATTTAAATAACTACCAATTAAAAAAACAAAATTACACAAAAAAACTAACACTACTAAAAAAATGTAAGTCTAAAATTTCAAAAAATACTAAATTACGAAAAATAAGAAACGAAATGATCAAAAATAAAAACAATTACACCTAATCTAATAGCCCTATAAAAATAAAAAGCCCCCCCAAAATAAAAATAAAACCCTAGCCTCTAATAAACTACAAATAGCCCTTAAAAGGGCCTTTTGTAGGGCATTGTCCTAAAGAAATCAGCTCTTTTTTTCCTGTAAAAAAATACTAAGACCCCCCAACAATAAAACCCACCGCCCAACCAATCCCCCCAAAATAAAAAACCTAACTCTAACAAAATCCTAAGTTACCCATTTCCCTGAAAAGGGCATTTGTATGGGCATTGCCCTTAAAAGGGAATACAGCTCTTTTACATTGCCCTGAAAAGGGCATTCAGCTCTTTCACATAAAGTCCAAACCCTAATCTAAAAAAAAAACCCACCCAAAAAAGTTAAAAAAAACCTAACACTAATCCCTGAAGATCCACTCACAGTTTCTGAAATCCGGACATCCATCCACATCCAGGTGGCAAGAAGGCTACATCCAGGAGGCGAAAAGTCTGCATCCAGGCGGCGTCTTTTATCTTAATCCTGGCAGCGTGGAGCAGATCCATCGTTGAAGACATCCGGCGCGGAGCATCCTCTTCATACGATCGCCACCGTACAATGTTATCTATATGAAACACATGAAGTAACGCCCTCTAGTGGTGAAAAACTGTCAAAATGCATTAAGATTAGAGGCGGCCCAAGAAATTAGCATATGAACCTCCTAGATTTAACTTTCAACTAAGAATACCAAGAGAACAAAGCAAAATTGGTGATAAAAGTACATTGGAGTTGTTCAAAATTACATGCCCTATTTGAATAATGAAAGTTTTTATAGGACTTGACTGTCCTTTTAAACATTAATTAAAAAAATTATTTTAATATTTTAAAAGTGTCAATAAAATCACTGATTAAACATACATACCAGTATTCCCATCATGCCTATATACAAATGGTATACACATATATTATTTATATATTTTGTGATTCAGACAGAGCATAACATTTTTAAAATTTCCCAATTGACTTCTGTTATCAAATTTCCTTTGTTCCCATGGTATTCTTTGTTGAAGAGATCCCTAAGTGGTTGTCTGGAGCACTATATCTGCGGCCATCTAGTTCCCTTGCAAATGGATAACATTCTTGCAAAACAGTTCCTGCTTTTCAACAAAAGATACCAAGAGACAGAAGGAAAAGTGATAATAGAAGTGAATTTAAAAGTTGTTTAAAATGTCATGCTTTATCTGAATAATGAAAGAAAAAAATGTGATTTCATGTCGCTTTAATGCAGCAATATTCTATGCAGTTATTGGTGGCACTCTCTAGTGGACCCTTTGTAACCGTCCCTAAATTGCCTCAACAGAGAAGAAAATATGTTACAATATGGCAGTGCCTATTACTTGACACTTAGTTTTTCAGTATTTAAACAACTAAGACAATTGTAAAAAAAATCAGTATGTATATTATTCTCAGGTTAATCTTTGATTTGAGTACATTATTATGCATATTATTTATTTAATGTGTAATGTTCTTTTAATCACCTGGAAGATGTTAATTATGCATGATATTTTCTTTTTTATTCTGGCCGTCTCCACTACAAGTAAAGGATTACTGCAAGTGGGCTTATTTTAGAAAACAAGGAGGCAGAGCTATTTATATGGATGCTGGATAAACCCTTTAAACTAAAAATATACTGAATTTTGAAATATACTTGAGTCTAATGAGGGTATTTACAGAGACCAAGGGATGGGCCAGCACTACTGTGCGGGTGCTTGTGTGACTGGGGTGTACTGCCTAATCCCTCCCAATTTCAGTATTCACAAAGTGTCCACAGCACCTCTATAAAGCAGTATAAATCTTTATTCAGACATAAAAACAAGCAATGTTTTTAGGGTTAACCCCTTAGTCATGCTGTAACCAGCATGACTAAGGGGTTAATCTCCGAAACATTGCTTGTTTTTATGTCTGAATAAAGATTTATACCACATTAAAGAGGGGCTGTGGACACTTTGTGAATACTGAGGATATTTACAGAATATGGGTAATTGCAATGTATGGCTGTTTGTATTTTAGAAAAAAAAATCTGCATCTATCAAAGTAAAACGATCTACTGTGTCTTGTAAAAAAAAGTAATAATCATGATATTATCATGATGAATGGAAGGGTAATCAGACCCTCTAGTATTATATTACGTTAGCATGTGTAGTGATAAATAATTCTGTACCAAATTGTTTCAGTAAAATGGTTGGTGAAAAATTAGAACCATGATATTTCACAATTTGTTTATTAAAATGAACTTAGGCAGGCGTGGTTTAACTAGTGTGATCCTATCTCAAGAACAGTTTGGCTTCTTATTTGAAACTAATAAACAATAACAAATTAATTGGAGTTTAAAAATAAGTAGTTTTCTATAGTTAAGTTTTGCATAAAGCATTATTGAAAATGCATTAAAATATCTATGTGCAAACTGTTATTATTAGCAAAGACGTGTCAGATTCTGCATAATATATTCTGAACCAGTACCCATTGGATGAAGCTGAATAATTATGGGAGATTAACGATCATATTAAAGTTTTAGTTTCTTATTTAACTAGATTTAAAAGTGTTCTTTAAATTGGTCACGCCCTGTACCTTAAAGGCACACAGACAGGTAATTACTGAAACTAACCTAATAAATATGTGTAAAATAACTTTCAAACCTGTCAAACAAATGTCAAACAAATGTGGTTTTATAGCATTTAGTTACAGTCTTACATTTCCATCAATATTTGGAATCCAAATGAACATTGTTTTTTGTAAAGGTTAATTTAAACAACTGTTTTGTTTAACTACATTGCATTTTGGCACCTAATAGGTTAAATGTTGTCTGGCTGTACGATTCCTTTTACGTCCTGTTAACATAGTTTATTCAAATCAGTTAACCCCTTCGTGGGGGTTTAACAGTGTTCACATAGGAACGATGTTCTGATGTAAACACAATGGGGCCCATTTATCAAGCTCCGGACGGAGCTTTAGGGCCCGTGTTTCTGGCGAGCCTTCAGGCTAAAGACCGCTGCTCCATAACCTGTCCGCCTTCTCTGAGGAGGCGGACAGACATCGCTGCAATTCAACCCGATCGAGTACGATGATTGACACCCCCTGCTGGTGGCCGCAAATTTGCAGGGGGCAGCGTTGCACGAGCAGCTCAAAAGAGCTGCTGGTGCAATGCTGAATACGGATAGCGTATTTCTCTCCGCATTCAGCAAGGTCTGGCGGACCTGATCCGCACTGTTGGATCAGGTCCGCCAGACCTTTGATAAATATCCCCCTATTAGTAAAAATGACATCTCGTTATTATCAATGCGATCATGTGATTTGAAGCCCGGATCAGATCATGGGGGACTGCCTAATATGCTAAGCACGCTCCCCAGGCCTATCCTTGCCTACGTCAAAGGGGGAAGCTGCAGGACGCCGTATATGGTAGGAAGTTCCATGCTGTCATAATGATATTAAAGCCCAGTGCTGATGGAACATGCTAACGGCGTGAAGGGGTTAAAAGAGCTGCAAAACATGCTTGGCATTGGCCCGAAATTATTTTTTTTTTTTTAAATCATTTATGATAATTTCCCACTGAAAAACTTCAAACCAATACCACACAATTAAAGAGACATGAAACCTCAAATTTTTCTTTCATGATTTAAATAGTGCATATATTTTTGAAACCTCTTCCCAATTTACTTCTATTTTTAATTTGCTTCATTCTTTTGGTATCCTTTGTTAAATCATGAAAGAAAACGTGTGTTTTTTTTTATCCCTTTAAAGGTACATGAAACCCAAACATTTTCTGTCATGATTCAGAAAGAGCACGCCATTTAAACAGTTTTATAGTTTACTTCTATAATCATTTTTTTTCTTTGTTTTCTTGGTATATTTTGTTGAAAAGTAGTAATGGAAGCTCAGGAGCCGGCCCATTTCTAGAGCAATAAATGGCATCAGTTATGCAAGAATGTTATCTACTTGCAAGAGCACTAGATGGCAGCACTGTTTCCTGCTATCTAGTGCTCCAGACATCTATCCAGATAACTCTTCAACAAAGAATATCATGGGAACAAAGCAAATTGGAAACGTTTTAAAATGTTATGCTCTGTCTGAATTACTAAATATTTTTTTTGGGTTTCATAACCCTTTAACATATTTACTGTAGTTGTATTAAGTTGCCAATACATGCAAGGGCGTTCTGTAGTCATGGTCAGGTTTTTTTTTTACCTAAACCTTGTTCAAATAGGGCGGGGTAAGTCAGAAAGATACGATTACCAGTGTGAAGTATCCCATCTCATGGTCATGTCTCACTATTTATAGGGTGGGGTAATTCAGAAAGATAAGATTGCCAGTGTGAAGTATCCCATCTCATGGTCATGTCTCACTATTTATAGGGCGGGGTAAGTCAGAAATATACGATTGCCAGTGTGAAGTATCCCATCTCATGGTCATGTCTCACTATTTATAGGGCGGGGTAATTCAGAAAGATACGATTGCCAGTGTGAAGTATCCCATCTCATGGTCATGTCTCACTATTTATAGGGCGGGGTAATTCAGAAAGATACGATTGCCAGTGTGAAGTATCCCATCTCATGGTCATGTCTCACTATTTATAGGGCGGGGTAATTCAGAAAGATACGATTGCCAGTGTGAAGTATCCCATCACATGGTCATGTCTCACTATTTATAGGGTGGGGTAAGTCAGAAAGATACGATTGCCAGTGTGAAGTATCCCATCTCATGGTCATGTCTCACTATTTATAGGGCGGGGTAATTCAGAAAGATACGATTGCCAGTGTGAAGTATCCCATCACATGGTCATGTCTCACTATTTATAGGGCGGGGTAATTCAGAAAGATACGATTGCCAGTGTGAAGTATCCCATCACATGGTCATGTCTCACTATTTATAGGGTGGGGTAAGTCAGAAAGATACGATTGCCAGTGTGAAGTATCCCATCACATGGTCATGTCTCACTATTTATAGGGCGGGGTAATTCAGAAAGATACGATTGCCAGTGTGAAGTATCCCATCTCATGGTCATGTCTCACTATTTATAGGGCGGGGTAATTCAGAAAGATAAGATTGCCAGTGTGAAGTATCCCATCTCATGGTCATGTCTCACTATTTATAGGGCGGGGTAAGTCAGAAAGATAAGATTGCCAATGTGAAGTATCCCATCTCATGGTCATGTCTCACTATTTATAGGGCGGGGTAATTCAGAAAGATACGATTGCCAGTGTGAAGTATCCCATCACATGGTCATGTCTCACTATTTATAGGGTGGGGTAAGTCAGAAAGATACGATTGCCAGTGTGAAGTATCCCATCTCATGGTCATGTCTCACTATTTATAGGGCGGGGTAATTCAGAAAGATACGATTGCCAGTGTGAAGTATCCCATCACATGGTCATGTCTCACTATTTATAGGGCGGGGTAATTCAGAAAGATACGATTGCCAGTGTGAAGTATCCCATCACATGGTCATGTCTCACTATTTATAGGGTGGGGTAAGTCAGAAAGATACGATTGCCAGTGTGAAGTATCCCATCACATGGTCATGTCTCACTATTTATAGGGCGGGGTAATTCAGAAAGATACGATTGCCAGTGTGAAGTATCCCATCTCATGGTCATGTCTCACTATTTATAGGGCGGGGTAATTCAGAAAGATAAGATTGCCAGTGTGAAGTATCCCATCTCATGGTCATGTCTCACTATTTATAGGGCGGGGTAAGTCAGAAAGATAAGATTGCCAATGTGAAGTATCCCATCTAATGGTCATGTCTCACTATTTATAGGGCGGGGTAATTCAGAAAGATACGATTGCCAGTGTGAAGTATCCCATCACATGGTCATGTCTCACTATTTATAGGGCGGGGTAAGTCAGAAAGATACGATTGCCAGTGTGAAGTATCCCATCACATGGTCATGTCTCACTATTTATAGGGCGGGGTAATTCAGAAAGATACGATTGCCAGTGTGAAGTATCCCATCTCATGGTCATGTCTCACTATTTATAGGGCGGGGTAATTCAGAAAGATAAGATTGCCAGTGTGAAGTATCCCATCTCATGGTCATGTCTCACTATTTATAGGGCGGGGTAAGTCAGAAAGATAAGATTGCCAATGTGAAGTATCCCATCTAATGGTCATGTCTCACTATTTATAGGGCGGGGTAATTCAGAAAGATAAGATTGCCAGTGTGAAGTATCCCATCTAATGGTCATGTCTCACTATTTATAGGGCGGGGTAATTCAGAAAGATAAGATTGCCAGTGTGAAGTATCCCATCTCATGGTCATGTCTCACTATTTATAGGGCGGGGTAATTCAGAAAGATAAGATTACCAGTGTGAAGTATCCCATCTCATGGTCATGTCTCACTATTTATAGGGCGGGGTAATTCAGAAAGATAAGATTGCCAATGTGAAGTATCCCATCTCATGGTCATGTCTCACTATTTATAGGGCGGGGTAATTCAGAAAGATACGATTGCCAGTGTGAAGTATCCCATCTCATGGTCATGTCTCACTATTTATAGGGCGGGGTAATTCAGAAAGATAAGATTGCCAGTGTGAAGTATCCCATCTCATGGTCATGTCTCATTATTTATAGGGCGGGGTAAGTCAGAAAGATACGATTGCCAGTGTGAAGTATCCCATCTCATGGTCATGTCTCACTATTTATAGGGCGGGGTAAGTCAGAAAGATACGATTGCCAGTGTGAAGTATCCCATCTCATGGTCATGTCTCACTATTTATAGGGCGGGGTAATTCAGAAAGATACGATTGCCAGTGTGAAGTATCCCATCTCATGGTCATGTCTCACTATTTATAGGGCGGGGTAATTCAGAAAGATACGATTGCCAGTGTGAAGTATCCCATCTCATGGTCATGTCTCACTATTTATAGGGCGGGGTAATTCAGAAAGATACGATTGCCAGTGTGAAGTATCCCATCACATGGTCATGTCTCACTATTTATAGGGCGGGGTAAGTCAGAAAGATACGATTGCCAGTGTGAAGTATCCCATCACATGGTCATGTCTCACTATTTATAGGGCGGGGTAATTCAGAAAGATACGATTGCCAGTGTGAAGTATCCCATCACATGGTCATGTCTCACTATTTATAGGGCGGGGTAAGTCAGAAAGATACGATTGCCAGTGTGAAGTATCCCATCACATGGTCATGTCTCACTATTTATAGGGCGGGGTAATTCAGAAAGATACGATTGCCAGTGTGAAGTATCCCATCTCATGGTCATGTCTCACTATTTATAGGGCGGGGTAATTCAGAAAGATAAGATTGCCAGTGTGAAGTATCCCATCTCATGGTCATGTCTCACTATTTATAGGGCGGGGTAATTCAGAAAGATACGATTGCCAGTGTGAAGTATCCCATCTCATGGTCATGTCTCACTATTTATAGGGCGGGGTAATTCAGAAAGATACGATTGCCAGTGTGAAGTATCCCATCTCATGGTCATGTCTCACTATTTATAGGGCGGGGTAATTCAGAAAGATAAGATTGCCAGTGTGAAGTATCCCATCTCATGGTCATGTCTCACTATTTATAGGGCGGGGTAATTCAGAAAGATACGATTGCCAGTGTGAAGTATCCCATCACATGGTCATGTCTCACTATTTATAGGGCGGGGTAATTCAGAAAGATACGATTACCAGTGTGAAATATCCCATCTCATGGTCATGTCTCACTATTTATAGGGCGGGGTAATTCAGAAAGATACGATTGCCAGTGTGAAGTATCCCATCTCATGGTCATGTCTCACTATTTATAGGGCGGGGTAATTCAGAAAGATACGATTGCCAGTGTGAAGTATCCCATCTCATGGTCATGTCTCACTATTTATAGGGCGGGGTAATTCAGAAAGATACGATTACCAGTGTGAAGTATCCCATCTCATTCTCATGTCTCACTATTTATAGGGCGGGGTAATTCAGAAAGATACGATTACCAGTGTGAAGTATCCCATCTCATGGTCATGTCTCACTATTTATAGGGCGGGGTAATTCAGAAAGATACGATTGCCAGTGTGAAGTATCCCATCTCATGGTCATGTCTCACTATTTATAGGGCGGGGTAATTCAGAAAGATACGATTGCCAATGTGAAGTATCCCATCTCATGGTCATGTCTCACTATTTATAGGGCGGGGTAATTCAGAAAGATACGATTGCCAGTGTGAAGTATCCCATCACATGGTCATGTCTCACTATTTATAGGGCGGGGTAATTCAGAAAGATACGATTACCAGTGTGAAATATCCCATCTCATGGTCATGTCTCACTATTTATAGGGCGGGGTAATTCAGAAAGATACGATTGCCAGTGTGAAGTATCCCATCTCATGGTCATGTCTCACTATTTATAGGGCGGGGTAATTCAGAAAGATACGATTGCCAGTGTGAAGTATCCCATCTCATGGTCATGTCTCACTATTTATAGGGCGGGGTAATTCAGAAAGATAAGATTGCCAGTGTGAAGTATCCCATCTCATGGTCATGTCTCACTATTTATAGGGCGGGGTAATTCAGAAAGATAAGATTGCCAGTGTGAAGTATCCCATCTCATGGTCATGTCTCACTATTTATAGGGCGTTGTAATTCAGAAAGATACCATTACCAGTGTGAAGTATCCCATCTCATGGTCATGTCTCACTATTTATAGGGCGGGGTAATTCAGAAAGATACGATTGCCAGTGTGAAGTATCCCATCTCATGGTCATGTCTCATTATTTATAGGGCGGGGTAATTCAGAAAGATACGATTACCAGTGTGAAGTATCCCATCTCATGGTCATGTCTCACTATTTATAGGGCGGGGTAATTCAGAAAGATAAGATTGCCAATGTGAAGTATCCCATCTCATGGTCATGTCTCACTATTTATAGGGCGGGGTAATTCAGAAAGATACGATTGCCAGTGTGAAGTATCCCATCTCATGGTCATGTCTCACTATTTATAGGGCGGGGTAATTCAGAAAGATACGATTGCCAGTGTGAAGTATCCCATCTCATGGTCATGTCTCACTATTTATAGGGCGGGGTAATTCAGAAAGATACGATTGCCAGTGTGAAGTATCCCATCTCATGGTCATGTCTCACTATTTATATGGCGGGGTAATTCAGAAAGATACGATTGCCAGTGTGAAGTATCCCATCACATGGTCATGTCTCACTATTTATAGGGCGGGGTATTCAGAAAGATACGATTACCAGTGTGAAATATCCCATCTCATGGTCATGTCTCACTATTTATAGGGCGGGGTAATTCAGAAAGATACGATTGCCAGTGTGAAGTATCCCATCTCATGGTCATGTCTCACTATTTATAGGGCGGGGTAATTCAGAAAGATACGATTGCCAGTGTGAAGTATCCCATCTCATGGTCATGTCTCACTATTTATAGGGCGGGGTAATTCAGAAAGATAAGATTGCCAGTGTGAAGTATCCCATCTCATGGTCATGTTTCACTATTTATAGGGCGGGGTAATTCAGAAAGATAAGATTGCCAGTGTGAAGTATCACATCTCATGGTCATGTCTCACTATTTATAGGGCGGGGTAATTCAGAAAGATACGATTACCAGTGTGAAGTATCCCATCTCATGGTCATGTCTCACTATTTATAGGGCGGGGTAATTCAGAAAGATAAGATTGCCAATGTGAAGTATCCCATCTCATGGTCATGTCTCACTATTTATAGGGCGGGGTAATTCAGAAAGATACGATTGCCAGTGTGAAGTATCCCATCTCATGGTCATGTCTCACTATTTATAGGGCGGGGTAATTCAGAAAGATACGATTGCCAGTGTGAAGTATCCCATCTCATGGTCATGTCTCACTATTTATAGGGCGGGGTAATTCAGAAAGATACGATTGCCAGTGTGAAGTATCCCATCTCATGGTCATGTCTCACTATTTATAGGGCGGGGTAATTCAGAAAGATAAGATTGCCAGTGTGAAGTATCCCATCTCATGGTCATGTCTCACTATTTATAGGGCGGGGTAATTCAGAAAGATAAGATTGCCAGTGTGAAGTATCCCATCTCATGGTCATGTCTCACTATTTATAGGGCGGGGTAATTCAGAAAGATACGATTACCAGTGTGAAGTATCCCATCTCATGGTCATGTCTCACTATTTATAGGGCGGGGTAATTCAGAAAGATAAGATTGCCAATGTGAAGTATCCCATCTCATGGTCATGTCTCACTATTTATAGGGCGGGGTAATTCAGAAAGATACGATTGCCAGTGTGAAGTATCCCATCTCATGGTCATGTCTCACTATTTATAGGGCGGGGTAATTCAGAAAGATACGATTGCCAGTGTGAAGTATCCCATCTCATGGTCATGTTTCACTATTTATAGGGCGGGGTAATTCAGAAAGATATGATTGCCAGTGTGAAGTATCCCATCTCATGGTCATGTCTCACTATTTATAGGGCGGGGTAATTCAGAAAGATACGATTGCCAGTGTGAAGTATCCCATCTCATGGTCATGTCTCACTATTTATAGGGCGGGGTAATTCAGAAAGATACGATTGCCAGTGTGAAGTATCCCATCTCATGGTCATGTCTCACTATTTATAGGGCGGGGTAATTCAGAAAGATAAGATTGCCAATGTGAAGTATCCCATCTCATGGTCATGTCTCACTATTTATAGGGTGGGGTAAGTCAGAAAGATACGATTGCCAGTGTGAAGTATCCCATCTCATGGTCATGTCTCACTATTTATAGGGCGGGGTAAGTCAGAAAGATACAATTGCCAGTGGGAAGTATCCCATCTCATGGTCATGTCTCACTATTTATAGGGCGGGGTAATTCAGAAAGATACGATTGCCAGTGTGAAGTATCCCATCACATGGTCATGTCTTACTATTTATAGGGCGGGGTAATTCAGAAAGATACGATTACCAGTGTGAAGTATCCCATCTCATGGTCATGTCTCACTATTTATAGGGCGGGGTAATTCAGAAAGATACGATTGCCAGTGTGAAATATCCCATCTCATGGTCATGTCTCACTATTTATAGGGCGGGGTAATTCAGAAAGATACGATTGCCAGTGTGAAGTATCCCATCTCATGGTCATGTCTCACTATTTATAGGGCGGGGTAATTCAGAAAGATAAGATTGCCAATGTGAAGTATCCCATCTCATGGTCATGTCTCACTATTTATAGGGCGGGGTAATTCAGAAAGATACGATTGCCAGTGTGAAGTATCCCATCTCATGGTCATGTCTCACTATTTATAGGGCGGGGTAATTCAGAAAGATAAGATTGCCAGTGTGAAGTATCCCATCTCATGGTCATGTCTCACTATTTATAGGGCGGGGGTAATTCAGAAAGATACGATTACCAGTGTGAAGTATCCAATCTCATGGTCATGTCTCACTATTTATAGGGCGGGGTAATTCAGAAAGATACGATTACCAGTGTGAAGTATCCCATCTCATGGTCATGTCTCACTATTTATAGGGCGGGGTAATTCAGAAAGATACGATTGCCAGTGTGAAGTATCCCATCTCATGGTCATGTCTCACTATTTATAGGGCGGGGTAATTCAGAAAGATACGATTGCCAGTGTGAAGTATCCCATCTCATGGTCATGTCTCACTATTTATAGGGCGGGGTAATTCAGAAAGATACGATTGCCAGTGTGAAGTATCCCATCACATGGTCATGTCTCACTATTTATAGGGCGGGGTAATTCAGAAAGATACGATTACCAGTGTGAAATATCCCATCTCATGGTCATGTCTCACTATTTATAGGGCGGGGTAATTCAGAAAGATACGATTGCCAGTGTGAAGTATCCCATCTCATGGTCATGTCTCACTATTTATAGGGCGGGGTAATTCAGAAAGATACGATTGCCAGTGTGAAGTATCCCATCTCATGGTCATGTCTCACTATTTATAGGGCGGGGTAATTCAGAAAGATAAGATTGCCAGTGTGAAGTATCCCATCTCATGGTCATGTCTCACTATTTATAGGGCGGGGTAATTCAGAAAGATAAGATTGCCAGTGTGAAGTATCCCATCTCATGGTCATGTCTCACTATTTATAGGGCGGGGTAATTCAGAAAGATACGATTACCAGTGTGAAGTATCCCATCTCATGGTCATGTCTCACTATTTATAGGGCGGGGTAATTCAGAAAGATACGATTGCCAGTGTGAAGTATCCCATCTCATGGTCATGTCTCATTATTTATAGGGCGGGGTAATTCAGAAAGATACGATTACCAGTGTGAAGTATCCCATCTCATGGTCATGTCTCACTATTTATAGGGCGGGGTAATTCAGAAAGATAAGATTGCCAGTGTGAAGTATCCCATCTCATGGTCATGTCTCACTATTTATAGGGCGGGGTAATTCAGAAAGATACGATTACCAGTGTGAAATATCCCATCTCATGGTCATGTCTCACTATTTATAGGGCGGGGTAATTCAGAAAGATACGATTGCCAGTGTGAAGTATCCCATCTCATGGTCATGTCTCACTATTTATAGGGCGGGGTAATTCAGAAAGATACGATTGCCAGTGTGAAGTATCCCATCTCATGGTCATGTCTCACTATTTATAGGGCGGGGTAATTCAGAAAGATAAGATTGCCAGTGTGAAGTATCCCATCTCATGGTCATGTCTCACTATTTATAGGGCGGGGTAATTCAGAAAGATAAGATTGCCAGTGTGAAGTATCCCATCTCATGGTCATGTCTCACTATTTATAGGGCGGGGTAATTCAGAAAGATAAGATTGCCAATGTGAAGTATCCCATCTCATGGTCATGTCTCACTATTTATAGGGCGGGGTAATTCAGAAAGATACGATTGCCAGTGTGAAGTATCCCATCTCATGGTCATGTCTCACTATTTATAGGGAGGGGTAATTCAGAAAGATACGATTGCCAGTGTGAAGTATCCCATCACATGGTCATGTCTCACTATTTATAGGGCGGGGTAATTCAGAAAGATACGATTACCAGTGTGAAGTATCTCATCTCATGGTCATGTCTCACTATTTATAGGGCGGGGTAATTCAGAAAGATACGATTGCCAGTGTGAAATATCCCATCTCATGGTCATGTCTCACTATTTATAGGGCGGGGTAATTCAGAAAGATACGATTGCCAGTGTGAAGTATCCCATCTCATGGTCATGTCTCACTATTTATAGGGCGGGGTAATTCAGAAAGATAAGATTGCCAATGCGAAGTATCCCATCTCATGGTCATGTCTCATTATTTAGGGCGGGGTAATTCAGAAAGATACGATTGCCAG
Source organism: Bombina bombina (assembly GCF_027579735.1). Lineage (NCBI taxonomy): Eukaryota > Metazoa > Chordata > Amphibia > Anura > Bombinatoridae > Bombina > Bombina bombina. The sequence goes on from NC_069501.1 coordinate 379,942,792, forward strand.
TGTGAAGTATCCCATCTCATGGTCATGTCTCACTATTTATAGGGCGGGGTAATTCAGAAAGATAAGATTGCCAATGTGAAGTATCCCATCTCATGGTCATGTCTCACTATTTATAGGGCGGGGTAATTCAGAAAGATACGATTGCCAGTGTGAAGTATCCCATCTCATGGTCATGTCTCACTATTTATAGGGCGGGGTAATTCAGAAAGATAAGATTGCCAGTGTGAAGTATCCCATCTCATGGTCATGTCTCACTATTTATAGGGCGGGGTAATTCAGAAAGATACGATTACCAGTGTGAAGTATCCAATCTCATGGTCATGTCTCACTATTTATAGGGCGGGGTAATTCAGAAAGATACGATTACCAGTGTGAAGTATCCCATCTCATGGTCATGTCTCACTATTTATAGGGCGGGGTAATTCAGAAAGATACGATTGCCAGTGTGAAGTATCCCATCTCATGGTCATGTCTCACTATTTATAGGGCGGGGTAATTCAGAAAGATACGATTGCCAGTGTGAAGTATCCCATCTCATGGTCATGTCTCACTATTTATAGGGCGGGGTAATTCAGAAAGATACGATTGCCAGTGTGAAGTATCCCATCACATGGTCATGTCTCACTATTTATAGGGCGGGGTAATTCAGAAAGATACGATTACCAGTGTGAAATATCCCATCTCATGGTCATGTCTCACTATTTATAGGGCGGGGTAATTCAGAAAGATACGATTGCCAGTGTGAAGTATCCCATCTCATGGTCATGTCTCACTATTTATAGGGCGGGGTAATTCAGAAAGATACGATTGCCAGTGTGAAGTATCCCATCTCATGGTCATGTCTCACTATTTATAGGGCGGGGTAATTCAGAAAGATAAGATTGCCAGTGTGAAGTATCCCATCTCATGGTCATGTCTCACTATTTATAGGGCGGGGTAATTCAGAAAGATAAGATTGCCAGTGTGAAGTATCCCATCTCATGGTCATGTCTCACTATTTATAGGGCGGGGTAATTCAGAAAGATACGATTACCAGTGTGAAGTATCCCATCTCATGGTCATGTCTCACTATTTATAGGGCGGGGTAATTCAGAAAGATACGATTGCCAGTGTGAAGTATCCCATCTCATGGTCATGTCTCATTATTTATAGGGCGGGGTAATTCAGAAAGATACGATTACCAGTGTGAAGTATCCCATCTCATGGTCATGTCTCACTATTTATAGGGCGGGGTAATTCAGAAAGATAAGATTGCCAGTGTGAAGTATCCCATCTCATGGTCATGTCTCACTATTTATAGGGCGGGGTAATTCAGAAAGATACGATTGCCAGTGTGAAGTATCCCATCTCATGGTCATGTCTCACTATTTATAGGGCGGGGTAATTCAGAAAGATACGATTGCCAGTGTGAAGTATCCCATCTCATGGTCATGTCTCACTATTTATAGGGCGGGGTAATTCAGAAAGATACGATTGCCAGTGTGAAGTATCCCATCACATGGTCATGTCTCACTATTTATAGGGCGGGGTAATTCAGAAAGATACGATTACCAGTGTGAAATATCCCATCTCATGGTCATGTCTCACTATTTATAGGGCGGGGTAATTCAGAAAGATAAGATTGCCAATGTGAAGTATCCCATCTCATGGTCATGTCTCACTATTTATAGGGCGGGGTAATTCAGAAAGATACGATTGCCAGTGTGAAGTATCCCATCTCATGGTCATGTCTCACTATTTATAGGGCGGGGTAATTCAGAAAGATACGATTGCCAGTGTGAGGTATCCCATCTCATGGTCATGTCTCACTATTTATAGGGCGGGGTAATTCAGAAAGATACGATTGCCAGTGTGAAGTATCCCATCACATGGTCATGTCTCACTATTTATAGGGCGGGGTAATTCAGAAAGATACGATTACCAGTGTGAAATATCCCATCTCATGGTCATGTCTCACTATTTATAGGGCGGGGTAATTCAGAAAGATACGATTGCCAGTGTGAAGTATCCTATCTCATGGTCATGTCTCACTATTTATAGGGCGGGGTAATTCAGAAAGATAAGATTGCCAGTGTGAAGTATCCCATCTCATGGTCATGTCTCACTATTTATAGGGCGGGGTAATTCAGAAAGATACGATTGCCAGTGTGAAGTATCCCATCTCATGGTCATGTCTCATTATTTATAGGGCGGGGTAATTCAGAAAGATATGATTGCCAGTGTGAAGTATCCCATCTCATGGTCATGTCTCACTATTTATAGGGCGGGTAATTCAGAAAGATACGATTGCCAGTGTGAAGTATCCCATCACATGGTCATGTCTCACTATTTATAGGGCGGGGTAATTCAGAAAGATACGATTACCAGTGTGAAGTATCCCATCTCATGGTCATGTCTCACTATTTATTATAGGGCGGGGTAATTCAGAAAGATACGTTTGCCAGTGTGAAGTATCCCATCTCATGGTCATGTCTCACTATTTATAGGGCGGGGTAATTCAGAAAGATACGATTACCAGTGTGAAGTATCCCATCTCATGGTCATGTCTCATTATTTATAGGGCGGGGTAATTCAGAAAGATAAGATTGCCAGTGTGAAGTATCCCATCTCATGGTCATGTCTCACTATTTATAGGGCGGGGTAATTCAGAAAGATACGATTGCCAGTGTGAAGTATCCCATCTCATGGTCATGTCTCACTATTTATAGGGCGGGGTAATTCAGAAAGATAAGATTGCCAATGCGAAGTATCCCATCTCATGGTCATGTCTCATTATTTATAGGGCGGGGTAATTCAGAAAGATACGATTGCCAGTGTGAAGTATCCCATCTCATGGTCATGTCTCACTATTTATAGGGCGGGGTAATTCAGAAAGATAAGATTGCCAGTGTGAAGTATCCCATCTCATGGTCATGTCTCACTATTTATAGGGCGGGGTAATTCAGAAAGATACGATTACCAGTGTGAAGTATCCCATCTCATGGTCATGTCTCACTATTTATAGGGCGGGGTAATTCAGAAAGATAAGATTGCCAATGTGAAGTATCTCATCTCATGGTCATGTCTCACTATTTATAGGGCGGGGTAATTCAGAAAGATACGATTGCCAGTGTGAAGTATCCCATCTCATGGTCATGTCTCACTATTTATAGGGCGGGGTAATTCAGAAAGATAAGATTGCCAGTGTGAAGTATCCCATCTCATGGTCATGTCTCACTATTTATAGGGCGGTGTAATTCAGAAAGATACGATTGCCAGTGTGAAGTATCCCATCTCATGGTCATGTCTCACTATTTATAGGGCGGGGTAATTCAGAAAGATACGATTGCCAATGTGAAGTATCCCATCTCATGGTCATGTCTCATTATTTATAGGGCGGGGTAATTCAGAAAGATACGATTGCCAGTGTGAAGTATCCCATCTCATGGTCATGTCTCACTATTTATAGGGCGGGGTAATTCAGAAAGATACGATTGCCAGTGTGAAGTATCCCATCACATGGTCATGTCTCACTATTTATAGGGCGGGGTAATTCAGAAAGATACGATTGCCAGTGTGAAATATCCCATCTCATGGTCATGTCTCACTATTTATAGGGCGGGGTAATTCAGAAAGATACGATTGCCAGTGTGAAGTATCCCATCTCATGGTCATGTCTCACTATTTATAGGGCGGGGTAATTCAGAAAGATACGATTACCAGTGTGAAGTATCCCATCTCATGGTCATGTCTCACTATTTATAGGGCGGGGTAATTCAGAAAGATACGATTGCCAGTGTGAAGTATCCCATCTCATGGTCATGTCTCACTATTTATAGGGCGGGGTAATTCAGAAAGATACGATTGCCAGTGTGAAATATCCCATCTCATGGTCATGTCTCACTATTTATAGGGCGGGGTAATTCAGAAAGATACGATTGCCAGTGTGAAGTATCCCATCACATGGTCATGTCTCACTATTTATAGGGCGGGGTAATTCAGAAAGATACGATTACCAGTGTGAAGTATCTCATCTCATGGTCATGTCTCACTATTTATAGGGCGGGGTAATTCAGAAAGATAAGATTGCCAGTGTGAAGTATCCCATCTCATGGTCATGTCTCACTATTTTTAGGGCGGGGTAATTCAGAAAGATACGATTACCAGTGTGAAGTATCCCATCTCATGGTCATGTCTCATTATTTATAGGGCGAGGTAAGTCAGAAAGATACGATTGCCAGTGTGAAATATCCCATCTCATGGTCATGTCTCACTATTTATAGGGCGGGGTAATTCAGAAAGATACGATTGCCAGTGTGAAGTATCCCATCTCATGGTCATGTCTCACTATTTATAGGGCGGGGTAATTCAGAAAGATACGATTGCCAGTGTGAAGTATCCCATCTCATGGTCATGTCTCACTATTTATTATAGGGCGGGGTAATTCAGAAAGATACGATTACCAGTGTGAAGTATCCTATCTCATGGTCATGTCTCACTATTTATAGGGCGGGGTAATTCAGAAAGATAAGATTGCCAGTGTGAAGTATCCCATCTCATGGTCATGTCTCACTATTTATAGGGCGGGGTAATTCAGAAAGATACGATTGCCAGTGTGAAGTATCCCATCTCATGGTCATGTCTCATTATTTATAGGGCGGGGTAATTCAGAAAGATATGATTGCCAGTGTGAAGTATCCCATCTCATGGTCATGTCTCACTATTTATAGGGCGGGTAATTCAGAAAGATACGATTGCCAGTGTGAAGTATCCCATCACATGGTCATGTCTCACTATTTATAGGGCGGGGTAATTCAGAAAGATACGATTACCAGTGTGAAGTATCCCATCTCATGGTCATGTCTCACTATTTATTATAGGGCGGGGTAATTCAGAAAGATACGATTGCCAGTGTGAAGTATCCCATCTCATGGTCATGTCTCACTATTTATAGGGCGGGGTAATTCAGAAAGATACGATTACCAGTGTGAAGTATCCCATCTCATGGTCATGTCTCATTATTTATAGGGCGGGGTAATTCAGAAAGATAAGATTGCCAGTGTGAAGTATCCCATCTCATGGTCATGTCTCACTATTTATAGGGCGGGGTAATTCAGAAAGATACGATTGCCAGTGTGAAGTATCCCATCTCATGGTCATGTCTCATTATTTATAGGGCGGGGTAAGTCAGAAAGATATGATTACCAGTGTGAAGTATCCCATCTCATGGTCATGTCTCACTATTTATAGGGCGGGATAATTCAGAAAGATATGATTGCCAGTGTGAAGTATCCCATCTCATGGTCATGTCTCACTATTTATAGGGCGGGGTAATTCAGAAAGATATGATTACCAGTGTGAAGTATCCCATCTCATGCTCATGTCTCACTATTTATAGGGCGGGGTAATTCAGAAAGATACGATTGCCAGTGTGAAGTATCCCATCTCATGGTCATGTCTCACTATTTATAGGGCGGGGTAAGTCAGAAAGATACGATTACCAGTGTGAAGTATCCCATCTCATGGTCATGTCTCACTATTTATAGGGCGGGGTAATTCAGAAAGATACGATTGCCAGTGTGAAGTATCCCATCTCATGGTCATGTCTCACTATTTATAGGGCGGGGTAAGTCAGAAAGATACGATTGCCAGTGTGAAGTATCCCATCTCATGGTCATGTCTCACTATTTATAGGGCGGGGTAATTCAGAAAGATACGATTGCCAGTGTGAAGTATCCCATCTCATGGTCATGTCTCACTATTTATAGGGCGGGGTTATTCAGAAAGATACAATTGCCAGTGTGAAGTATCCCATCACATGGTCATGTCTCACTATTTATAGGGCGGGGTAATTCAGAAAGATAAGATTGCCAGTGTGAAGTATCCCATCTCATGGTCATGTCTCACTATTTATAGGGCGGGGTAATTCAGAAAGATACGATTGCCAGTGTGAAGTATCCCATCTCATGGTCATGTCTCATTATTTATAGGGTGGGGTAATTCAGAAAGATACGATTGCCAGTGTGAAGTATCCCATCTCATGGTCATGTCTCACTATTTCAAACTGACAAGACTGTCCTGTTTTTGTATTTATTTTATTTTTTGTAAAGAGACAATAAAGTCAAAATTAAACTTAAATGGATTGGATAAAGCAATAAGAGCTAGATTACAAGTGGTGCAGTAAAATGCCCTTTCACGATTGCTAACACTTTGCTATAGTTAAGCTTTTTGTGCTAGTATTACAAGTTAAAAAAAAAAAACGTATTTTGCGCAAGCGGTAACCCGACTAGCGCAAAAATCCTAACTTAGATTATCGCATGCATGTGCATGGATTCCCCCATAGAAATCAAAGGAGAAAAAACACCCATTGCGCAAACAACATAGCGTATTCACATTAGCAAATGTAAAATATTTACAGTAAATACATAGTTAAAATCTGTATTAAATATGAATATTGCATAAATATGTTTTATCATGTTTTCATCTAATTAATGGCAAAGGACTCTAATGCATATATATATATGTGTGTGTACATATATATTTGTGTTTATATGTGTATATATATGACTATATATATATATATATATATTGTAAATATATATATATATATATATATATATATATATACTGTATATATATAAATAAATATATACTGTATACTGAACATCTTTAGCAATGTATCTGTATGTATCTCAATGTTAAAGTCCTTTTGTGGCTTTTTTTTTAATACCCGAGATCTCATATCTTTGAGCATATATAACTTTTCTGTGTAACTGTACTTTGTAATGCATTTTTGAAGTGCTTTGTGCAACTTTTTTGTTTTCGGAAAACAGTTAACCACAGCTCTGTGATCACGGTAAAGATTGTAGTGTAAATCACGATTTGGCTCAACTTGTAACAAAAGCGCAATGGAAAGGGGGCTCAAATGATCGTGATAACGCTAGCACAATTGTTTGTGCCCCACTTATAATCTAGCTCAAAATGTTAAACTTTCAAATTTACGTCTATCATAAATGTTGCTTTGTTCTTTTTGGTATCATTTGTTAAATGGTAATCCTAGGTGTGTTCTGAAGCATACATATGTTTTTATCTGGCAGGAGAGTCTGCAACAGTGTTTAAAGCAATACATTGTTGCAAACAGTGCTGCTGTAGACTGCTAAAGACACGTGTATACTTCTATGATCCTATTAGTCTACCTAGGTTTATTCTTCAACAAATGATACCACAAGGACAAAGCAAATGTGATAATAGACGTAAATTGGAAAGTTGCATGCTCTATCAGAATCATGAACATTTAATTTTGACTTTACTGCCCCTTTAACCGTTTTCAAGTTGTTGTTTTTTTTTTGTATTAAGTTAGAACAGAGAGTTTATAGAGGAAAACCTTTTCATTTAGAAAGTCTTTATGTTTTGTGATGCTGGTCTCCTTGACACTGAAATTCATTCTATGCATCAAGAACATTTGTGAGATAGCTGGCATTGATTGCAATGGAGCGCATCTCACAACTTGAAGCGGTCGTGAGTGCAAGTCCAAATCTTTATTAAAGTGAATGTAAAGTTGAATGAATAAGTGACCGTTTTTTAAAAATACTATTAAAACCAGGGGCACTTTTTAATTCATTAAAATTTACATTGAAGTGGTTTTTTTTTTTTTAAATACTTACCTTTTTCTTTAGGAAAACCAGACCGGCTAACCTCCTGCTTCTTGCTGTACTTAGCATATCGATGAGAAAACCGGCTTCCTCCAATCATTGGAAGAAGCCAGTTTCGTCATTGCGGTGCTAAGTACAGAGGAGTTGTGGGCGGAGGATCGCCGGTCTGGTTTTCCTAAAAAAAAGGTATTTTAAAAAAAAAAACGCTTCAATGTAAATTTTTATTAATAAAAATGTGCCCCTGTTTTTGATAGTATTTTTAAAAAAACGGTCACTTATTCAATCAAACTTACATTCACTTTAATGGAAAGAATACTTAATAAGAAATATCACTTGTATTACGAGTTGAAATTAAACGCGTTCTCTCTAACGCAATGATAATTTGAGCTCATCGAGTTTGAGTGACTTGAGAGCTTGAGTAAAGGGTGGGGGAAGGAAAAACGTTGCATCAAAGACAAAATAAATACACGTAAAAGTACAATTACATTCATATAAACACTATCTGATAACAAATATTTGTAAAATTATTATTAAAACATTATAAGGATTGAAAGTTATATGGTGTTTGACAAAAAAAGTGCTGCAAAGTGCTTTAACATATATATGCACACATAGACATGTCTAAGTATGCGTATGTATATAGATATCTATTTTACATTAACATAATCACATTATTTTCTATGTGAAGATCATTGGAATAAAAAATATGCATTACATGCTTTCGGCTAGATTACGAGTTTTGCGTTAACAGGGGTGCGGTGCTAACGAGCAGTTTATGCTCACCGCTCACTTACAGACAGCGCTGGTATTGCAGGTTTTTAAAAACCCGGCGTTAACCGCAAAAAAGTGAGCGTAGAGCAAAATTTAGCTCCACATCTCACCTCAATACCAGCGCTGCTTACGTTAGCGGTGAGTTGGCTGAACGTGCTCGTGCACGATTTCCCCATAGGGATCAATGGGGGAGAGCTGGCTGAAAAAAAACCTAACACCTGCAAAAAAGCAGCGTAAAGCTCCTTAACGCAGCCCCATTGATTCCTATGGGGAAACAAAAGTTATGTCTACACCTAACACCCTAACATGAACCCCGAGTCTAAACACCCCTAATCTTACACTTATTAAACCCTAATCTGCTGCCCCCGAAATCGCCGACACCTACATTATATTATTAACCCCTAATCTGCCGCTCCGGACACTGCCGCCACCTACATTATACTTATGAACCCCTAATCTGCTGCCCCCCTACATTGCCGACAGCTACATTATGTTTATTAACCCCTAATCTGCCGCCCCCAATGTCGCCGCAACCTACCTACACTTATTAACCCCTAATCTGCCACCCCCAACGTCGCCGCCACTATATTAAAGTTATTAACCCATAAACCTAAGTCTAACCCTAACTCTAACCCCCCCTAACTTAAATATAATTTAAATAAATATAAATAAAATAACTATCATTAACTATATTATTCCTATGTAAAACTAAATACTTACCTATAAAATAAACCCTAAGCTAGCTACAATATAACTAATAGTTACATTGTAGCTAGCTTAGGGTTTATTTTTATTTTACAGACAAGTTTGTATTTATTTTAACTAGGTACAATAGTTACTAAATAGTTATTAACTATTTAATAACTACCTAGCTAAAATAAAGACAAAAGTACCTGTAAAATAAAACCTAACCTAAGTTACAATTACACCTAACATTACACTATAATTAAATAATTTAACTAAATTAAATAAAATTATCTAAAGTACAAAAAAAACAAACACTAAATTACAGAAAATAATAAACAAATTACAAGATTTTTAAACTAATAACACCTAATCTAATCCCCCTAACAAAATAAAAAAGCCCCCCCAAAATAAAAAAGCCCTACCCTACACTAAATTACAAATAGCCCTTAAAAGGGCCTTTTGCGGGGCATTGCCCCAAAGTAATCAGCTCTTTTACCTAAAAAAAATACAAATCCCCCCAACATTAAAACCCACCACCCGCACAACCAACCCTACTCTAAAACCCACCCAATCCCCCTTAAAAAAAACCTAACACTAACCCCCTGAAGATCACCCTACTGAGAGATGTCTTCATCCAACCGGGCAGAAGTGGTCCTCCAGACAGGCAGAAGTCTTCATCCAAGCTGGGCAGAAGTGGTCCTCCAGATGGGCAGAAGTCTTCATCCAGACGGCATCTTCTATCTTCATCCAGACGGCATCTTCTATCTTCATCCATCCGGCGCGGAGCAGGTCCATCTTCAAGACATCCGATGCGGAGCATCCTCTTCATCCGGAGTCTTCTTACTAAATGATGGTACCTTTAAGTGACGTCATCCAAGATGGAGTCCCTTCAATTCCGATTGGCTGACAGAATTCTATCAGCCAATTGGAATTAAGGTAGAAAAAATCCTATTGGCTGATGCAATCAGCCAATAGGATTGATCTGGCATTCTATTGGCTATTCCAATCAGCCAATAGAATGCAAGCTCAATCCTATTGGCTGAATGCATTAGCCAATAGGATTTTTCTACCTTAATTCCGATTGGCTGATAAAATCAGCCAATCGGAATTGAAGGGACGCCATCTTGTCGGAGGCTGCCGATATATTAGCCAAAATTAGACCCGGCTCAACTAGGTAAAAAATAGGAAAAAGGTGCTTTTTGAGACCTTTTTCCCATTCAATTTTAAATGCCTCCCAATAAAATAAACTCAACACGTCAAATCCCCTCTATCCACCATAACCCCCACCTTGCAACTTATAATAGATGTATTAACCACTAAACCGACAACCCCCCACATCGCAACTAACAATAAAAGTTATTAACCTCTAAACAACCATTCACCCACATCACAACTAACAAAAAAGTATTAAACTCTAAACCGCCATTCCCCCACATCGCAAAGTACCTATTTAAACTATTAACCCCTTATCCGCAATCCCCCCACAATGCAATCTACCTATTTAAACTATTAGCCCTAATCTGTCAGCCCCCACAACGCAAATAAATATTCTAATCACTATGCCTCCTAACCTAACACCCCCTAATTTAACCCCGATTACATAAATTAAAAAAATACTCAGCTACAATTAAATTAAAAATCCTAACATTAATTTAAAAATAAAACCTAAAATTAAATTACAATAATTAAATTTAAAATTACAAAAAATAAAAAAGTCTTAAATTACAGAAAAACAAACAAATTATTAAAAATTAAAAAATTAAACCTAATCTAATAACCCTATAAAAAATAAAAAGCCCCCCAGAAATAAAAACACTCCCTAATCTAAGAATAAACTCTTTTTGAGCTCAAATTTTTTAGGAAAACTCAAAACTCATGTAAATAGTTTGGGTTGAAAAATAGATGCACTAAGCACCCCTAAACCGCCACATGGCACACTATTATAGTCTCCCTACACTAGTAACCTCTAAACTGTTAATACCTCATCACAATCTACTAACTTATTAACCCCCTAACTGCACCAATCCACATTGCAAAATACTCCAACCTATTAACCCTCTAACCGTCACAACCCTGATCACAAAATACCCCCTAACCTCCTAAAAACTTACCCCCCACACCCCTAACTTAAGGCCCCCAAAGTTAAAAAAAACACACAAAAAACCCACTACCATTATAAAAAAATAAAAAACACAACATTACACAAAATAAAAAAAACAAAAAGGGCATTTTCAGTGCCCTAGCTGAAATGATTAGCTTTTATGCATACAAAATCCCTATCCTGAAACAAAAGTAATCTCCCACTCCCAAAAAAATACCTATCTTTAAAAAACCCTATCCTAAAAAAATGCCTTTGAAAAGTGCATCAGCTATTTTGTGAAAACCCTATCCTAAAAAGATTTGCCCTGAAAAGGTTATCAGTGATTAAGTTCTTTTGAGAAGAAAAAAAAATCCTATCGTAAAACTAAAAAACCCAAGCAAAAATAAAAACTTCCTCTAAATTACAAAAGTTTGTACTCACCAAACTTTAATCTGGCTCCTTAGGGGGCAGCTACTGTTCCATGGCGCTCCTCTTGGGCTTTCTTCTTTTTCCTTCATCATCTGTCTACTTTTCGTCTGATTTTCCATCCGATGTATCTCCATGCTGTCTATGCAGCACACTAAATGCAAGGTTCCCTTTTATATATGGGTGCCCTTGCATTTCTATTGGCTGATTTTTTAATTCTTAGTCCAGTCAGCAAACAGAATGAAAACTTTTTGTATTGGCTTACTAAATGCAATGAAAGGGCACCACAATATAAGGAGGAACCTTGCATCCAAGCTCGAGTGCACTGCGGAAACATGTTAACTTCACAGTCACATATAATTTAAATGTTTTTTAATATTATAATATATTTTTTAGTCTGACAATTTTTTTCTTGATGTAAAATGATGAATTTGGGATTAATTAACTGTACAGTTAAAATGTGTTTTAGTAAGAGACAGGTCTCTTTGTCATTGGTTTTAAGTGAGGGTTTTGGCTCATAAAAGTCTTCTCAGATCCATTAATGTAATTTTATGGCATCTTGTTTTGGAAAAAAAAAATTCTCTACTAACAATTACCTAGATTATGAGTTGTGCGTTCGTGTTTTAACGCTGAAAAAATGATGTTTTTTCATGGGACTTCCATAATGCTGCCATTACGAGTTTTGCGGTGAGGCAAAAAAAAACGGCGTTCCAGCCTATACCGACAAGATCCGTTCCGTAATCTAAAAGCATTAGTTATGAGTTTTACGCTACAAATCTGTAACATAAAACTCATAACTATACAGCTACAAAGTACACTAAACACCCATAAACTACCTATTAACCCCTAAACCAAGGCATCGCAAATACTATATTAAAGTTATTAACCCCTAATCTGCCGCTCCCAACATCGCCGCCAAAATATAACAAACACTAAATTACGAAAAATAACAAACAAAATTATCCAAAACAAAAAAGAATTACACCTAATCTAATAGCCCTATCAAAATAAAAAAGCACACCCAAAAAAAAACCCCTAGCCTACAATAAACTACCAATAGCCCTTAAAAGGGCCTTTTGTGGGGCATTGCCCCAAAGATATCAGCTCTTTTCCCTGAAAAAAAATGCAAAGACCCCCCAGCAGTAAATCCCACCACCCAACCAACCCCCAAAATAAAAACCTAATTCTAAAAAAACCTAATCTACCCATTGCCCCGAAAAGGGCATTTGTATGAGCATTGCTCTTTTGCTGCCCAAACCCTAAACTAAAAAAAAAAAACACCCAAATTTATTTTTAAAAAAAACCTATCACTAACCCCAAAGATCCACTTACATTTTTTGAAGTCCCGCTTGAACGATCTTCATCCAGGCGGCGAGAAGTCTTCATCCAGGCGGCCTCTTCTATCTTCATCCAGGCAGCATCTTCTATCTTCATCCCGGAGGTGCGGAGCGGGTTCATCCTGAAGACATCCGGCGTGGAGCATCCTCTTCATACGGTCACCGCCTGGATGAAGATAGAAGAGGCCGCCTGGATGAAGACTTCTTGCCACCTTTTGGGTGTTTTTTTTTTAGTTTAGGGTTTGGGCTTGTAAAAGAGCTAAATTATCTTTTAACCCCTTAAGGACCAAGGCCATTTTTCAATTTCTTTCCCTTAAAGGGCTACTAAACCCAAAATCTTTCTTTCATGATTCAGATAGAGAATACAAATTTAAACAACATTACAATTTACATCTATTATTTATTTTGCTTCATTTTTTAGTTATCCTTAGTTGAAGAAAAAGCAATGCACATGGGTGAGCCAATCACATGAGGCTTCTATGTGCAGCAACCAATCAGCAGCTACTGAGCATATCTAGATATGCTTTCCAGCAAAGAATATCAAGAGAATAAAACAAATGAGATAATAGAAGTAAATTAGAAAGATGTTTAAAATTGCATTCTCTTTCTAAATCATGAAAGAAAAAATGTGGGTTTCATGTCCCTTTAAGGACCAGGGCTATTTTTACATTTCTGCGGTGTTTGTGTTTAGCTGTAATATTCCTCTTACTCATTTACTGTACCCCCACATATTATACACTGTTTTTCTCACCACTAAATGGACTTTCTAAAGATACCATTATTTTCATCATATCTTATAATTTTCTATTAAAAATATTATAAAATATGAGGAAAAAATGGAAAAAAACACACTTTTTCTAACTTTGACCCCCAAAATCTGTTACACATCTACAACCACCAAAAACAACCATGCTAAATAGTTTCTAAATTTTGTCCTGAGTTTAGAAATACCCAATGTTAACATGTTCTTTGCTTTTTTTGCAAGTTATAGGGCAATAAATACAAGTAGCACTTTGCTATTTCAAAACCACTTTTTTTCAAAATGAGCGCTAGTTACATTGGAACCCTGATATCTGTCAGGAATACCTGAATATCCCTTGACATGTATATATATTTTTTTTAGAAGACATCCCAAAGTATTGATCTAGGCCCATTTTGGTATATTTCATGCCACCATTTCACCGCCAAATGCGATCAAATAAAAAAAATGTTCACTTTTTCACAAATTTTTTCACAAACTTTAGGTTTCTCACAGAAATTATTTACAAACAACTTGTGCAATTATGGCATAAATGGTTGTAAATGCTTCTCTGGGATCCCCTTTGTTCAGAAATAGCAGACTTATATGGCTTTGGCGTTGCTTTTTGGTAATTAGAAGGCCGCTAGATGCCGCTGCGCACCACACATGTATTATGCCCAGCAGTGCAGGGATTAATTATGTAGCTTGTAGGGAGCTTGCAAGGTTAATTTTAGCTTTAGCATAGAGATCAGCCTCCCACCTGACACATCAGACCCCCTGATCCCTCCCAAACAGCTCCCTTCCTTCCCCCACCCCACAATTGTCCCTGCCATCTTAAGTACTGGCAGAAAGTCTGCCAGTACTAAAATAAAAGGTATATTAAAAAAAAAAAAAAAAAAAAAAAATTGTATAGCATATTTACATATGCTGCTGTGTAGGATCCCCCTTAGCCCCCAACCTCCCTGATCCCCCCCCAAACAGCTCTCTAACCCTTCCCCTCTACCTTACTGGGAGCCATCTTGGGTACTGGCAGCTGTCTGCCAGGACCCAATTTAGAAAAAAAAATGCCCTTTTTGCCCTCCCAGATCCCTTACAACTAACATTGTCTGCTGCCCCCCCCTGTCTCCCACTTATGTTTCTGTAGTATAGCGGTTCCCACCCGCTCCCTCCCCGTGCACACGCCCGCCCGCTGCTCCCCGTGCACGCGCGCACACCTGTGCGCGCTCCCGACAACCCCACCCCCGATCCCGCCCCCCTCTCTCTTCAATCTTACATCGATGGCAGCCCACCTGCCTCCCACGTGGGCTCCCACCCACCAACGATTGCGGCCATCGATGCCGGTGCAGAGAGGGCCACAGAGTGGCTCTCTCTGCATCGGATGGGGGAAAAATGTTATTGCAGGATGCCTCGATATCCTGATCGCTTCCAGCCGCTTTAATCCCCAAAGTCGTACAGGGTACGTCGCTGGTCTTTAAAGACCAGGTTGTGTGCGACGTACCCTGTACGACTCGTGTCGTTAAGGGGTTAAGGGCAATGGGTAGCATAGGTTTTTTTAGATAGTTTTTTTTATTTTGTGGGTTTGGGGGGCTGGGGGTTTGTAATGTTAGTGGGTCTTTGTATTTTTTTTTTTTCAGGTAAAAGAGCTGTTTAACGTAGGGCAATGCCCTACAGAATGCCCTTTTAAGGACTGTTGGTAGTTTATTCTAGATTAGGTTTTTTATTTTGGGGTGTTTTTTTTTTTTAAATGGGTATTAGAATAGGAATAATTTTTATTATTTTTGATAATTTGTTATTTTGTGTAATGTATTTTTTTCGTTTTGGGGTGGGTTTTTATTTTTATATTAGGGCTTGGGCATTTCATAAAAGAGGTAAATGCCCTTTTAAGGGCAGGAAAAAGAGCTAAATGCCCTTTTTTTTAGGGCAATGGGTAGATTAGGTTTTACTTTATTTTTATTTTGTGGGTTTGGGGGGTGGGGGTTTGTATACTGTTAGGGGGTGTTTGTTTTGTTTTGTAGCAAAAGAGCTGTTAACTTTAGGGCAATGCCCTACAAAAGGCCCTTTTAAGGGCCCTTGGTAGTTTACTATAGATTTGTTTTGTTTTTTATTGTGGGTTGTTTTTTTTGTTTTTTTAAAGGGTATTAGAATAGGAATAATTTTTATTGTTTTGTATTATTTTGTTTGTTATTTTTTGTACTGGTAGGATTTTTATTTTTTGTGATTTTAGTGTTTTTTATTTTTTGTAATTTTAGGTTTTAGTGTAAGGCAGGATAGGTTTTATTTCACAGGTAAGTTTGTATTTATTTTAACTAGGTAGTTAGTAAATAGTTAATAACTATTTACTAACTAGTCTACCTAGTTAAAATAAATACAAACTTACCTGTGAAATAAAAGTAAATCCTAAGCTAGCTACAATATAACTATTAGTTATATTGTAGCTAGCTTAGGTTTTATTTCACAGATATGTATTTTGTTTTAAATAGGTATTATTTTGTTAATAATTGTAACTTTAGTTTAGCTCTATTTTAATTATTTTAAAGTTAGGGGGTGTTAGGGTTAGGGGTAGGTTTAGGGGTTAATATACTTTCATTTAAGTTGTTGCGATGTGGGGGGCTGACGGTTTAGGGGTTAATAGGTTTATTTAGTGGTAGTGATGTGGGAGGCCAGAGGTTTAGGGGTTTTTACCTTTATTTAGTGGTGGCGATGTCGCGGAGCGGTGGAATAGGGGTTAATAACTTTAATACAGTGGCAGCGATATTGAGGTGAGGCGGAATAGGGGTTAATAACTTTATTTAGGTGGCAGCGATATCGGGAGCGGCAGATTAGGGGTTAATAACATTATGTAGGTGGCGGCGATGTCGGGGACGGCAGATTAGGGGTGTTTAGACGTAGAGTTTATGTTAGGGTTTTAGGTTTAAAGGTAACTTTTATTTTCCCCATAGACATCAATAGGGCTGTGTTATGGAGCTTTTCATTTGCCCGCTCTCCCCATTGATGTCTATGGGGGAAGCGTGCACGAGCACGTCAATGGAGCGGTATGGAGCTCAACGCAACCATATCGCACGCACAAGCTGGCTGTTTGTAATGGCTGCACTATAGGGGGTTAAATAACCCAACTTTTGTTGCGTTTGTTAATTTCCCTATAGTGTGTATAACTCGTAATCTAACTGAATGTTCCCTCTTTTTTTAAGCATGCCTTAACCAAACCCGATCAAAAGAATTTTCTCGACTAGACCTCTCCTATCAAACCTTTTGGCTCCTTAAAGGGACACTGAACCCAATTTTTTTCTTTTGTGATTCAGATAGAGCATGAATTTCTTTAGCAACTTTCTAATTTACTCCTATTATCAAATTTTCTTTATTTTTTGATATCTTTATTTGAAATGCAAGAATGTAAGTTTAGATGCTGGCCCATTTTTGGTGAACAACCTGGGTTGTCCTTGCTGATTGGTGGATAAATTCATCCACCAATAAAAAAAAGTGCTGTCCAGAGGTCTGAACCAAGAAAAAAAGCTTAGGTGCCTTCTTTTTCAAATAAAGATAGCAAGAGTAAGAAGAAAAATTGATAATAGGAGTAAATTAGAAAGTTGCTTAAAATCTGAATAATGAAAGAATTTTTTTTTTTTTTAGGTTGTTCAAATGCCTAGTAGTTAGATTAGGATAAAAACCAGTGGAGGCTCCAGTTTTTTGGGGCAAATGAAAAATAAAATAAAATGCCATTGTGGTGGAACAGTAATGTTGATTTTTTTTTTTTAGGTGGGGGTGCGTAATAATAATAATAATAATAAATAAACAAAGAAAATCAAATTCTTGCATTTTGTAATCTGCCCTGCCTGAGAGATCTTTGCACATGCTCATTCTGTCCCTTTAAGTGATTTTGACCCTATCTGTTAACATAGGCTATGTCTAAGCTTTGACTGTCTTTTAACCTCCCATGGCTGGGGGAGGTTTACACACGTTTGTGGGAGATTGACTTCTGTGGAGCGCACTAGGCATCGGCTTAGAGGACTGTGTAGTAAGACCTTGGCTGGCCTAGCAGAGCAATTGTGTTTTTAGTCAAAGCTGGAGTTCTGGTAAAAAATTTAAGTAAATCTACCAAAGGCTGAAAAATAGAGTTAACTGAATATGGTAGCTGCATACCTCCTGCTCATTAAGTTGCAGCAATGCTCTCTACACCACCCTGGCTGGGGCTGCTGATCCCAGCTAATTGCAACAAGCCAGGGTGGAGGAAAAAGCTGACTGCTCACTCCTCTTCCCCCAGCTTGTACTTGCTATACACACATAACACAGAGTACCATGCTGGGGGCTGTGACTGCCAGGTCTATCCCACCTTCAGTCGAACACCATTTCCAGCCCCACAGCTAAGGTATTCAGCCTCAGTATGGAGCCTCCTCCCTTGATGCTATAGTAGCAGCACCGCAACAGCAACAGGCCTAACTGGTAGCGGCAGGCCTCGGTGTAGTTGTGTGGGCCGGAGCAGGTGTTCTGTCAAAAACACCAAGAAATCGAAAACTCCAAGATGACGTCACTTCCGGCGACTCTTCCATTTTCACTATCTGTTTTTGCCTCTGTCGGGGGGGGGGGGGGGGGGGCGCACCGCCGATTCTCTGGCATCCACCCCAAGTAAACCTTGGGGAACCCCCTAGGCCAAGGCAAAATAGAAGATAGGCGATTACACTCCCATATGATTGGCTCTTGTCTCTGTGAGGGACAGGATGCTCAACCAATCAGATGTATGGATTCACTGCAAGTGATGTAATCTTGGAGTTTTCGATAGAACACCGACTGAGCCAGGGAGCCATGCTTTGATTGGCTGCAGGTCACAGCAATGGAGAACAGCAGCTTTGTCGCTGCCGTGGTCTCTTCTCTGGTGAGAGAGTTCCTCAGCAGAAAGGTCAGTGCATTGCTTCGCGTGAAATGCTGACAGCTCAGTGCTCACTCCTCCTACCCCAACCTGTAGGCTCAAGTAGAAATTAAGCCTTAGGTGGGAAATCATCAGTGCTAAACAATCTGGTGGTGTTGTGATTACTTATCCAGTAAATTTGATTATACCGGTGAGCTACTTTATAATATGAAATTACATGTGGAGTGGGATATATATGTGTGGTTTATCTGATCTAGATACTTGCAGGTGTTTAAGTAACATCACACTCTCCCTTGCTGCAATTTTTACTACTAGAAAATGTAGAGGTTGTGTAGATCCTGTAATATTGTTTTTTTTTAAGCTTTGATATGCCACTGGCAAACATTCCATAATGGGCATTTAAAAACATATTGCTAATTATTTGGAAAACATGACATGCTACCAAGCAAAGGGGATGGCTGTGATTCTGCCTCAATGTGCAGGGTGTGTTAAGACATTTAGGGATATAGGTTGCAGAAATCAGTGCAATCTATTATTTTTACCAATCGTTTTTGTCAGATGGCTCCTCCCATATCCCTACAATATATACATTTATATAGAGGCATATATATATATATATATATATATATATATATATATATATATATACACTGCTCAAAAAAATAAAGGGAACACTAAAATAACGCATCCTAGATCTGAATGAATAAAATATTCTAATTAAATACTTTGTTCTTTACATAGTTGAATGTGCTGACAACAAAATCACACAAAAATTAAAAAATGGAAATCAAAATTTTCAACCCATGGAGGTCTGGATTTGGAGTCACACTCAAAATTAAAGTGGAAAAACACACTACAGGCAGATCCAACTTTGATGTAATGTCCTTAAAACAAGTCAAAATGAGGCTCAGTAGTGTGTGTGGCCTCCACGTGCCTGTATGACCTCCCTACAACGCCTGTGCATGCTCCTGATGAGGTGGCGGATGGTCTCCTGAGGGATCTCCTCCCAGACCTGGACTAAAGCATCCACCAACTCCTGGACAGTCTGTGGTGCAAAGTGAAGTTGGTGGATGGAGCGAGACATGATGTCCCAGATGTGCTCAATTGGATTCAGGTCTGGGGAACGGGAGGGCCAGTCCATAGCATCAATGCCTTCGTCTTGCAGGAACTGCTGACACACTCCAGCCACATGAGGTCTAGCATTGTCTTGCATTAGGAGGAACCCAGGGCCAACCGCACCAGCATATGGTCTCACAAGGGGTCTGAGGATCTCATCTTGATACCTAATGGCAGTCAGGCTACCTCTGGCGAGCATATGGAGGGCTATTCGGCCCCTCAAAGAAATGCCACCCCACACCATTACTGACCCACTGCCAAACTGGCCATGCTGGAGGATGTTGCAGGCAGCAGAACGTTGTCACGTCTGTCAAATGTGCTCAGTGTGCCCCTGCTTTCATCTGTGAAGAGCACAGGGCGCCAGTGGCGAATTTGCCAATCTTGGTGTTCTCTGGCAAATGTCAAACGTCCTGCACGGTGTTGGACTGTAAGCACAACCCCCACCTGTTGACGTTGGGTCCTCATACCACCCTCATGGAGTCTGTTTCTGACCGTTTGAGCAGACACATGCACATTTGTGGCCTGCTGGAGGTCATTTTGCAGGGCTCTGGCAGTGCTCCTCCTGTTCCTCCTTGCACAAAGGCGGAGGTAGCGGTCCTGCTGCTGGGTTGTTGCCCTCCTACGGCCTCCTCCACGTCTCCTGATGTACTGGCCTGTCTCCTGGTAGCGCCTCCATGCTCTGGACACTACGCTGACAGACACAGCAATACTTCTTGCCACAGCTCGCACTGATGTGCCATCCTGGATGAGCTGCACTACCTGAGCCACTTGTGTGGGTTGTAGACTCCGTCTCATGCTACCACTAGAGTGCAAGCACCACCAGCATTCAAAAGTGACCATAACATCAGCCAGAAAGCATAGGAACTGAGAAGTGGTCTGTGGTCACCACCTGCAGAACCACTCCTTTATTGGGGGTGTCTTGCTAATTGCCTATAATTTCCACATGTTGTCTATCCCATTTGCACAACAGCATGTGAAATTGATTGTCACTCAGTGTTGCTTCCTAAGTGGACAGTTTGATTTCACAGAAGTGTGATTGACTTGGAGATACATTGTGTTGTTTAAGTGTTCCCTTTATTTTTTTGAGCAGTGTATATATATATATACTGTATATGTGCAGTATATATAAATATAAACAGCACACAGAGGGGGTGCGCAAAAAAAGGAAAATATATGCAACAATTGATAGTGATATGTATGATGGTCTATGACCATACAGGTATATGATGGTAGTCCCAGAAATGTACAATGGTCTATGACCATACGGGTATATGATAATAATCCCAGAAAAGGGTCAGTGTTGTAAACTGTCCACAATGAGTTGGGACCTCCACAGGTCAAAGGGTGATGATGGCTGTTCTCCTCCTCACAGATGATCCTGGTCAAAACTATAAAGTGAAGCACAAAACAGAGGGGTGTCTCATGTGCAGATCAACCAAAACAAGGTGTAAAATATATGTAAACCAAAGCCAAAGGAATACTCACATTTGGCAATAGCACATGCTGGTAGTGGCAGGCTGATATATCTGGATGTATCAGCTCACCCTCTCTCCAGGTATTCAGGTACCAACCGGATGCCATACTGGATACAAGGCTTGTTTCTATTCAAAAAAGCTCAAATCAGAAGACAAAAAGGTGCTAGCACTATGCTCAAGTTAAAAAGGATTGTGTATTTAAAATCATCAACTCTTAAAAACAAAGAGCAGTGAGTGAAATAGGGGTGTCCAAGTTTTACCCCCTATCTGCAACACGTTTCTCGGATATAGCTGCCGTTTCATCAGGCATCTAGCACCTTACACAATTCCATATTATTTAAATCTTTAGTGGGCCAATCAACAAAGGCCCCGCCCCTAATGGGCATATTGAATATACATGTGTGAACAATAAAACAATCATAGTTGATTTCTGTCTTCCGAAAACATCATAACAAATAAAAAAACAACATAATATATATAAAAAAATAAACAATATAAGTTGACATGTACAATCATAATAAATCCACATATATTGTATTGGTATGGGAGGAGCCATATGAGGGTGGGGCTTTATTTAAAGGAGTGGGGTCTAGCAACCCTTTATCTTCCAAATTCATTTAAACTGTTCCACCAGAAGTGATCCACTAGTCACAAATTAGAGCGTAATATATTAACTGCACCAAAAACAAATACTTATCCACATTTACTTTCAGCTATCTCCCAAGGCTCTATGTGTTACATGATGTGATAAGCCATACTGAGTGTGCCGAATGCATATATAAAAAAATATGATATAACTGCTCCTAAAGCCAATAAATCTAATAATAAATGTGTTTAGCTGCAAAGAATAACATACTGTGATTTGCCAGGTTAAGTAGGCTACAAATCCTGAGTATTGTGCTATACTTAATGATTAGATCAAAAGCTTTGACTCATAGTGAACAAAAAGGGCTTTCTCCATGCCAGAGGATTACTGTCAGCAAACTACGTACTGCTTTGCTTCATCATCACTCAGAACTCCCTGGAGAACACGGTTTACTTAACTTCCCAGTTTTTGAGTCACTAAATGTGTGAGTCATTAGGGCAGCCCCAGATCCTCTGCTCTTTAATGGAAAAGTTATATTCAGAATTGTTAACGATGTCTCATAGTCTGCATTGCAAAATGGTTAGAATACTTACACTGCTTATTTATCCAGTCATGGGATTTAGTGATTTCCTAACACAACCCTAGAGGGAAGGCTGTGCCAAATACACCTGCCATTTCTTGGTGTAAGCAGTACTCATACATCACTTGCAATTAAAAACTTATAGCACGCAAACATTACAATATAAACAACATTTTGCTTGATTGAAAAAATCCATTAGTTTGAAACTATTCACACATACTAATATTTAAAATTGTTACTTCTATAAACTATATACATTTATTATTATTATTATTATTACTATTATTATTGTTATTATTTTATTATTAATAACAATAATCATCATCATTCCAGTGCTATAAAAATTAGGTGCAAGACAAAATCATAAAACATGACGAACTAGAATTACAAAACTGAAACCCTGACTGTGTCCCCTATAAAATCCAGTCATGAAGATGCCATCTAGTTAGAAGGTTTCCTAGGCAGATAAAATGTTGCAAGGCAGCGGGGTTGACCCTTTACAGTTTAAGTAATGTTAAAATCCAGGAAAATAAAAATAAAAACCCTTAATCTAAAAATAAACTACCAATAGCCCTTAAAAGGGCCCTTTGAAGCCAAAAGCGATATGTATGTATGTCTAAGTGGTTTAACATGACATTATCTCTACAGTGGATGTGTATTGGTTGGCTTATGTATTTTGCTATTTTTAATACTGTAGAAGTGCTTATTAATTATTATTAATTTATAACTTTAATTGCTTGAGCAGGTAGGTTTTGTTTCTGTTTGGTGACGTTCTTTCATAATGTCATCCAATTTGACGTTGGTAATGCCAATGTGTTTTGCATATGCACAAAACCAATTCTAAAAATATTTTGCAGTACTCAGTAATGTTTGGAAAGTATTTTCAGGGGGATTAAAAAAAAATACCCCTGTAAATGTGTGGGTAGTATCAAGAATTTGGATTTTGATCAGTCAAAAAAGGCTGGTACATGTTATATTGGAGCAATTTTCACAGAACTGATAATGAAAAAAGTGCTGTCAATAAATAAATAAATAAATAAATAAATAAATAATGAAAATAGATTATTGGAATCATGCTGACATTGAAAAGAAGTGATCTGCAGTCATCAACAATTCAACATGTAGATAATTATCAAAAGATAGATTGTAAAAAACTCCTTTTATATAGATTATAAAACCTTTTGTGAAAAGTTTTCATGTAAGTTATAGAAGGTGCACTAAAATGGTTTTGCGAAGCTTGTAGTAAATTAATTATCGTATGTTTTCAAATGGATTTAAATGGTTTTGAATTAAAAAACCTATATAAAAAAAAAAGATGCCACACATTTCATATTTGAATTCTGATGGACTGAAGCTGGAACCAGTTGTGAATTATATTTCTAATGAGGGGTTTTGAGAAAAAAAAAAAATAGTGGTGCCAAAAAACCCTTAACCACTTGGAAGAAATGTACTACCAACCTCCCAAGACAAATAATATCATGAATTGTCAACTACTATCACATAAGGAGAGGACTGCAAAAACATAGCTTTACTTAAATTATCAGAGGTTTGAATGGAATGGAAATATTCTAGAACAATGACAACGGTTGTACAGCTACGAAACACGTTAGCACGTATGCTAAAAGATAATTGCATGTCAAAATTAATAGACCCTCCAGCTAGAAATGACGTTAGTCTTTATCTAGAGATAACAATGTAGAAATAGTGTGAATTTTAGAAATAAAATGATCCATTGGGAACAGCGATTATAAGGGTCTCCTTTGAAATTAGTTTCCAAGAGCAATGTTACTGAGGTCAAAATATTAATAGTATAAAGAGATTAATATACTGTAAAAAAACTGAGATGACATATTCTCTAATGAAAATATGTAAATTATAGAAGCTTTGATGGTTTGGTAAGTCAGATGCAAAATAACAGTGTATTAAAATATATAGTAATACTTTTGTTGGATAAAAAGGGTGGTTAGCAATACTTCAATTTAGTGTTTATTGCTTAGTTGCTTTAAATTTGAAGAAGGGAAAAATCTTGAAAGCTTCCTTTTTTGTGGTGCTAAAACTTTAAAGGGAGATACAACTTAATTTTTTTCTTTCATGATTCTTTCGAGAGTCTGATAGAGCATACAATTTTAAAAATGTATTATCAAATTTGTGTAATTCTCTTGATATCCTTTGTGGAAGGAGCAGCAATGTAGTGCTGGGAGCTAGGTGAACACAAGATGACAAGAGCCATATATGCACAGCCACCAATCAGTTATTAAGTCACAGTAGTGAATTGCTGCTGCTAAATCTATCTAGGTATTATTTTCAACAAAGGATACCAAGAGAATAAAGCAAATTATAATAATGAGGAAAATTGGAAAGTTGTTTAAAAGTTTATGTTCTATCTGAATCTGAAAAGAAACATTTTAGGTTTAATGTCCCTTTAATCCAAAATAAGGTAGCAATATTATCTTAGCATCTAATTTAAAGTAATGGATAATTCACTACTTTAAATTATCTATTAAAATATACCTACAAATCCCTGTGCAATATAACGTTTTCACTTTGATGGACATATTTGTGAAGGAGAGTGGTGACAATGGCCTATATTCAATAAAATTTGTTTATGAAACAAATATCTCTCTGAAAAAACTTCCTGCAACATTGCAACTTGGAAATTCATTAAAAGACCATTAAAACACAGTACAATTCCATAGCAAAAAATGCTTAATGAAAAGACAATGCAATTATACTAACTCTCGGCGAGATTACGAGTCTTGCGTTAGCCTTAAAAAGCAGCGTTGGGATGCTGCTTTTTAATGCCCGCTGGTATTACGAGTCAGGCACGAAAGGGTCTACCGCTCATTTCTTTTTCGAGATTTTAGCTTACCGCAAATCCCCTTACATCAATTGCGTATCCAATCTTTTTAATGGGATTTGCATAATGCCGGTATTACGATTGCCTGAAAAAATGAGCGGTAGACCCTCTCCTGTCCAGACTCCTACCGCATTTAAAAGTCAGTAGTTAGGAGTTTTATGGGCTAACGCCATGACATAAAACTCTTAACTAAAGTGCTAAAAGTACACTAACACCCATAACTACCTATTAACCCCTAAACCGAGACCTCCCCCCACATCAGAAACACTTAACTAAAATGTTTAACCCCTAATCTGCCGACCGGACATCACCGCCACTTTAATAAATATATTAACCCCTAAACCGCCGCACTCACGCCTCGCAAACACTAGTTAAATTTTATTAACCCCTAATCTGCCGTCCCTAACATCGCCAACGCCTACCTACATTTATTAACCCCTAATCTGCCGACCCCAACGTTGCGCTACTATATTACATTTATTAACCCCTAAACCTAAGTCTAACCCTAAGTCTAACCCCCCCCTAACTTAAATATAATTTAAATGAAACTAAATAAATTTAACATAATTAAATAAATGAATCCTATTTAAAACTAAATACTTATCGATAAAATAAACCCTAAGCTAGCTACAATATAACCAGGGGCAAAACTACAGGGGGTGCAGAAGTCGCAGGTGCAACTGGGCCCCTGAGGGTGGTGGCCCAACTTAAAAAAAATAAAAATAAAAAATATATATATATTTTTTTATCATTTATTTTTTATTTTTATAAAAAACGTTAACCTACCACTGCCTGCACTGATATCATGTGACTGTGACATGACTACAGGGGTTAGTGTTTATGTTTTACCCATTGGTGTTTATGTGTGTGTGTATGGTGTGTGTGTGTGTATGTATGTGACTGTGTGTGTATTTATGCATGTAGTATGTGTGTTTGTGTATGTTTGTGGAACCAGCAAATTACAAACCTTGTTACTACAGCATGGGGGGGGCAGGGGGTAAACAGTGTCACTATACAGTACCACTATATACAGTATGGGGGGTGGACCATGTCACTGACTACTGTGGTCACTTTATAAAGTACTGGGCGGGTAGGGTCAGTCCAGCCATCTCACTGGCAGATTACAGTTTCACTAACTTACTATATACAGTACTGGGGGGTTAAATAGTGTCACTATATATAAACAGTAATAGGGGGTCAGACCATCTCGCAGACTGTGGGCACAGGGTACCTCCTTTTGCAGACATGTAATCTGATTCACATTTTTTTCTGTGTTAAATGTAAAAAAAAAATATATATATGTATTAAATTCACCTTTTTTGGAGGAGGGAGGGGTGGTGGGGGGGCCCTTCTTAGATTCTTGCACCTGGGCCCTGTGGTTTCTAGTTACGCCTCTAAATATAACTAATAGTTACATTGTAGCTAGCTTAGGATTTATATTTATTTTAAAGGCAACTTTGTATTTATTTTAACTAGGTAGAATAGTTATTAAATAGTTATTAACTATTTAATAAATACCTAGCTAAAATAAGTACAAAAGTACCTGTAAAATAAACCCTAACCTAAGTTACAATTACACCTAACACTACACTATCATTAAACTAATTACCTAAACTACCTACAATTAATTACAATTAAATTAAATAAACTAAATTACAAAAAACCCCACTAAATTACAGAAAAAAAGAATTACAAGAATTTTAAACTAATTACACCTAATCTAATCCCCCTAATAAAATAAAAAAGCCCCTCAAAATAATAAAATTCCCTACCCTATACTAAATTACAAATAGCCCTTAAAAGGGCCTTTTGCGGGGCATTGCCCCAAAGTAATCAGCTCTTTCACCTGTAAAAAAAAATACAATACCCCCCCAACATTAAAACCCACCACCCACACACCCAACCCTACTCTAAAACCCACCCAATCCCCCCTTAAAAAAACCTAACACTACCCCCTTGAAGATCACCCTACCTTGAGCTGTCTTCACCCAGCCGGGCACAAGTGGTCCTCCAGAGGGTCTGAAGTCTTTATCCTATCCGGCCAGAAGAGGACATCCAGACCGGCAGAAGGCTTCATCTAGGCAGCATCTTTTATCTTCATCCTTCCGGAGCGGGTCCATCTTTAAGACATCCGACGCGGAGCATCCTCTTCATCCGACAACTGAAGACTGAATGACTGGTCCTTTAAATGACGTCATCCAAGATGGTGTCCCTTGAATTCCGATTGGCTGATAGAATCCTATCAGCCAATCGGAATTAAGGTAAGAAAAATCCTATTGGCTGATTCCTTCTGGCGGTGTTAGGACTGGAGCGAAAGCATTAAATAGCGCACCACTTGTAATATAGCCTTAATATTTTAATCCCGGGAACGCTCACAAGTGATAGGCTAGAAGTGAAGAGGTGCTGAATCAATGTCAAGCATCATCGTGCCTAAACAATGAGGCTAGGGGGGATATGTATCAAAGCGTCAACTATATTGCATTCGCAGGTGACAATACGCTCGCCAAACATCACGGTCGCGGATCTGAATACGATCTCCATATTTATAAATAAAGCCGTCAAAAACACGCGCGCCAAGTACGGGGCGATGAGCATCGGACTGTTGTTAGCTAACAGTCATCGATGACATGCTATTCGTGTTTTTCCCAACTTTATTTATACCATTACTAAACCCTGCCACTATACCAAAATGTTTAACCCCTATCCCGCCACCGCCGCACCCTAAAGCTATTAACTTAACCCCTATCCCGTCGCTCCCCATCACCACCGCAACCTAAAAAACTTATTAACCCCTAAACCTCTGGCCTCCTACATCACCACCACTAACTAAACCTATTAAACCCTAATAATTTTAGTAGGGTTAGGCTCTTTAATATTAAATTTAGTTTATTTAATGGGTAGTTTAATTTAATTTTAGTATAATAGTTAGGGTAGGTTAATTAATAGTTTAAAATTAGTTTCTTTTAATTCTACAGGTAAGTTTTAATTTATTTGAAGATAGGGATGTAATAATTTTAATTTAAAGCTAGTTAGTTTTTGGTGATGTGGGGGACTGATGGTTTAGGGGTTAATAGGTTTAGTTAGTGGTGGTGATGTGGGAGGCCAGAGGTTTAGGGATTAATAACTTTATTTAGGTTGCAGTGGGGTTGGGGAGCGGCGGAATAGGGGTTAATAACACTATGTAGGTGGCGGCGATGTCGGGGGCGGCAGATTAGGGGTGTTTAGACTTGGGATTCATGTTAGGGTGTTCGGTGTAAACATAACTTTTTTTCTACCATAGAAATCAATGGGGTATGCTTCATAAGGTTTAAACCACCCATTCCAACCTACATACTGTAGTACCCCCCTTTTAGATAAGAATAAGACCAGACAACAACGTTGGGATAAAGACCGGTCACGGTTACATTTATTTAATAAAAAAATAACTGGTGCCTAAGTATTCTGTATTATTATACTAGGTACTTGAACATAACTTAACTTTAAACTTGTAAACAAGTTCGTAACACAAAAATCGGTGGCGGCATCTAACCCTAACCTAACCCCTACTAGCAGACGCCAAGGCCCCTTTCGATTTTTGCGGCGACACCCGGCTGTTCACGCCCAATGGCACCGGGAGAGAGCTGTGAAGTTTAGAGATCTTCGGCCTACATCTGCAAGGGAGAGGACCCCTAGGCCGGCACCTAGTGGGCATATCCCCTCCCTCTTTTTAGACCGTCACTCTTCTCTCCCTATGCCCGCTCCCCAGGGCCTTGACCACCCACCAGCTAGGGCATCTCCATCCAGCCCAGTAAAAGCAACCCCTCTCAGTCGAATCATGCAAACCTCCTGCTAGGGGTGGATGGCTATATTGACAACCGGGGCTTACTAAGGCTAGCTCAATTAAACCTACCCCAGCAGGGTTCACTCACCCTCGCACTGCCACATCGTCGCCACCTTCCTCCTCCTCTCCGGGGGACAGGTGGGCGGGGAAACTTTCTCCTTGAAGACTGGAACAGGAAGAGGCCAATCTCACTGCTGCAGGACCCTATAAAGGTAAGCACAAACATCCGCCTCCACACCTGCAACATTGTAACAAACACACTCCAGCAATATCCAGACTTCAAGTTGTTAAGCCCTTAATGTTGTTCCTGACCCACTAGAGTGCCCTCCACTATCATAAGTTCTAAACCACCTATTCCGTCCTACATACTGTAGTACCCCGCTTTTAGATAAGAATAAGACCGGTCACGGTCACGTACGGTCACGGTCACGAACTGGTGCCTAAGTATTCTCTATTATTATACTAGGCACTTGAACATAACTTAACTTAAGTTAAGGGAGAGGACCCCTAGGCCGGCACCTAGTGGGCGTATCTCCTCCCGCTTTTTAGACCGTCACTCTTCTCTCCCTGTGACTGCTCCCCAGGGCCTTGACCACCCGCCACAAGAGCCAGGCATACTCTTGCCACCACTAAGCCAACAGGTACCCATATTTCACCCTCAACCATAATACATTTTTATTATTTTTTATTTTTTAATGTAATCAAAATATTTCCTCCTTTATCTTTTTTTTGCACTCCCCCCATGCTCCCTTAGAGTATCCTTAAAAGCGCACCTCTGATGTCCTTTAAAAACAAATCCAGCCCAACGTCCGTTAGGTGGACGCCATCAGGGCGAAATAGGTCCTTTTTGTCGGCTGTAATTGCCTTGTGTCTAATTACGAAGCCCCCCAAAGCCGTGACCGTCCTACCCAACTCCCTGTTGACATTTTTCCTCACATTGTAAGCTGCCTTTTGGGTCACTATATGCCTCCAATACAGTCGAGCAACCACATTGGACCACCCCAGGTTCACATCCTTTAGCCAGGTCTGCACCCATTTTAAATAGGCTACCATCCTCTTAATGAGGTCTAACGTGGGCAATGAACCCAAGTCATTCCCCCCCAGGTGCAGCACTAAGATGTTAGGCTGCCCCCACCGCCTGTGTGCCTCTTGCAGAAGAATTGGCAAATCTGCCCATGAAAGGCCCCTGCACCCTAACCAGTGGAAGTTGGCCATGGATGTGGAAAATCCAAGTTGCTGACCTTCCAAACATCGCAACGCCCTGATGGACGCCCAGTGGATAAAGGAGTGGCCTACTATCCACACACTAACTGGAGGGGAATTTCCACCTAACGTACCTGGCAAAACATGAGTAAACAACATTAACCCCTTCTTGCCGGCCCCCGAAGACACCCACCTTGTTGTCCCCACTACAGCTTCATCTAATGAAGCCCTCTTGAACCACAAAGGTTTTTTTTTTTAATATGTCTTTAGTCAGCCTAATGTATGTTTTATATCGGCCCGACTTCCATCGCCCTATGCGTTTAATTTCCTGTGTGGAGGCTCCCCGTGCTGCCGCTCTGGTAGCCGCCCAATCCTAAATTAATGCAGGACGATCCTTCCAGGATCCAACCCAGCCTTCCCAGCCGCTTTGGCCAGAACCCTACGGAACTGAAAAACCAACAAGACACTGCCATCCTCGTGAACCAAGAATTGCTGCGCACCCTCAGGCCTAACTTTACTGAAGTCATCTACGCATCGCACTGGACAACACTGCACAAACTCGTGTTTTGCAAGGGGCAACCAAGTCCCTCTGCCCTCTTGATCCATCTTTGAACGCGGTATTAACAAAATCAGTCCCCCATCCGCCAAACGGATGTGGTCTACCAGGATGCCCCCCGTACTCTTCGCCTTGGATGATGACACTAACTCCCCCAAGCGTAGTGCCCCCGCAAATGCTAACGCATATGCGGCCCTGAAAAGTACTATTAAATTTAACTCCAAGGCCAACTTTCTAAGCCGAAGTGGGGTGATGGGTTCCCTCCAATCCACTGTACAGGGGTTTACCCTTTCAGCACCTGCCTGACTAAAAACGTTCTTGAATGATCAGCGTTCCTCAATGCTTTATTGAATACGGATATAGCAGACAATCTGCCCCCGCCCCCATTCTACTGACCCCTTCCTGCCTCAGGTCCGCTAACCAGTCAAGCACCTGCAACTGTGAAGCCCTCTGTACCTGCATGCCTCTCTAATGACAGAACGCCTCCCATTTTTTCCAGTGGCTCAAGTCAGCTGTCCAAGTTCTCTGTGCCAATGATGCTCTGATTAAGGGGAGGATGCCTTCCCAACCTTCAACAGCTGCCAAAGAAAAGGTGGGCATGCCAGACCCTCTTTTTACGCACTGGGTGCTGCTTTCCTAAACTGCTCCCAATTAAATCGAGAGAGTGCATCAGCGATAACGTTCCGCACCCCCGGGTCGTGTTTTGTGGTAAAACAAATGTTGAGCTGCAAGCAGCGCAACACCAAATGCCTAATATAATACACCACCCCTGGCGATGAAGCGGACAATTTATTAATGGCGTACAGTACACCACAGTCATATTGTCCGTCCAAAAACAACAGCCCTATTGGCTAACTGCCTTCCCCAAACCTCCACGGCTACCACAATTGGAAAGAGTTCCAACAGCGTCAGGTTCCTTGTACAACCCACCGCTATCCACTCCTGAGGCCACGGGGCTGCGCTCCACTGCCCGTCCAGGTATGCCCCATAGCCTGAACTACCTGCTGCATCCGTAAATAGGTGCAGCATTTGGTTTGAAACTGGGGGGTGTCTCCATAGACAAACACCATTGAAATGCACCAGGAACTCTACCCACACATCTAAATCTTCCTTTACCTCCGCCGTGACCATAGCCCACTTAGCCTGCCCCAGTGGACCCTTCAGCTGGCCTTCCAAACGGCGATTAAAGACTCTACCCATCGGTATGGCCTGCCCCGCGAAATTAAGAAGGCCGAGCAGTAACTGGACCTTCTTGATAGGAACCCTGTCTTGCCCCCGCACCTCCTGCACAAGTTGCAGCATGCGAGACACCTTGTCTTTCGGTAGTCTACAAACCGCGCTCACTGTGTCAATCTCTATCCCCAGAAATGTCAGACACGTACAGGGGCCCTGTGTTTTATCCCCTGCAAGCAGGGCCCCAAACCTTGCCATCATATCCTTCATTACTTCCATGAGCCTGTTGCACTCAGTGCCACCTGCTCTACCCACCAACAGAAAAATCATCCAGGTAGTGAGCCACCGACCCTCCTTCCAATGACTTCTGCACCACCCAGTGGAGGAAGGAACTAAAGCACTCGAACAGGGCACAGGACAGAGAACACCCCATTGGTAAACATCTGTCCACATAGTAAGAGCCCTCGGACTTCATCCCCATCAGCCTGAAGGCTGACGGGTGTAACGCCAGTAGTCTAAAAGTGGACTCAATGTCCAGCTTTGCCATGAGCGCCCCCAGGCCGCAGTCCCTGACTACCCCTAATGCATCATCGAATGACTGATAATGCACCGAGCTCAGCTCCGGGTCAATGGCGTCATTAACTGACTCCCCTTTTGGAAACGAGATGTGATGAATCAATCTGAACTTACCTGCCTCCTTCTTGGGTACAACACCAAGCGGGGAGAAGACCAGATCCACCAGTGGAGGAGCAGCGAATGGACCGGATACCCTGCCCATTGCCACCTCCTTCTCCAGTTTCTCCCTGACCACCTCTGGGAACTCATAAGCCATTTTTACGTTCCTGTGCACCGTAGACCCCACTACCCTACCTAACACCGGAATCGGAAACCCCCTCTCCAACCCAGACCAGATCAGCCGTGCTGCATCCCGATCTGGGTAATTGTCCAGCCATGTCCCCATGGCCACCAGCTTAAGCGGGGTTTGGGCCCTTGACACCAACTCCTGGCTTGGGTGGAGGTTTGACCTGAACCTGCTCTTTTGCTGCACTCGACTTCTGGGTGGGGGCCACTGTAGAACTTACATATGTGACGAAAGGAACAACTGCTCCCCCGTTCGCATTGCCTGTCCTGGAATTTCCAGCACTGACTACCCCGTTTATTTAGTCGCGGCCCCTGCCTCACCAACCCTTGCCGAACCGGTCCGGGGGAAAGGGAATTCCCCTACAACCCCAACTTTGACCAGAGGTGCATGTCCTGCGTACCAAAATGCAGCAAAGGGTTTCCTACCATCTTTCTACGAAAGGCCATGTCATACTCATGCCATGCCCCTTCCTTAAATCTATTGTGGATATCCTCGATGGTGTCCTGATACTTGAATAAGTTATGCCCCTGCAGGGGCCACCTATCCACATAACACGCTGCCAGCACCCTGAAGCATTTTAACCATTCCTCATAGGTCTCAGGCCTGCACACTTTTTTGGGACCTGTGCCATCTGCTGCCCATTCCTTGGCTCTAAACGCATCCAGGGAGAGCTCAAAAACATTCACGTATCGCCCTTCCTGAATTTTCTTGATGACCCTCATCTTGAGATGGCCATATAAAGAGTGCACCAGACAGGGATAGGTATCCCCCTGCACCGCCACCCTTCGTGGGACCTGCCCTGGCATGGGCGTGAGGCCCCCAGGCCCCGATGCCCCTACCGTGCTAGTCCCTAAACCTGGAGCCCCAGTCTTAGTCTTCGCCTGCCCGGCCGCCATTTTTTTAATCCACCTGAACATCCTCCTCTGCCCGTTACCCACCAGCCCCAAGTCTTCCCCACTATCAGAGCCTGACCCGCTAGTGGATGATCCTGTGTCAGCGTGTGTAATGTCAGGTGTGTGGTACTCACAGTTCGCCAGCTGCTCGCCATCCCATGATGTCTGTAGCGCTGCTCCTCTCTCTACTGCTGCAACATTGTAACAAACACACTCCAGCAATATCCAGACTTCAAGTTGTTAAGCCCTTAATGTCGTTCCTGACCCACTAGAGGGCCCTCCACTATCATTCTCTTGCAGCATCGAACATAAGCTTTTGGTGCTTTCATACTCCCATAGGCATCTGCGGCCTTAAGGGTGGCGGATTGAAAACCAGGTACGATGCGTTCGAATAGTCGCGAGCGTACCTGTTAAAAATGTGATAAATGGGAAAAAGTGTCAAATAGAGCTGAAGGTGTATTCGGAAAAATCTGTAATAACGTAAGCATCGATCTGCGTCGTATTGAGGCCGGTGGATCGTATGTTACGTCACAAATTGCAACATTTTCTGGTATTGAGGCTTTGATAGCAAAGTCAGATCAATCTTGCAACAATTACGACGTGGAATTCCGGCGTATTTGCGGTTGACACTTTGATAAATAGGCCCCCATGAATCTAAACCAATGTATAACTACGTTAGTAACACACAAGAGCTAAACAAAGACTGTGATGCATCTCAAAAAACATTTAGATTAATGTATATCTCTATTTATATTACTTTCTCCAACATTGGTGTGTCCGGTCCACGGCGTCATCCATTACTAGTGGGATATTCTCCTCCCCCACAGGGAAAGGCAAGGAGAGCACACAGCAAGAGCTGTCCATATAGTCCCTCCCAGGCTCCGCCCCCCCAGTCATTCTCCTTGCCGCTCTGAACAAGTAGCATCTCCTCTGGGATGGTGAGGAGTTTGTGGTGTTTAGTTGTAGTTTTTTATTCTTCTATCAAGAGTTTGTTATTTTAAAATAGTGCTGGTATGTACTATTTCTTCTGAAACAGAAAGAGATGAAGAGTTCTGTTTAAAAGAGGATTATGATTTTAGCAGACAGTAACTAAAATCAGTTGCTGTTCCCACACAGGACTGTTGAGATGAGAGAACTTCAGTTGGGGGGAACATTTTGCAGACTTTTCTGCTCAAGGTATGACTAGCCATTTTTCTAACAAGACTGTGTAATGCTGGAAGGCTGTCATTTTCCCTCATGGGGATTGGTAAGCCATTTTCTTAGTCAGAATAAAGGGCTTATTATGGGCTATAAACTGGTAGACATTTTTAGGGGCTAAATCGATTGCTTTATTTAAGTATTATATGCAGATTGAAGTTGAATTTCACACTTTTATAACATTGGGGAACGTTTTTTAGCACCAGGCACTTGTTAAGACACCTTCCCAGTCAGGAAGGGCCTTTCTCTGTAGTAGGCAGAGCCTCATTTTCGCGCCATTACTGTGCAGTTACTTTTGAGTACAGTACATGCAGCTGCATGTGTGTGGGTCTGGAATCCACTAAAAACATTCCTAGAAGGCTTCATTTGATATCATATACCCCCCTGGGATTGGTGAAGTCGCAGCAAAGGCTGTAGCTGGGACTGTAAGGGGGTTAAAATTAAAAACGGCTCCGGTTTCCACATTTTAAGGGTTAACAGCTTGAAAATTGGGGTGCAATACTTTGAATGCATTAAGACACTGTGGTGAAAATTTGGTCCATTCCTATTGAGGACAATTGTGCTTTCAAAGATCCTATGGATAAAAAATTGGAGGGTTTGCTTAAAAAGATTTTTGTACAGCAAGGTTACCTCCTTTAACCTATTTTGTGCATTATTCCTGTCACTACAGCGGCGTGGTTCTGGTTAGAGGAACTGGAAAAGTCGCTCAGTAGGGAGACTCCGTATGAGGAAGTCATGGACAGAATTCACGCACTTAAGTTAGCTAATTCCTTTATTTTAGACACCGCTTTGCAGTTAGCGAGGTTAGCGGCGAAAAATTCAGGGTTTACAATTGGGGCGCGTAGAGCGCTCTGGCTAAAGTCTTGGTCGGCGGATGTATCTTCCAAGACAAAATTGCTTAATACCCCTTTCAAAGGTAAGACCCTTTTTGGGCCAGAATTGAAAGAGATTATTTCAGACATCACTGAGGGAAAGGGCCATGCCCTCCCACAAGATAAACCTTTCAAGGCTAAGAATAAGTCCAATTTTCGTTCCATTCGCAATTTCAGGAACGGACCGGCTTCCAACTCGGCAGCCTCTAGACAAGAGGGTAACGCTTCCCAGACTAAACCAGCTTGGAAATCAATGCAAGGGTAAACAGGCCAAGAAGCCTGCTGCTGCTAACAAAACAGCATGAAGGGGTAGCCCCCGATCCGGGACCGGATCTAGTAGGGGGCAGACTCTCTCTCTTTGCTCAGGCTTAGGCAAGAGATGTTCAGGATCCCTGGACACTAGAAATAGTCTCTCAGGGTTTTCTTCTGGAGTTCAAGGAACTACCCTCAAGGGGAAGGTTCCACATGTCTAACTTATCTTCAAACCAAATAAAGAGACAGGCATTCTTACATTGTGTAGAAGACCTGTTAAAGATGGGAGTGATACACCCAGTTCCAACTGTGGAACAAGGTCGGGGGTTTTACTCAAATCTGTTTGTAGTTCCCAAAAAAGAGGGAATTTTCAGACCAATTCTGGATTTAAAAATTCTAAACAAATTTCTCAGAGTTCCATCGTTCAAATGGAAACCATTCGAACAATTTTATCTACAATCCAGGAGGGTCAATTTATGACTACCGTGGATTTAAAGGATGCGTATCTACATATTCCTATCCACAAAGATCATCCAAGGATTTTCACAAAGGTGCTAGGGTCCCTTCTAGAGGTTCTAAGACCAAGGGGTATTGCAGTGGCACCTTATCTGGATGACATTCTAATCCAAATGTCGTCTCTTTCCAAAGCAAAGGCTCATACAGACATTGTTCTAGCCTTTCTCATATCTCACGGGTGGAAGGTGAACGTAGAAAAGAGTTCCCTGTCTCCGTCGACAAGAATTCCCTTTTTGGGAACGATAATAGATTCTTTAAAAATGAAGATCTTCCTGACAAAAGTCAGAAAGTTAAAGCTTCTAAAGCTTGTCAAGTTCTTCACTCTATTCTGCAGCCTTCCATAGCTCAGTGCATGGTAGTAGTAGGGTTGATGGTTGCAGCAATGGACATAGTTCCTTTTGCTCAAATTCATCTAAGACCATTACAACTGTGCATGCTCAAGCAGTGGAATGGGGACTATACAGACTTGTCTCCAAAGATTCAAGTAGACCAGATGACCAGAGACTCACTCCGTTGGTGGTTGTCACAGGATCACCTGTCTCAGGGAATGAGTTTCCGCAGACCAGAGTGGGTCATTGTCACGACCGACGCCAGTCTATTAGGCTGGGGCGCGGTCTGGGATTCCCTGAAAGCTCAGGGTCTATGGTCTCGGGAAGAGTCTCTTCTCCCGATAAACATCCTGGAACTGAGAGTGATATTCAATGCTCTCCGGGCTTGGCCTCAACTAGCGAAGACCGGATTCATAAGATTCCAGTCAGACAACATGACGACTGTAGCTTACATCAACCATCAGGGAGGAACAAAGAGTTCATTGGCGATGAGAGAGGTATCCAAGATCATCAAATGGGCGGAGGATCACTCCTGCCATCTATCTGCAATTCACATCCCAGGAGTAGACAACTGGGAGGCGGATTATCTGAGTCGTCAGACTTTCCATCCGGGGGAGTGGGAACTCCACCCGGAGGTTTTTGCCCAGTTGACTCAATTATGGGACATTCCAGACATGGATCTGATGGCGTCTCGTCAGAACTTCAAGGTTCATTGCTACGGGTCCAGATCCAGGGATCCCAAGGCGACTCTAGTGGATGCATTAGTGACGCCTTGGTCGTTCAACCTAGCTTATGCATTTCCACCGTTCCCTCTCCTTCCCAGGCTTGTAGCCAGGATCAAACAGGAGAAGGCCTCAGTGATTCTGATAGCTCCTGCGTGGCCACACAGGACTTGGTATGCAGACCTGGTGAATATGTCATCGGCTCCACCATGGAAGCTACCTTTGAGACAGGATCTTCTAGTGCAAGGTCCATTCGAACATCCAAATCTAGTTTCTCTCCAGCTGACTGCTTGGAAATTGAATGCTTGATTTTATCCAAGCGCGGGTTTTCAGATTCAGTGATAGATACTCTGGTCCAAGCCAGAAAACCTGTGACTAGAAGGATTTACCATAAAATATGGAAAGGATATATCTGTTGGTGTGAATCCAAGGGATTCTCATGGATTAATATTCCCAGGATCCTCTCCTTTCTAACAAGAAGGTTTGGATAAGGGATTGTCAGTGAGTTCTCTAAAAGGACAGAGATCTGCTTTATCTGTCTTGTTACACAGACGACTGGCAGCTGTGCCAGATGTACAAGCTTTTGTACAGGCTTTGGTCAGAATCAAACCTGTTTACAGACCTTTGACTCCTCCCTGGAGTCTAAATTTAGTTTTTTCAGTTCTTCAAGGGGTTCCATTTGAACCCTTACATTCCATAGATATCAAGTTACTATCTTGGAAAGTTCTGTTTTTGGTTGCTATTTCTTCTGCTAGAAGAGTTTCTGAACTATCTGCTTTGCAGTGTGATCCACCCTATCTGGTGTTCCATTCAGATAAGGTTGTTTTGCGTACCAAGCCTGGTTTTCTTCCAAAAGTTGTTTCCAACAAGAATATTAACCAGGAAATAGTTGTCCCTTCTTTGTGTCCGAATCCAGTTTCAAAGAAGGAACATTTGTTACACCATTTAGATGTAGTCCGTGCTTTAAAGTTCTATTTAGAAGCAACAAAGGATTTCAGACAAAACTTCTTTTTTGTTTGTCATTTATTCTGGTAAGAGGAGAGGACAAAAAGCTACTGCTACCTCTCTTTCTTTCTGGCTGAAAAGCATTATCCGATTGGCTTATGAGACTGCCGGACGGCAGCCTCCTGAACGAATCACAGCTCACTCTACTAGGGCTGTGGCTTCCACATGGGCCTTCAAGAACGAGGCTTCTGTTGATCAGATATGTGAGGCAGCAACTTGGTCTTCTCTGCACACTTTTGCCAAATTCTACAAATTTGATACTTTTTGCTTCTTCGGAGGCTATTTTTGGGAGAAAGGTTTTGCAAGCCGTGGTGCATTCTGTTTAGGTAACCTGATTTGCTCCCTCCCTTCATCCGTGTCCTAAAGCTTTGGTATTGATTCCCACAAGTAATGGATGACGCCATGGACCGGACACACCAATGTTGGAGAAAACAGAATTTATGCTTACCTGATAAATTACTTTCTCCAACGGTGTGTCCGGTCCACGGCCCGCCCTGGTTTTTTAATCAGGTTTGAAAAATTTCTCTCTCTATACACTACAGTCACCACGGCACCCTATAGTTTCTCCTTTTTTTCTCCTAACCGTCGGTCGAATGACTGGGGGGGCGGAGCCTGGGAGGGACTATATGGACAGCTCTTGCTGTGTGCTCTCCTTGCCTTTCCCTGTGGGGGAGGAGAATATCCCACAAGTAATGGATGACGCCGTGGACCGGACACACCGTTGGAGAAAGTAATTTATCAGGTAAGCATAAATTCTGTTTTTCACAACCCTAATTTAGTTTCTGGCTACAGGTCCATTTATGTTGTTGATTAAAGGGACAGTCTAGTCCAAAATAAAATATTTTAAACAATTTTCCAATTTACTTTTATCACCAATTTTGCTTTGTTCTCTTTGGTATTCTTAGTTGAAAGCTAAACCTAGGAGGTTCATATGCTAATTTCTAAGCCCTTGAAGGCCGCCTCTTCTCTCAGGGCATTTTGACAGTTTTTCACCACTAGAGGGTGTTAGTTCATGTTTATCATATAGATAACACTGTGCTCACGCACGTGGAGTTCCAGTGAGCAAGCTCTGATTGGCTAAAATGGATGTCTGTCAAAAGAACTGAAATAAGGGGGCAGTTTGCAGAGGCTTAGATACAAGGTAATCACAGAGGTAAAAAGTGTATTTATATAACTGTGTTGGTTGTGCAAAACTAGGGAATGGGTAATAAAGGGATTATCTATCTTTTCAAACAAAACAAATCCTGGTGTAGACCGTCCCTTTAAAAACAAAACCCATTATAACCATTCTAATACATTCTGATGAGAACCATTAGACTTTTAGTTGCTGTAAGGACATACTATATTGACCAAATCCTTTCTGCTTTTTTTTTATTCACTTACAATTGACGGATGTTTGAGAACAGCCCAGTCTTTCAAAGAAGACAAATTCTATCCTTATCTTTTAATTGAAGACAGTCTGGTTCACGTACTGTTTTGTATCTTAGGACACTTCATTTCAAGAAGTTGAGAAAAGCAATTTAAATTGACAAGGATGTCTGCGACAAAAATACAATTCCCCCCTCATCATGGCTGTGGAAATAATCTGCTTTTGACCCAATATTGAGTATTTTGGTAAAGCCGATTGTTTTGTTGATCGTTCTAAAGCCACAAAGAAAGTTTATGTTTTCTGTTTAAACTTTTAGAAGTAAATATAAATATTGATATATTTTATTTTAGCTATACATTCAGTTAAAGGGATATAAAAGAGCAAACTAAACAAGGTGTACTGTGAGAGAGCATTTAATGATTGCTCTGTTGCATGCATATCACTATGCGTTTGATCACAATCTTTTAGTAAAGAATATCTAATGATTTTTCTACAAAATTCACCATAAAAGACAATGGGGATTTTTGTAGATAAATAATTTAATAAGCTTTCTCTTAACCCTTCAAAGGTGGTTAAACACATAATTAAAATTAGCTCTATAATAGCAATGCACTATTGGGACCTACCTGAATATAGCTGTAGATCCAATGACAAGAGGCATATATGCATATCCACCAATCACCAGATAGCTTCCAGTAGTGCATTGCTGCTCCTGAGCCTAACTAGGTAGATTTTTCAACTAAGGACTTCAAGAGAACAAAGCAAGTTTTATATTTGAAATATACTGAAAAGTCTGGTAAAAAATTTTACTTTTGATTTTAATGTCCCAAATAGGATATTAGACTTAAGCATTATATCTGAGATTTTTTTTTCTAAGTCTTATATCGTATACTTTAGGTAAGACAAATGTTAACAATTAGAACAAATATTTAGTATAATTAATTTCAAATATAGCAATAATAATAATAATAATAATAATAAAAGCAATAATAAAAATACAAATAAAACAATAATAAAAAAAAACCCCATTCCTTAACCCCTTCATGCCCAGGGCAAGTGTTTGTTCCGATGTAAACACTTGCTTAAAAGACAAAATTACGTGATTTTCGATACGATCACGTGATTTCAAGTCCGGGATTGGTTCATGGGGGACTGCCTATGAATCTAGGCATGCCCCCCAGTCCGATTTCCCTTTAAACAAAATGAGGAAGCTGTAGGACGCCAAAAAATGTAGGATGTTCCATGCCATCCTAAGGGCGTGTTAGGGCGGCAAGGAACGTGCTTAGGTCGTGAAGGGGTAAATAAAAAAGTAAAAATTAAATTAAAAGTGGAATGAGATGCTAAAGGATACCCTTTGCTTTCATAGTTTCAGGCCAGCATAAATCTACAGCTGGAAAAATCATAAATATCGGGCTCTGAGTTCCTTAACAAAATACACTCTAGTCCAAGGGTCACCAACCTTTAGGACCTCAGGGACCACTAAACTCACAATTTTGAATCCCGTGGACCACTAACATGATTTTTTTTTAAACAGGTGCAAACCCCCTAGACATGTGCAACGCTAAACAATTTGTTTCGTTTCATTTTGTTTTCATTAGTTAGATAAATAATTTTGTTTCGGGAAATTAGTTAAGTAAAAAAAATAATTTTGTTTTGGCATGTTAGTTATGTTAAGTTAAATCGTTTTTCGGATCCATTCATTATTTCAAATTCATTATTTATTCATATTCATTATTCTATACTAAAGTTTAGAATGGAATAATGAATATGAATAAAGAATGGATCCGAAATAAAGAACTGATCCGAAAAATTATTTAACTTAACATAAGAAATATGCCAAAACGAAATTATCTAAAACTGCCGTCCCCCACATTGCCAACACTAAATAAAGCTATTAACCTCTTAACCGCCGCCCCCATATCACCAACACTAACTTGACCTATTAACCTCTAAACTGCCGCCCCCCACATTGCCAACACTAACTAAACCTATTAACCCCTAAACCACCACTCCCCCACATTGCCAACACTAACTAAACCTATTAACCCCTAAACCGCCACCCCAAAATCGTCAACTCTAAATAAACCTATTAAGCCCTAAACCGCCACTCCCCCACATCGCCAACACTAACTAAACCTATTAACCTCTAAACCACCATCCCCCACATCACCAAAACTAAATAAACCTATTAACCCTTAAACCACCGTCCCCCACATCGCAAACACTAAATAAAATAAATAACTCTACCGGAAACATCCATACCCCCCTTATTACAAGAATTTAAAAAATTCCAACTACTATCAAATTTCTCCATCATTACATCGAAATCAGAAGTTCTAAACATTAATCTGGATCCTCAGACTCTAGCCAGAACTAAAACTCTAATTCCTTTTACCTGGTGTCCTCACTCCCTACACTACCTAGGTATAGAGCTAACCACCTCAGTAGAAAATACCTTCAAACTAAACTACCTCCCCATCCAAAAGACTATCATAAGAGACCTATCTTCATGGCTTTCTAAAAAGATTTCATGGCTTGGCAGAATCAATGTAGACGCCCTCCCAGGATCAATAAACATATTATGCAGACTCCTAAAATCCAAGGTGGCCTGGGAGTGCCTAACATAGCTGGGTATCATCAAGCTATATTCCTGCAGAGAATTGTCGACTGGTGTGTTCACTTCGATCACAAAAGATGGGTCCAGATAGAACACACTATGTCTGGTGCACCACATTTAGGTAGGCTTTGTTGGAACCTCTCTCAATTGACACCAAATGCTGGACTTAGCTCTCTACTGATAGCAGAAACATTTAAAATATGGAACACAATATTAGCAACACACCCGTTCGTTTCCTCGATATCTTCTCCTCTAACATCCATTATTGACAACGACCAATTCACATTAGGACCTTATCTCTTAGAGGCAGCTCCACATTCTATCTATAGAGACGTTCCCATATACTTTATTTCATCAAATGAAAAAATCCTTCCCCAATCTGCCATAATAGATAAGGGATATACCTTTTTTCGAAACTGGTTTCATTACACTCGCGTTCATCATTTCATAACACACCACAAACAATTCGAGAACATGGTAAGACCCCTGACAAATTTTGAACTTTTATGTGTTAGTACCCCTCCAATATCCCATACCCTTTCAACAATCTATAAAATTTTAACACAAACCCTCCCAGGTAATTTGCCCCCTTTCGTTGAAAGATGGGAAGAAGAACTTGGTAAAGTAATACTACCACAAACTAGCGCCATAATATTTCAAAATGTGACTAAATCTTCGATTTCCCTTTCCATGCAGGAGATAAATCTAAAACTCCTGCATAGATGGTATCTTTCCCCAGTTAAATTTATACAGCAACAAACCTCAACGTTGTTGGAGATGTGGGCATGGCTTTGGCAACCTAGCGCACATGTGGTGGTGGTGCAATTCAATTCAAATTTTTTGGAGATCTATAATTGGAGAAATGGAGTCCATACTTGATGTTCAGTTTCCAATGGACCCTATAATATGGCTCTTGAATAAGCCCCCCAAAATTAAAACCAAACATTGCCTCAAATTATTTTATATAATGTCTAACAGTGGGAGATATCTCCTGGCCAGAAACTGGAGGTCTAAAGAAGCCCCTACCTTGCTCATGTGGCAAAATAGAGTTACAGACTTACTTAATATAGAAGAGTATTACTATCTTAAACATCTCAAGATGGACACGTACGCGGAAATGTCTAACTTGTGGGAACAGTACCTTAAGAAATAATGATTCCCAACTTCTGAGTTAGAAGGGATATGATGAAAAGAATCCTATTATATTTCAGTCCTAGCAGATGAGACATAACTTCTCAAGGCTTAATTAACTAATTAATTAATAACTATTATAGGCTTGTCAATTCCAGTAAACCCAAACTACTTGGCAGCATACTTATTCTTTCTCTTTTCCTCCCCTTCACTCTTTTCCTCCTTCCCTTCTTCCTTTAAACCTTTTTAAGCATACGCGACGTAATTACATTTCTAATTGTAAATATATCGTTTGAACACTAGTAGTATGCTTCTCTGTTATTCACTGTCAAATCTGTAAAATTATGTTGACTATTCTTCCAGGAAGCTGTGACTTCCAGTTTGTATCTCATAATTTGAAAATAAAGTCGATATTAAAAAAAAAAATTAAAAAAAAAATTAAACTCTAGACTGCCTTCCCCTTACATCGCAACTAGCTAAATTAAACTATTAAACCCTAAACCTAACACCCCCTAACTTCAAATACACCTAATGTAAAGTTGCAATTATTAACTACCTATTTAAAAATAAATACAAACTTACCTGTGAAATAAAAATTAAAACCAAAGCTTAAACTAAAAATAAAAAACCTTACATAAAAAAATCCAATAATACAAAAAATAAAAAACCTAACATTACAA
Organism: Bombina bombina; assembly: GCF_027579735.1. NCBI lineage: Eukaryota > Metazoa > Chordata > Amphibia > Anura > Bombinatoridae > Bombina > Bombina bombina. The sequence goes on from NC_069501.1 coordinate 379,987,135, forward strand.
AAAAATAATAAAACTTTACATTACTAAAAATAATAAACAATAAAATTCCAAAAAATAAAAAAACTACCATTACAAAAAATAACAAACAAAATTATCCAAAATAATAAACGTTATTCCAATTCTCATACCCCGTTTAAAAAAAAAAAAAAATATGCTTACCTGATAAATTTCTTTCTTTCCGGACATGGAGAGTCATTTCAATTACTAGTGGTATATTCATTGGAATTACTAGTAGGATATTCACTCCTGGCCAGCAGGAGGAGTCAAAGAGCACAACAGCAAATCTGTTAAGTGTCACTTCCCTTACACATAACCCCCAGTCATTCAGCTGAAGATAAATGGAAAAAGAAGATAACATGAAGGTGTAGAGGTGCCTGAAGAAATTTATCAGGTAAGCACAAATTTTGTTTTCTTTCCTAAGACATGGAGAGTCCACAACATTATTCCAATTACTAGTGGGAACCAATACCCAAGCTAGAGGACACAGAATGAATAGGGAGGGAAAACAAGACAGGCAGACCTAAACAGAAGGCACCACCGCTTGAAGAACCTTTCTCCCAAAGGAAGCCTCAGCCGAGGCAAAAAAATCAAACTTGTAGTACCAAGTTGCAGCCTTGCAAATCTGTTCCACAGAAGCTTCATTTTTGAAAGCCCAAGAAGAGGAGACAGCCCTAATGGAATGAGCTGTAAGTCTCTCAGGAGGCTGCTGACTAGCAGTCTCATAAGCAAAATGAATCATACTTCTCAACCAGAGGGAAAGAGAAGTAGAAGCAGTCTTCTGACCCTTACGCTTTCCAGAGAAACAAACAAACAGGGCAGAAGACTGGTGAAAATCCTTGGTAGCCTGTAGGTAGAATTTTAGAGCGTGCACTACATCCAAGTTGTGCAACAGACGTTCCTTATGAGAGGAAGGATTAGGACAGAAAGAGGGAATGACAATTTCCTGATTAATATTTCTATTCGAAACCACTAAAGTCTGCCCGTCACTTGATCCGATCTTGGACCCGGGGGCAGACTCTTCATGCTGATTTAGTCTCAGCAGAAGGCTTCTTTGATTGCTTGCCCTTGTTCCAAGACTGATTGGGTTTCCAGGAAGACTTACAAAAGTTACAACAGTTACAAAACAGTTACAAAAGTAGCCAAAATTACTCTGACGTCCTTTAGGTCTATTCTTCTTATCTTGTGGTAGAAAGGACCCTTTTCCACCCATAACTTCAGAAATTATCTATGCCAGACCAGGACCAAACTGAGTCTTACCCTTGTAAGGTAGCGAGAGGAGCTTGGACTTGGAGGCTCCCAGTCTAATGACTTGTATGTTAGCATCCGAGATAAAAGCATTGGCTAGTTTGAGAACCTTAATCCTATCTTGGATCTCCTCCAATGGAGTATCCTCTCAAATCAGTTCAGACAGGGCATCACACCAATAAGATGCTGCACTTGCTACTGTGGCAATACAAACTGCAGGTTGCCACTGTAGACCCAGATGAACATAAATTTTCTTTAAATAGGCCTCCAGTTTTTTGTCCATGGGATCCTTAAAATAACAGCTATCCTCAATAGGAATCATGGTTCTCTTAGCCAGAGTAGAAATAGCCCCTTCTACTTTAGGAACTGTCCGCTATTATTCTTGAATGGAGTCAGCAACAGGAAACATCTTTTTAAAAACGGGAGACGGGTAGAAATGTATCCCAAGTTTATCCCATTCCTGTGCAATGATCTCCGACACACGGTCTGTAACAGGAAATATTTCCACAGTGTAAGGAACATCATAGTATTTGTTAAATTTACTAGATTTCTTAGGGTTAACAGCGACAGAAGCGTTGGAGTCTTCCAAAGTAGCCAAAACCTCCTTTAGCAGTAAGCGAAGGTGTTCAAGCTTAAATCTGAAGTTTACCTCTTCAGAATCAGACAAAGGAATTATACTGTCAGAATCTGAGATTTCACCCTCAGAGGCTACCGAGGTATCCTCCTCATCAGACTTATGAGGGGGGTCAACCTTTACAGCAGCAGAAGGGACAGATACCTTACCATCTGACAAAAGTTTAGATTTCCTTGTGTATTTCCCAACATAGGAAAAACAGATAATGCCGCAGATACAGCAGAGGATATCTGTGCTGCAAAATCTGATGGCAAATAAACTCCTCCAGGAGGCTGAGAGGAACTGCAAGGAACTGTATGTGACACCATTGAGGCTTGGGACGTTTGAGGAGAAAGCTGGGGCAATGCCTGAACAGCATCATACTGAGAGACATTGGCTCAGAGGGCAACAATTTATCCTTACACTCAAGTGTTCTAGCTAAACATGCAGCACAAAATTGCATAGGCAAAACAATTTGTGCCTCTAGCATTTATCACAAGAAAAAGATACTTGTTTCATGTCCATATTAGCCAAATAAAATGAGTAAATATAAAGTATTTCACTTTAATAAAGTCTTTATTCCCTCAGAGAGTCTAATGCTATTAGCTGGATTGCCTATCAACCAAAATAGCAAACTCAGGACCGCTACACCTCAGACAGTATTGAGATGTCCTACCTGAACTCCGGAATAAATACGATATTGAAAACTGGCAAAGAACTCTCCTGCTGTTCAAATCAGCCAATAGGATTTAAGCAGCTCTCATCCTATTGGCTGATTTTAATTTTTTAGCCAATAGGAATGCAACGGTACCCCAATATAATCGGTGGACGATCGCATGAAGAGGAGCTACTTGCGGACCAATGGACCTCTGCCTGGACCTCTGCCTCCGTGCATCCATTGACAGATCCTCCTCTGCTGGGATGAAGATAAAAGATGCCGGTCCCGCGATGGATGAAGATGGAGCCACCTGGATGAGGATGCTTCGCCGCTGTGATGAAGATCTTTCGCCGGACTTCATAAACAGTGAGTACTGATTTTGGGGTTAGTGTTAGGTTTGTTTTTTTTAGATTTGGGCTTTTTTATTTTTAATGGGCTGTAAAAGAAATTAATGTCCTTTTAACGGCAATGCCCATAAAAATGCCCTTTTCAGGGCAATGGGTAGATTCGTTTTTTTTAGGTAGGTTTTTTCTATTTTGGGAGGGTGGGGGTTTGTAATGTTAGGGATATTTGTTTAATATTTTTTTTTGGTAAAAGAGCTGGTAACTTTAGGGCAATGCCCTATAAAAGGCCCTTTTTTAAGGGCTATTGTTAGTTTATTATTGATTGGGTTTTTTTTTATTTTGGGGTGTTTTTTTTATACGGGGTATTAGAATAGGAATAATTTTTATTATTTTGGATAATTTCGTTTGTAATGTATTTTTTGTAATGGAAGTTTTATTTTTTGTAATTTTGTGTTTATTATTATTTGTAATTGTAGTTTTAATTTTTTTGTAATGTTAGGTTTTATTATTTTTTAGTAATGTTAGGTTTTATTATTTTTAGTAATGTTAGTTTTTTATTTTTGGTATTTTTTATTTTTTAAACAAGTATTGTTAGTTTTTTTTTAGTTTAAACTTAGGTTTTATTTTTATTTCACATGTAAGTTTGTATTTATTTTAACTAGGTAGTTAATAATTGTAACTTTAATTTAGGTGTATTTTAATTATGTTAAAGTTAGGGGGTGTTAGGTTTAGGGGTTAATAGTTTTATTTAGCTAGTTGCAATGTGGGGAGGACGGCCGTTTAGAGGTTAATAGGTTTTTTTAGTGTTGGTGATGTGGGGGATGGTGGTATAGAGGTTAATAGGTTTATTCATTGTTGGCGATGTTGGGGGGACGGCGGTTTAGAGGTTAATAGGTTTATTTAGTTTTGGCGATGTGGGGGCGGCGGTTTAGATGTTAATAGGTTTTATTTAGTGTTGGCAATGTGGGGGCGGCGATTTAGAGGTTGATAGGTTTAGTTAGTGTTGGCGATGTGGGGGGACGGTGGTTTAGAGGTTAATAGCTTTATTTAGTGTTTTAGTTAGTGTTGGTGATGTTTGGGAACTGAGGTTTAGATTAGAACAATGGAAATTTCTGAATATAAATAAAGAATGGATCAGAAAATTCGGAAACTGATTTATTCGTTTTCGGAATTTTAGTTATGGTGCCAATTCTGAAATTCAGATTCATCCGAATCTCTGAATCGGCCAAAATTCGGCAGAAACTAATTGCACATGTCTAGTATATATATATATATATATATATATATATATATATATATATATATATATATATATATATATATATATACTGTATATATATACATACATATACACACACATACTGTACATAACTAGTATAACCAAATCTAAGTTTACATTATGGGGCCAAATTATCAAACTCAGAATGGAACTGCTTGTGCAATGATAAATGCAGACAGCGTATATATTTGGTATATATTGACACATTTTTAAGAATTATTTTTTAGAATTAACTGTGACAGAACTGAGAGAATACTTCCAAATGACAGATGAAGGGTGAGTGCCAACTTTTGAGCTGGAAACAGAGAGGCAGAAAGTGGGAAAAAAAGAATTATGTTTAAAAGCACCACAAGACTTCCAAGTTACTTCCCCAGTTAGGAATTATTCAAAATTACTTATGATCATGAACATTGGCATCATAAATTAAGTTTATATCAGAAAGCTCTCAATATGGATGTGAGCTAACAACGACTAATGTTACTGGCAATTACTATAATACTGATGGGATATGGCTGATCTGCTTGATGGCAATTACTGGAATTCAGGTGGAATGGCTTTGTGCACAGGAAAATTATTAGAATGAAAAATAATGAATATTTAATAAATTAAAAAAAAGATAGAGAGGAGGAAGACAAACAGTGATGTAAGTACATCTGAAGGAATTAGGAAAACTACTACAAAGAGACAGGTAAAGGGAAGAAAATAAATGAAATATGGAATGGCCAGGAACGCATATTACGAGTCGCAACGGTATAGCTATTCTGCAAGCATTTTAGCCTGTAAAGCAACGTCTATTCCGCACTCAAGAAAAATTACGTTTAAGTGTGGGATTTCCATAGCACCGGTATTATAGGTTGTGCGGTCCGGCTAAAATGCTTGCGTTACAGCCTATACGATCCATACCGCCATCTGAGACCAGTATTTATGGATTTTGCAAAACAAAAATGTTTCACAAAACTCATAACTAAAATGTTACAAAGTACACTAACACACATAAACTACCTATTAACCCTTAAAACGCCACCCCCCACATCACAAACTCTATTTAAAACTTATTAACCCCTAATCTCCCGCCCACCCACATCGTGAATATTAAATAAATATGTTAACCCCTAATCTGCCGCCCACCCACATCGCCAACACTATTTAAATATATTATTATTATACTTTATTTATGAAGCGACAACATATTCCGCAGCGCTGTCCATGGATACAATTCATTTAGATTAAACAATGATTAAAAAAACTTGTAGGAGACAAAGTCCCCCCAACAGTAAAACCCACCACCCAACCAACCCCCCAAAATAAAAAACTTAACTCTAAAAAAAAAACCTTAGCTACCCATTGTCCCTAAAGGGGCATTTGTATGGGCATTCAGCTCTTTCACAATTGCCCAAAGCCCTAATCTAAAATAAACCCACCCAAAAAAAAACAAAACTATCACTAACCCCAGAATATCTACTCACGGTTCCTAAAGTCCGGACATCCATCTCCATCCAGGCGGCTACACCTCCATTCATCGCAGGGGCGTCTTCAATCTTCATCCCGGCTGCGCGGAGCTATCCTGGATGACGATGAAATCCTGCACGGAGCGTCCCCTTCATATGGTCACTGCCGTACACTGAAGTTGAATGCAATGCAACCGTTTCAAAATGGCATACCTTGCATTCCTATTGACTGATTTGATTTTTCAAATTCAAATCAGGCAATAGGATGAGAGCTTCTGAAATCCTATTGGCTGTTCAAAACAGCCAATAGGATGAGAGCTACAGGGGTGCATTAGTAATCTTTTACTTAATTTATGCATGAACTGAACTATGTCTTTTTTGGAGGGTTAGTCTGTTTTTTCCATCTCTATATGTCTTGTTTTGCATGTGTTTATTAAACACAGTTAAACATTTCACTTTGGTTAAAATTAATTTTAACCAACAACTTCTATTACTCGATTGTGCATTATTATTTGCATGAGGTTGTTATTGGGTAGCCCAGCACACCTATGACCTTATGAAATAACTCACAAAGACAGGTAATGGAGGTGGTAATATTTTATAAATAATAACATATAAATAACTCACTATTATTCAGAACACATGGTGGCAAGTGAGTCCCTATCCTCCTCAAACCACAAGAGGTCAGCGGCTCACTGGGGACTAAAGCAAAGCAAGCTCTCCATATGGTAATAGTATTAAGGCTTTCTGGAGCTCTTTTGGTCCATCTGTCCAAGAAGAAAGACCCCAGAATCCGATCTGAAGAATCTGCTTCTCCACCCTCAACCTGGGCCAATGCTCTGCCTTTTTTGCAAATCAAGCTCATAACATGCCGCAACCTCCCGCCACTAAAGGGCACAAACAGCTCAAATCCTCATGGGGTCCTCTAGTTTACCAGGTCACTCAAGCCAACTAAGACAGAGGTGAGTCTAAAATTAAGTACCATGGGCTTTCCAAGGCTAGTTTGACTAACCAAACCCCAACCACAGCGACTAATACAACCCTAAAAAGCTGTTTCACTCACAATGCCATGACGATATCAAGGAATGGAGGGTGGGAGCCCACAATCTTCACTGTAACAAAAGAGGCGAAGGGGCCATTGTAACTGGCCTATACTCCCAGGTAAGCCCTCCCATCACAAAAAAAACATTTTTTGTTGCACTTCCCTATCGTTTCACTGACCTCCAAGCCTTAACCATTATGGCGCTTCTAGCCTATTGGGGGTCTACAGTAGCTTTATCCGGTTTTCTTGACTTGTAATCTAGGCCATCATTTTTATATAATTGCTGTCTAAAAAACTATTTCATAGGTGGGATGTCAATTCTATGGCTTACAGAGAGTTTTATTACCAACTCTAAAACAAGTTAATGCAGGATTTTAATTTTTTTTTTTTTTTTTTTTTAAAGGAGGGAGGATTTGTAGAAAATACAAATAAATGTGTATAGTCCTATAATTTTTTTAAAGCCAGGTACATTTTGAGACATGAATATATTATTTGTGCCTTTAATATTTTTTTTTCCAGTTCTTAAGAATAATGTAGTATTTGGATCTGCTAGGATACTTATTGTACAGTATTTGACATATTTCTTTCAACAGTTTTTTTTCTACAGCTCTGTTATTTTGCTTCTAGGTAAAGATGAGTGAATGGTGTATTTACCTGCAAGAAGACAGAAATTAATCTCAAAAATATTTTTCTTAAAACATCCCCACAATGCCGGCTTTCTTTTTATTAAAATAAATAAAATAATTTCATTGACGCTGTATTTTTTTATCCTTCTTTTTTGTAGGATTAGATTTTGCATTTCTTTATCCCATCTAATGTATTAGGTGGCAATTTCATCCGGTGCAAAATTTAATCTGGAAGGTGTTGCATATTTTGCAGATGTTGACAACTTAGTTGAACTTGACTAATCAGAGCAAATTGTTTCACACAAAGCTGGTGCCAAAATCATCACCAAATATGAGAAATGCCAAAAAGAATGCTCAGTCAGCAATGAGAAAACCTTATTTTTATAATATGTATCAATAGATTAAAAAAAGCAAAATATTAAGAGTCAATAAACATTAGTCAAAGTATATTTAAACTGGGACATTGTTCTTTTTTAATATATGTAGTACTGTGAAGCTGAAAATACAGTTAGAAAATAACTATGGAACTGTTAAAGGGATACTAAACCCAATTTTTCTTCTTTCATGATTCAGATAGAGCATGCAATTTTTATTTTTTTATTTTTTAATATTCTTTTATTGAGGTTGTGCAAGTACAGAAAATAAAAACAAAACATACAATGATTGCCATGTAACAAAATCACGAAGCAAGGAGAATAAGGACGGCTGACAAAAAGAAAAGAAAAACAGTGGGCTATTGAAACCTCTATTTTCTCCATATTAATTGCATAATTAAGTGGCTATTTAGCTGGCCAATTATGGACCAAGTGATTAAGGAAAGGGATGGAGTAGGATAGCCACGCTATCGAGATACATGTCGAAATAAAGTAAGATCATAGTTATAATGCTAAAATACAAACATATGTTGGGTGCTAATTAGATTCTCAGCAGGTAAACACCGCTTAATATCTGTATTTGAGGGGGGCGGCGGGGGGGGGCGTTATACAGTTTACGAAAGTTTTGAAACAGTATGGACCTTAAAATTTAGATAGAGAGCTGTAACAGGGTTAGTAGGTTGTGGAGTAGTGATGTCGCAAACTTAAAATTTTCCGTTCGCGAACGGTGAATGCAAACTTCCGCAAAAGTTTGCGAACGGGAGAACTGGGTGAACCGCCATTGACTTCAAAAGGCAGGCGAATTTTAAAACCCACAGGGATTCTTTCTGGCCACAATAGTGATGGAAAAGTTGTTTCAAGGGTACTAACACCTGGACTGTGGCATGCTGGAAGGGGATCCATGGCAAAACTCCCATGGAAAATTACATGATGCAGAGTCTGGTTTTAATCCATAAAGGGCATAAATCACCTAACATTCCTAAATTGTTTGGAATAACGTGCTTTAAAACATCAGGTATGATGTTGTATCGATCAGGTAGTGTAAGGGTTACGCCCGCTTCACAGTGACAGACCAATATGAGTGGTCGCACTGGGCAAGTGGGCACAGTATATGCTGTGAGCCTGACACAAAAAAGCAGACTGATGTTTCACAGTCCGAAACATTTTTATTTTTTTAAATGTACACTTACACTACTATTAAACAAGATATGAGTGGTGGCACTGTGCAAGTGGGCACAGTAAGTATACGCTGTGAGCCTGACACAAAAAAGCAGACTAATGTTTCACAGTCCAAAAAGTTTTTTATTTTTAAATTTACACTACTGTTACACCAGATATGAGTGGTGGCACTGGGCAAGTGGGCACAGTATACGCTGTGAGCCTGGCACACACGCTGGCAGGCAGGCAACTGCAATTAGATTACACAAGCAAACTGATGTTTCACAGTCAAAAAAGTTTTTTTTTTTTAAATTTACACTACTGTTACACCAGATATGAGTGGGGCCACTGGCCAAGTGGGCAGAGTATACGCTGTGAGCCTGGCACACACGCTGGCAGGCAGGCAACTGCAATTAGATTACACTAGCAGACTGATATTTCACAGTCGAAAAAGTTTTGTTTTTTTAAATTTACACTACTGTTATACCAGATATGAGTGGTGGCACTGGGCAAGTGGGCCTGGCACATACGCTGGCAGGCAGGCAACTGCAATTAGATTACACTAGCAGACTGATGATTCACAGTCAATTTTTTTTTTTTTTTTTTAAATTTACACTACTGTTACAGCAGATATGAGTGGTGGCACTGGGCAAGTGGGCCTGGCACACACGCTGGCAGGCAGGCAACTGCAATTAGATTACACAAGCAGACTGATGTTTCACAGTCAAAAACATTTTTTTTTTTAAATTTACACTACTGTTACAGCAGATATGAGTGGTGGCACTTGGCAAATGGGCCTGGCACACACGCTGGCAGGCAACTGCAATTAGATTACACTAGCAGACTGATGTTTCAGAGTCAAAAACATTTTTTTTTTTAAATTTACACTACTGTTACACCAGATATGAGTGGTGGCACTGGGCAAGTGGGCCTGGCACACACGCTGGCAGGCAGGTAACTGCAATTAGATTACACTAGCAGACTGATGTTTCATAGTCAAAAAAGTTTTTTTTTTTTAAATTTACACTACTGTTACAGCAGATATGAGTGGTGGCATTGGGCAAGTGGGCTTGGCACGCACGCTGACAGGCAGGCAACTGCAATTAGATTACACAAGCAGACTGATGTTTCACAATCAAAAAAGTTTTTTTTTTTAAATTTACACTACTGTTACACCAGATATGAGTGGTGGCACTGGGCAAGTGGGCCTGGCACACACGCTGGCAGGCAGGCAACTGCAATTAGATTACACTAGCAGACTGATGTTTTACAGTCAAAAAAGTTTTTTTTTTTTTAATTTACACTACTGTTACAGCAGATATGAGTGGTGGCACTGGGCAAGTAGGCCTGGCACACACGTTGGCAGGCAGGCAACTGCAATTAGATTACACTAGCAGACTGATGTTTCACAGTCAAAAAAGTTTTTTTTTTTAAATTTACACTACTGTTGCAGCAGATATGAGTGGTGGCACTGGGCAAGTGGGCCTGGCACACACGCTGGCAGGCAGGTAACTGCAATTAGATTACACAAGCAGATTGATGTCTCACAGTCAAAAAAGTTTTTTTTTTAAATTTACACTACTGTTACACCAGATATGAGTGGTGGCACTGGGCAAGTGGGCCTGGCACACACGCTGGCAGGCAGGCAACTGCAATTAGATTACACTAGCAGACTGATGTTTCACAGTCAAAAAAGTTTTTTTTTTTTAATTTACACTACTGTTACAGCATATATGAGTGGTGGCACTGGGCAAGTGGGCCTGGCACACACACTGGCAGGCAGGCAACTGCAATTAGATTACACTAGCAGACTGATGTTTCACAGTCAAAAAAGTTTTTTTTTTTAAATTTACACTACTGTTGCAGCAGATATGAGTGGTGGCACTGGGCAAGTGGGCCTGGCACACACGCTGGCAGGCAGGCAACTGCAATTAGATTACACAAGCAGATTGATGTTTCACAGTCAAAAAAGTGTTTTTTTTTTAAATTTACACTACTGTTACACCAGATATGAGTGGTGGCACTGGGCAAGTGGGCCTGGCACACACGCTGGCAGGCAGGCAACTGCAATTAGATTACACTAGCAGACTGATGTTTCACAGTCAAAAAAGTTTTTTTTTTTTAATTTACACTACTGTTACAGCAGATATGAGTGGTGGCACTGGGCAAGTGGGCCTGGCACACACGCTGGCAGGCAGGCAACTGCAATTAGATTACACTAGCAGACTGATGTTTCACAGTCAAAAAAGTTTTTTTTTTTTAAATTTACACTACTGTTACAGCAGATATGAGTGGTGGCACTGGGCAAGTGGGCCTGGCACACACACTGGCAGGCAGGCAACTGCAATTAGATTACACAAGCAGACTGATGTTTCACAGTCAAAAAAGTTTTTTTTTTTAATTTACACTACTGTTACACCAGATATGAGTGGTGGCACTGGGCAAGTGGGCCTGGCACACACGCTGGCAGGCAGGCAGGCAACTGCAATTAGATTACACTAGCAGACTGATGTTTCACAGTCAAATTTTTTTTTTTTTTTAATTTACACTACTGTTACAGCAGATATGAGTGGTGGCACTGGGCAAGTGGGCCTGGCACACACGCTGGCAGGCAGGCAACTGCAATTAGATTACACTAGCAGACTGATGTTTCACAGTCAAAAAAGTTTTTTTTTTTTAAATTTACACTACTGTTACAGCAGATATGAGTGGTGGCACTGGGCAAGTGGGCCTGGCACACACACTGGCAGGCAGGCAACTGCAATTAGATTACACAAGCAGACTGATGTTTCACAGTCAAAAAAGTTTTTTTTTTTAATTTACACTACTGTTACACCAGATATGAGTGGTGGCACTGGGCAAGTGGGCCTGGCACACACGCTGGCAGGCAGGCAGGCAACTGCAATTAGATTACACTAGCAGACTGATGTTTCACAGTCAAATTTTTTTTTTTTTTTTAATTTACACTACTGTTACAGCAGATATGAGTGGTGGCACTGGGCAAGTGGGCCTGGCACACACGCTGGCAGGCAGGCAACTGCAATTAGATTACACTAGCAGACTGATGTTTCACAGTCAAAAAAGTTTTTTTTAAAAAAAATTTACACTACTGTTACAGCAGATATGAGTGGTGGCACTGGGCAAGTGGGCCTGGCACACACGCTGGCAGGCAGGCAACTGCAATTAGATTACACTAGCAGACTGATGTTTCACAGTCAAAAAAGTTTTTTTTTTTAAATTTACACTACTGTTACACCAGATATGAGTGGTGGCACTGGGCAAGTGGGCCTGGCACACACGCTGGCAGGCAGGCAACTGCAATTAGATTAAACAAGCAGACTGATGTTTCACAGTCAAAAAAGTTTTTTTTTTAAATTTACACTACTGTTACACCAGATATGAGTGGTGGCACTGGGTAAGTGTGCCTGGCACACACGCTGGCAGGCAGGCAACTGCAATTAGATTACACAAGCAGACTGATGTTTCACAGTCAAAAAAGTTTTTTTTTTTTAATTTACACTACTGTTACACCAGATATGAGTGGTGGCACTGGGCAAGTGGGCCTGGCACACACGCTGGCAGGCAGGCAGGCAACTGCAATTAGATTACACTAGCAGACTGATGTTTCACAGACAAAAAAGTTTTTTTTTTTAAAATTTACACTACTGTTACAGCAGATATGAGTGGTGGCACTGGGCAAGTGGGCCTGGCACACACGCTGGCAGGCAGGCAACTGCAATTAGATTACACAAGCAGACTGATGTTTCACAGTCAAAAAAGTTTTTTTTTAAAATTTACACTACTGTTACACCAGATATGAGTGGTGGCACTGGGCAAGTGTGCCTGGCACACACGCTGGCAGGCAGGAAACTGCAATTAGATTACACTAGCAGACTGATGTTTCACAGTCAAAGTTTTTTTTTTTAAATATACACTACTGTTACACCAGATATGAGTGGTGGCACTGGGCAAGTGGGCCTGGCACACACACTGGCAGGCAGGCAACTGCAATTATATTACACTAGCAGACTGATGTTTTACAGTCAAAAAAGTTTTTTTTTAAAAAAATTACACTACTGTTACAGCAGATATGAGTGGTGGCACTGGGCAAATGGGCCTGGCACACACGCTGGCAGGCAGGCAACTTCAATTAGATTACACTAGCAGACTGATGTTTCACAGTCAAAAAAGTTTTTTTTTTAAATTTACACTACTGTTACACCAGATATGAGTGGTGGCACTGGGCAAGTGGGCCTGGCACACACGCTGGCAGGCAGGCAACTGCAATTAGATTACACTAGCAGACTGATGTTTCACAGTCAAAAAAGTTTTTTTTTTTAAATTTACACTACTGTTGCAGCAGATATGAGTGGTGGCACTGGGCAAGTGTGCCTGGCACACACGCTGGCAGGCAGGCAACTGCAATTAGATTACACAAGCAGATTGATGTTTCACAGTCAAAAAAGTTTTTTTTTTTAAAATTTACACTACTGTTACACCAGATATGAGTGGTGGCACTGGGCAAGTGGGCCTGGCACACACGCTGGCAGGCAGGCAACTGCAATTAGATTACACTAGCAGACTGATGTTTCACAGTCAAAAACGTTTTTTTTTTTAATTTACACTACTGTTACAGCAGATATGAGTGGTGGCACTGGGCAAGTGGGCCTGGCACACACGCTGGCAGGCAGGCAACTGCAATTAGATTACACTAGCAGACTGATGTTTCACAGTCAAAAAAGTTTTGTTTTTTTAAATTTACACTACTGTTACAGCAGATATGAGTGGTGGCACTGGGCAAGTGGGCCTGGCACACACGCTGGCAGGCAGGCAACTGCAATTAGATTACACAAGCAGACTGATGTTTCACAGTCAAAAAAGTTTTTTTTTTTTAATTTACACTACTGTTACACCAGATATGAGTGGTGGCACTGGGCAAGTGGGCCTGGCACACACGCTGGCAGGCAGGCAGGCAACTGCAATTAGATTACACTAGCAGACTGATGTTTCACAGACAAAAAAGTTTTTTTTTAAAAAATTTACACTACTGTTACAGCAGATATGAGTGGTGGCACTGGGCAAGTGGGCCTGGCACACACGCTGGCAGGCAGGCAACTGCAATTAGATTACACAAGCAGACTGATGTTTCACAGTCAAAAAAGTTTTTTTTTTAAATTTACACTACTGTTACACCAGATATGAGTGGTGGCACTGGGCAAGTGTGCCTGGCACACACGCTGGCAGGCAGGAAACTGCAATTAGATTACACTAGCAGACTGATGTTTCACAGTCAAAGTTTTTTTTTTTAAATATACACTACTGTTACACCAGATATGAGTGGTGGCACTGGGCAAGTGGGCCTGGCACACACACTGGCAGGCAGGCAACTGCAATTATATTACACTAGCAGACTGATGTTTTACAGTCAAAAAAGTTTTTTTTAAAAAAAATTACACTACTGTTACAGCAGATATGAGTGGTGGCACTGGGCAAATGGGCCTGGCACACACGCTGGCAGGCAGGCAACTTCAATTAGATTACACTAGCAGACTGATGTTTCACAGTCAAAAAAGTTTTTTTTTTAAATTTACACTACTGTTACACCAGATATGAGTGGTGGCACTGGGCAAGTGGGCCTGGCACACACGCTGGCAGGCAGGCAACTGCAATTAGATTACACAAGCAGACTGATGTTTCACAGTGAAAAAAGTTTTTTTTTTAAATTTACACTACTGTTACACTAGATATGAGTGGTGGCACTGGGCAAGTGTGCCTGGCACACACGCTGGCAGGCAGGCAACTGCAATTAGATTACACTAGCAGACTGATGTTTCACAGTCAAAAAAGTTTTTTTTTTTTAAATTTACACTTCTGTTACACCAGATATGAGTGGTGGCACTGGGCAAGTGGCTTGGCAGGCAGGCAGCTGCAATTAGATTACACAGGAAAATAAAAAATAATAAAAAAAAGATGTTCTAGCCCTAAAAAGGGCTTTTTGGGGTGCTGTCCTTACAGCAGAGATCAGATGAGTCCTTCAGGACTGTAGTGGACACTGAATACACTAGCCTAGCTATCAATTTCCCTATTAAATCACCAGCAGCTACACTGTCCCTCCTCTCACTAACAATGCAGCTTCCGAATGAATCTAAAATGGCTGCTGTCCAGGAGGTAGGAGGGTCTGGGAGGGAGTGTCTGCTGCTGATTGGCTGGAATGTGTCTTCTGACTGTGAGGTAGGGCGTCAAAGTATTACTCAATGATGATGAATAGGGGGCGGATCGAACATCGCATATGTTCGCCCGCCGTGGCGAACGCGAACATGCTATGTTCCCCAGGAACTATTCGCCGGCGAACTATTCGCGACATCACTAGTAGTGGATTGTCTTGGATTTTCTGACCGGTTATCCTGTTCACCTGGTTGTAGTTTACATGCTACCAACTATGGATCGTGACTCCAAAAATGTAAATTTTTATGTGAATGTACATTTAAATGTGTTTTTTTTTTTTAATTAAAATTTAAAATATGTTGAATGCATTGAGAACTCATTTATTTTGTAGCTCTGTCTTGTATATCCCCTCTTTTAAATGGAGATATCCATATAATACTTTACATTCTAAATCATTCAAAAACTCTATTCATTTCAAGATATTTGAATGTATTTGTGCTATTAAAAATGTCTCTGTTTCTTACATGGTTATAATAGGATGCTGGCATTTCAATCATCTTTTCTGGGATTTTCTGGATTCACTTGTTCAAAACCCAGTTTAGCCTTGTTCATTTCTTGAATGTTTTCACCACTTTTTTTTAATCCTACCTCCTTAAGTGTGGACTCGTGACATCACCATACCCAGGAAAACCAAAAATGGCAGACTGGTGGAAGGACCTTAAAGGGACATAAAACCCAAAAATCTCCTTTCATGATTTAGTTAGAACATACCATTTTAAACAACTTTACAGTTTATTTCTATTTCCACTTTCAAATACAGAGCCTATATCATTTTCATAGTCAGATGATCACTGTAATAGTGATTACCTGGTATGAATAAATATACATGTATTTAATTAATGTCTCATGGAAGCCCATATGTGCACATCAACATTTTATAAATATACCCAAAGGCCCTTATTTATATGAGGATAATATTGATTATAGACAGGGCCGGACTGGGAAATTAGACCGGCCCTGGAAATTTGTATAGACCGGACCATCCACGCCCCCTCCAACCCAGCCACGCCCATCCAACCCAGCTACGCCCCCTCCAACCCAGCCACGCCCTCTCCAACCCAGCCCATACAAATTTTGAAACTTGCCACTCAGAAATAATGCTGCAGTGCTCCAGTCTCAAGCAAGCTATGCGAAGGAACCTTCAGTTTCATAATAGCATGCAGGCCCCTGGCCTGAGGAGTAAATTATTGAGAAGCTGCTATGACACAAAGAATTAAGAAAAGAAAATATGGCAGACTGTTTTATATAGCATGGCATCTACACTACACTTCATGCATATTACATATATTCATTATTTATGGTGGAGATATATTTATTCATAGTGTTTTTACTTTGAGCATTTTTGCAAAAGCAGGTGTTGGGCTACATTCTCTAGAGAATTTAGCCCAACGCCTGCTTTTGCAAAAATGCTCTCCAAGTAAAAACACTATGAATAAATATATCTCCATTCTCCACCATAATGAATATATCTGCATGAAGTGTAGATGCCATGCTTATATAAAACAGTCTGCCATATTTTTACATTTTTGACACGGTCAGTATGTCTTCTTCTACTGGACTTCACAGTTCACACTCAGTCTAGTCTCAGTCACTAACTTGTATCACAAAATCTGTTCACAAGTCAACTTCACAATAATAATTAATATAAAAAATATATACTACATGCATAATGATGATGTCGGCATTTATCGATGTGCAGCAGACATGATACGTTACATTGTATCATGTCCGCTTGCACTTTGATAAATATGCCCCAAGAGTTATTGCACAACACATGCTCAGTTCACATGTTAAAATATATATATATATAAACTATGCAAATTATATACAGATTAAATAAAATAATCAAAATGCTCTTTCATGGTTGAAGTAAAGTTTCTGTAGTGGTGGTTTAAATACAAATTGATGTTAATATTTAAATGGAAAAGTCTGCATTCAAAAAATGAGTCAATCATCATCAATATTTAATGAATTAGCTGTCATGTTTTAGTTTTGTTTTTACAACACAATTTTTTATTCTGTGAAGATCTGTAATTTGATTTTGTTTTTATGTTATTTTCTTATTCAAGCATTTTTAATCAATTAAATCTAAGATGCTATACAATGTTTTCTTGTGCAAATTCATACTGATAGGAATGATGGTCTTATTATTTAGTGGTAATTCATATTAACCATTAAGTACTTATTCAACTTATCACCCCATTTAAAAAAATAAAAAATAAATAAAAAAATAAAAAAAACAACCAAAAACAGCCTTTTTTGTGCTGCTGCTGCTGCTGTCTTGCAGCTGTTACACTAGCTACTAATTTAACTTTATTTAAGTGTAAGCTGCTGCCCAGCTGCTCATCCCTTTCCTCTAGATTGTTCCACAAATAAAATAGCATTCAAATAGTTGTTAACAAACAAATAAGGAACAACCTCTGTACTCTTGTTCATGGCATCTGTGATCCATACACTTACTCCTGCTGACTTCATTGAGATATTTACTTACTGTTAGATGATCAAGTACCAGTACCAGGGAAGATAATCCTGATACTGCAAATGCTCAAAAATAATTTCGTATTGGTGAATTTAAAAAAACTGTATTTTAAAGTTTTGATGACATCCCATACATTTCAGTGTCATATATAATAGGGTTTTTACCAACAACAAAAAAAGTTAAGGAAATGAAAGAAATGTCTCACAATTTGATGGCAGCAGATTCAGGAGTAAACTCCTTCAAAAGAATCATAGGGAAAAATGTTTTAATGTAATTCAAAAGTTTAGTAGGATCAGTGGTGGCTCTAGGGGGCACTGGTGTAGCAAATGGGTAAACCTCTAAGGTTTTAACTTTAATGTACAAAGTCTAATTATCATATTACAAGTGGAGCGCAAAAAATCACTTTCGCTAAAGCGATATTTGTGTTCCATTTTGTAAAACCAGCGTACGCAAATGTGCGTTGGTATTTTGAGTTAGGAGCAATGCAAATGCAACTTTGCGTTCCCATGAGAGCGTGCTTCTATAGGCTCCAATTGGAGCCTTGTTCTCAAGCCGATTTACACGGCACAGAACCTAAGCGCAGCGAATGGGGGTAAGTCGAGCAGCGATGGGCAGCAAATTTGAATATATATGTACTGTATATGCTTATATACATATATATTTATGTGTTTATATGTGTTAATAAATATATATCATAATAAGCATATACATATATATTTACTGGGAACACACAGCCCCCATAACCTGCAATGTAAAGGCGATTCAGTGCTGTTTTTTTTTTCTAACACCCCACATCCACCACTTTTAACCCCTTAAAACTGCCTCCTGCAGTTATTATTGGGGAAAAAAAGATGCTACTTTTTTTTAATAATACACACTACACTAAATTATGGGGGCAAGTGGGGGACATTTAGAAAATTAACCAGAGGTCTGACCTCTGGTTAGTTTTATGACCTCTGGTTAATTTTATGACCGCTAATTGCTACAGCGAGCTCTTAATGGCTGGTTATTTATTGCTCCCCTAAAAATAGGCGAATTTGCCCGTTTGCAATCTAGCCCTATATTGTTAACAGAATTATTTATTCACATACTGATTTTTAATAGAAAAAAATGTTCACAGTTGCCTAGTTCAGGCTGAATATATCTTTTTTTTCTTGTAATAACACTAGTTTAGTGAATCTTGTTAAATAACTAACTAAAGAAATACAAATAAAAAGGAAGAAGCTGAAGTGATGGATTGCTATATGCATTATTACTTTTACAATGATTTATAGGTTATATTTATTTAGTGATTATTTTTTGAAGCTTGCAAATCTCCTGTCTGCTGTAGCTAGGACCCTATTATTTTTTCAGTGCTGGGAATATTTATACACATTGCACCTGTATATACAAATATAGTGGATATGTACTAATTTGTATTAAGAATGAATCTGAAAAACAATAAATTGAGCGAGAAAGAAGGATTATTTTATTTGCAGCATTCGCTGTGTTAGGTATAAGGTTTTTATGAAATGTTTACTTTGTATTATAGAATTCATTGTCTTTATTTGTATAAAGAGTAGAGTAGTTATTTAGCACTTGTTAAATATATGCCATCAGACCTATATAGGCTGATACAAGTTATACATATAGGATATGGAAGTCAAAATTAAAGGGAATGAAACCATATTTTTTTTTCATGATTTAAAGAATACATTTTATAGAAAACTTTGTTGCAGAGGCTTCTATATTACTTTAGATTTGGGAAAAATTTAATTTTGGTGCCCATACCCCTTTAATAACTGCCTTGTCTATAGTACACATCATTTTATGTGAGATTTTTTTTGTACTATAGTCTAAAATGTTAAAATTGCATTTATGTAGACTTTGATTCCCATTTATTGTCAGGATGAAAGGAATCAGACTGAGACAAGAAGTGCAAAAATAATCACACCTTTATTAATAGCAAAAAAAAATAAAAAGTCCACAAGTTAAATAACAAGCCAGGAGTCAAAACCAGAGCTGGTACTCAGACGAGCCGAGTCAGGAGCCAAAGGACATAGTCAGACGAGCCGAGTCAGGAACCAAAGCGAGTAGTCAGACAAGCCGGAATCAGGAACAAGGAGAACAGCAGAGTCAGGAACAAGACAGGGATCAGGAACCAGGAGGGACGTCAGACAGCCAGGTAATACACAGGAACAGGAACTCTCACAAACAGGACTGAGACAACACAAGGGCAAAGCATACTGAACAGAGGCCCTTTAAATAATAAGTGATGACATCACAATTCTGAGACTGCAACCTGTCTCACATGGATGATGTACACCATTCTGGCCATAAAAGGGCATGCAGGAAATTAGCAGCATCACACACTATGCACCAGAGTCAGCAATAGAGGTGAGTAAAATGGCTGCCAGCAGCACATGGCAAACAAAACAGGGAAAAAACCCTGACAGTACCCTCCCCTCAACGACCCCTCCCCCGTGGGAGGACAAAAGGCTTATTGGGGAAACGGGCATGAAAGGCACGGAGGGGGGCAGGAGCATGAACATCAGAGGAGGAAACCCATGAACGCTCCTCTGGACCGTAACCCCTCCAGTGAACCAAATACTGTACACGGCCCCTGGACATACGAGAGTCAATAATGCTGCTGACCTCATATTCTTCATGGTTGTCAGCAAAGATAGGATGGGTATGAGGAAACACAGTGGTGAATTGATTACAAACCAATGGTTTTAAGAGGGAGACATGAAAAACATTGGAGATGCGCATTGCAGGAGGAAGGTCAAGAGCGTAGGCCACAGGATTGACCCGTCGGAGTATTCAAAAAGGACCAACATAATGGGAAGCCAGTTTATTGGAAGGCACACAAAGGTTCAAGTTGCGAAAGGACAGCCAAACCCTGTCACCAACCTGGTAGGAAGGCGCTACGATCAACTAGGAACTCTGAGACATGAATGAATCAGGCAACAAGGATGGTTGAAACCCATAATGCGCCATGAACGGGGATAACTTGGAAGAAGCATTAATAGCACTATTACGAGTAAACTCTGCCCAAGGTAACAGTTCAGACTAATTATTGTGGTGATCTGAGACATAGCAATGGAGGAACTGTTCCAGAGCTTGATTAGACCGTTCCGCAGCCCCATTGGATTGAGGGTGATATGCCGAAGAGAAGGAAAGCTGGATCCCCATTTGAGCACAAAAGGAACGCCAAAATCTGGAGACAAACTGGCTACCCCGGTCCGACACTATCTCCTTGGGTAACCCATGTAAATGGAAGACCTCCCGGGCAAAAATTGAAGCAAGCTCCTGAGCGGTAGGCAGCTTCTTCAAGGGAATGCAATGTGACATTTTAGAAAAACGGTCAACCACCATAAGGATAACAGTATTGCCATTGGAAACAGGGAGCTCAACAATGAAGTCCATGGAAAGATGTGTCCTAGGATGCGCACCATTAGCAATAGGTTTAAGAAGACCCACAGGAAGATGTTGAGGAGTCTTATTCTGTGCACAAACTGAGCAGGAGCCAACATACGCAGCAACATCAGAACAAAGACCTGGCCACCAGAATTGTCGAGTGACAGACCAAATCATATGGTTCTTGCCTGGGTGACCTGCGGCTTTAGGATAGTGGTAAGTTTGCAAAAGTTTAGTTTGAAGATTCTCAGGAACAAAACACTTACCACTAGGTTTCTCAGGAGGTGCATTGGTTTGTGCAGCCAGGATCTCCTCCCCCAAGGGAGAAGTCAAATATATGTAACGTATGGTAGCCAAAATATGGTCAGAAGGTATAATTGGAGTAGGTACAGACTCCTCCTTGGACAGAGGCGAAAATTGTTGAGAGAGGGCATCAGCCCTAACATTCTTACTACCAGGCAGGTAGGAGACCAAATAATTAAACCGAGACAAAAATAGCACCCATCTGGCCTGTCAGGGCGACAAACATTTTGCTTCAGATAGATAAGTTAAATTCTTGTGGTCAGTAAGAATGAGCACTGGTACGCTAGTACCCTCGAGAAGATGCCTCCATTCCTTGAGTGCCAAAATTATGGCCAGTAATTCCCTGTCGCCAATTTCATAATTGCATTCCACTGGAGACAATTTCTTAGAGAAGAAACCGCACGGATGCAAGGAACCATGAGGCGTAGGACGTTGAGACAAGAGGGCACCTACTCCAGTCTCTGACGCATCAACCTCAAGAAGGAAAGGCAGGGCAGGATTAGGATGAGCCAGAACTGGAGCGGCAGCAAAGGCAGTCTTAAGACTTTCAAAGGCCTTAATGGCAGTAGGTGACCAATGGAGTGGATCATTCTCTTTATGGGTCATATCTGTGATAGGTTTGACCAAGGAAGAAAAGTTTTTAATAAACTTTCTATAGTAATTGGCGAACCCCAAAAAACATTGAATAGACCGAAGATCAACTGGGCGAGACCACTGAAGAACTTGTCAGGATCCATGGAAAACCCTGCAACAGAGATAACATAACCTAGGAAGGTTACTTGAGTCTGATGGAACTCATATTTCTTGAGTTTACAAAACAGGCCGTTCTCACGCAGTCTCTGAAGAACCCGTGTAACATCAGAACGATGAGCCTCAAGTGTGGGTGAGTGTATGAGGATGTCTTTTAAATACACCACAACACACTGTTGCAACATATCTTGTAGGACATCATTAATAAATTCCTGGAAAACAGCAGGAGCATTACATAGGCCAAAGTGTATTGCAAGATACTCATGATGCCGCTCCTGGTGTTAAATGCTGTTTTCCATTTGTGGCCCTCCTTGATCCTACGAGATTATACGCTCCTCTCAAATCAAGTTTAGAAAAGAACATAGCTCCCTTGAGGTGGTCAAAGAGTTCCGTAATGAGCGGAATAGGGTTAAGCATTCTTAATGGTAAGACGATTAAGACCCCTATAATCGATGCATGGTCTTAACTTACCACCCTTTTTGTTCACAAAGAAGAAGCCAGCCCCTGCAGGAGAGCAGGATTTGCAGATTATCCCCCGTGACAGAGCATCGGCAACATACTCCTCCATAGCACAATTCTCCGCAACAGACAGAGGGTAAACCCGGCCCGAGGAGGAATGGCACTGGGTTGCAGGTCTATGGCACAATCGTAAGACCGGTGAGGAGACAATGTACCGGCACGCACCTTTTCAAAAATGTCTAGGAACTATTGATACTCCTCTGGCATTTGAGATACCAAAGAAGTGCACAAGACTTTATCTGGTTTCCAAAGATAAGTGGAAATACATTGCGGAGACCACAACAAAATTTTGGACCTGCGCCAGTCGAGACTGGTATTGTGCTTTTGGCGCCAGGGATAACTCAGAAAAACTGGAAAATGCAGAGAATTTATCACCTATAACTGGAGTGTTTCAAAATGGAGAGCCCCAACAGCCATGGATAATGGGGCGGTCTCGTGAGTAACAAGTGCAGGCTGAAGGGACCTGCCATCAATGGCCTCAATAGCAAGCAGAACGGACCGAGGCAAAACAGGAATGGAGTGCTTTGATACAAAAGCACTGTCAATGAAATAGCCCGCAGCACCGGAATCAACAAGAGCCTGGGTGACTATGGAGGAGTCCACCCAGGAAAGGACAACCGTGACCAAAGGTTTCTCCTTTAGCGGTTCCGGGGATGAGGATAAACCACCCAAGGTCTGCCCCTGACAGGACCTTAGGTGTGAGCGTTTTTCCGGCCGTGTAGGACAAGACTTCAAAAGGTGGCCCTGTAACCCACAATAGAGGCAGAGCCCCTCCCTCCTCCTAAAGGCCCTCTCTGCTGCGGAGAGACGTGTGAATCCCAACTGCTATGGCTCAGCAGTACCTGGTGACTCGGGACCAGGAGGCATGAGAGGAGAGGGAGGCATGGGTGGGAATGAACACATAGGATACAACGGAACAGGAGGCTTCCACAAGTGCTCCTTGAAAGAGGGCCTCTCTCTGAGTCTGATGTCAATTAGGATCAAAGCCTTGAGATCCTCTGGTAAATCTCTGGCAGCAACTTCATCTTTAATCGCATCAGAGAGCCATGAAAGAAGGCGGCAACAAGGGCTTCATTGTTGCAACCTACCTTTGCGGCAAGCGTATGGAACTCAATGGCATACTGAGCAACAGATCTCGTACCTTGCTGAATGGACATGAGTAGTTTAGCAGCAGAGGAGGAGTGAGCCGGAACATCAAATACCCTTCGAAAGGAGGCCACAAATTCAGGGTAATTTGAAATCACAGGTTTATTAGTCTCCCACAAGGAATTAGCCCAGACAAGAGCTGTGTCAGAGAGTAGCGAGATGAGAAATCCCACCTTAGTTCTGTCAGAGGGAAACGCTTGAGGTAACATCTCAAAGTAAATGTCCACCTGGTTCAAAAAATCTCTGCACTGAATAGGATCGCCTCCATATCGCTGAGGTAGAGGTGCAGAACCGGACATGCTCCTGGTAGGACTAGGTGCAGCAGCGGAAACAGGACCAGCCATAACTTGCGGAACACTTTGGTCCAAATGTGCAGTGCGAGTCATCAGGGTTTGCAGGGCTAGTGCAAATTGATCCAAATCGGTGATCCTGTTCATCCATCCTGGAAATGATGGTAGGTAAAGGTGGATTATTAGCACCATCAGGATTCATGGCCCTTGCGTAATGTCAGGGTGCCAGGAATCAGACTGAGACGAGAAGTGCAAAAATAATCACACCTTTATTAATAGCAAAAAATAATAAAAAGTCCACAAGTCAAATAACAAGCCAGGAGTCTAAACCAGAGCTGGTAGTCAGACGAGTCAAGTCAGGATCCAAAGCGAATAGTCAGACGAGCCAAGTCAGGAGCCAAAGCAAGTAGTCAGACGAGCCGGAATCAGGAACAAGGAGAACAGCAGAGTCAGGAACAAGCCAGGGATCAGGAACCAGTAGGGACGTCAGACAGCCAGGTAATACACAGGAACAGGGACTCTCACAAACAGGTCTGAGACAATGCAAGGGCAAAGCATACTGAACAGAGGCCCTTTAAATAATAAGTGATGACATCACAATTCTGAGACTGCAACCTGTCTCACATGGATGATGTACCCCAGTCTGGCCATAAAAGGGCATGCAGGTAATGAGCAGCATCACAAATATGCGCCAGAGTCAGCAAGAGAGGTGAGTAAAATGGCTGCCAGCAGCACATGGCAAACAAAGCAGGGAAAAAACCCTGACATTTATCAAAACTTCAACCAATTTAGATTGTTTTGCATGTCAAAATACTTGACACTTCTAATTTATGAAAATGTCAAACATATTAAAATTAAGGGAAATGTTGATAATCTGTATTGAATATTGATTCAGAATAGGTTCAGGTGATTTGGACACCACTCTTCTACTTAGAAGACACAGGAGATACCACTGAGCCCTTCATCAAAGGGAAGAACTTCTGGGCATTTTGGATCTAATTATATTTACAATAATAAATTGCAATTAAAAAAATTAAATTTTTAATGATTGAATGATACATATTTCTAATTTTAAAACAAGCTTACCTGAGAATTCTTTACTGCTGCTGGGTACATATACTCTTTGCACAACTGAGTCCCAATTGCTTCACATTTTGGGACTCATAGTCACTCAACTCCTCAACATATCTTGGCCAGCCCTTCATTCCTTTGTCAACTTTCCTTTATGATCCTCTTTATGTCAAAGAAACAACTTTTATAGTGCTCCACTGACTGTGGATGCTGGTACAACTTTCCTGCGAGAATATTTACCTTTTTGTTCACGTGATTACACTATTGCTTCCAGTAAGATGAGGGTACAATGTCCGACTATTCATTCCCCCTAGTGGGGCTTAATTATAGACTATGAGTTCAGTGGAGGCTCCTCCAGAGGAGCACAGCCACATATGAACCCCCTTAGAAAAAAGAAAAAAAAAGAAAGAAAATAAATTTTTTGGCTGAATAAATATAATTTCTCCAATAGCCCCCCTATTAGAAAAATTACATTTATTCAGCCAAAAAATGTTCCAGTTTAGACTGTCCAGTTTAATAAAAAAAATAAAAAATCCCTTTTTTTTACCGCACGTGCGATAGAGAGGTATAGCCTGCCATAGCCCTCTGCACATTTTTTCTAAGTGCCTGCTGAGTCGCCCATAACAGAGCCTATAGCTTTGCTAATCGCACAATTTTCATTGTGAGAGTTGGGTCATTTCTATGGGCAGGCAGCAGGGGGAGCACTTTTTTTTAAAGTTTCCTCCTTTTTTGACGCTCAGATTTACCGGATGACTGAGTTTGTGGGGTAAGTAGTTGAGTGGCAGTGTGAGGCATTGCTGCAGTCAGAGACCAGTCCAAAGAGCAACAGCAAGGCAGCAAGCATTAAGGTAATCCTAAACTAGCGTTAGTAACTTTTATTTTCAGAAAATACTGATAGCCCTGTTGTGCGCCTCCTGGAAAGGGCACTGCAAACTCAGCAATGACAGCAGTGTTTGTGACAGATGGAAAACATCATGCATCGCTCCTGTTTAGGTTGCTGTTACCATGTAATAGGTGCAGAGCACTGTTCTGCATTTTACAGTTGTTTTTATATGGGCTGTTGGCATGTGTAATGGTAACTGTGTACCATTGTTGTTGATGGAGCTTTTAAGCAAACCTGCAGAATGATGTCATTTTCATATGTTGATCAATTAAACATATGCATTATATATAGCTGTTTAGCTGTTGCACTATTTTAAGCTGAATGTGCTTGCACATATATGTTTATACTTTTGCAAAGTGTGTTTATGATGAGCTAATTATGGGACCACAATCGCCTTTTTAATGTGAGCTTTCCAAGGAAAGGCACTTGCACACTGATGAGAGCTCTCTGATAATTGAATTATTACAAATACCTGAAACATATTAATGTGAAACTTGGTTTTTTTCTTGTCAAACATCTGGTTGTAGCTGGACTCGTAAAAATACTATTGTCCTAAAATATATTTGACGTTTTTAATCACAGTTAAAGCCATTTTGCACATTGGTGTTTTCTTGCTGCTACATTAGAATTATATCTCAGAAATCATTCTATTGACCAATTGTTTTGGAAACTCCATTTCGTCAAACATCTGGGTGTAGCTGGAATGCCATAAAGATACACTTGTTGTTTTATCATTAAACAGGCTTTGTAGCCCAAGTTGAAAAGTTTGGAATTATTTTCCTGCTGCTTACATTTTACTCTACTATGCCGAATAGGAGCTCCTTTACCACCCTGGTGGTGGGTGTTTTATTGTGTATTTGGTGCATATATATATATATATATATATATATATATATATATATATATATATATAACTATTTTACATAACTGGTCCGTGAACCCCATTTGAATAATCCACGAGCCGCCACTGTATGAGTTTATGATTAAGCGTGGAGGAGTACAATGCTTCAGACATCCCCAGACATTGTACCTTCCATGTTTGTGGAGTTTCATAATTTCTACTAATTGAACATTAGATGCATATTTTTTCACACCCCTTATAGTGGGCTCTCCTTTATGTGTATTATTTACATCTTGATCTGCCACTGGAGTGGTTGTCCGAGCACTGTGGGATTTGGAGTTTTTATTGGAGCCCTTGAACTTTTCAGCACAGACCACAGGAGTAGCCTGAAGCTTGCAGCTGCAGTGTTTGGCGTACCATAACAAAACACACATTTATATATTACAAATTAATAGAAACATTTACATAACCTGTTTTTGAAAGTGTTTCTGAAGTGTTGCAGTTGTAATTATAGTGTCTCCGCGTTGCTAGCAGTTTGCATGTTCGAGATATCATGAATTTAGCACCTCATACAACTATAGATGTTAATGGAATGAATAACCACTAGCAAAACACTGGAGTAGATATGGGAAATGATGCACAAGGCATTGGATCATTATCTCATCTCGTATTTACAACATAGCCCCTCGGCAACCACTCAAGCCCCATATCTAGCCAATTATCAGTAAGCAAACTGATGAGTCACTGCTGCAAATATTTGTTATCACTTTCTCTATGATTCTCCATCTGTTGAGTTCACATTAAAAGCTATCATTCAATCATAAGCATTTCTGCTAGTACATGTATAGTGTAAAACGACCTATCTATACTCAGATCTAATGATGTGCATTTCAATTTTGACTATAATGTAGCATTTTATTTCAGCCTTTTCACATAAAATTGTTCTAATTGTTGCCTTTGTATCAATGGCAGCTTATGGGTGATTATATATATATTTGCAGTGGTGGAAGAATATCACTATGCTTTACTAAGCCGTCCTCTGCAATTTCTAAGTCCTGGACCACTGGAAATTTCAAGTCCTGTATATGTTACGGGTAAAGTCTGATATCTGGGTAATCCTAGGATTTACCCAAGCGAATGTGGGTAAAGCCTGCTGTACTGTAATTCCCCTTCTACACTATTTTTTTTTGCCTCCGTCTGGGGGGTTGAAGGAGAGTACCCCGCCAATCCTCTGGCATCCACCCCAAGTTAACTGGAATTCCCCCCAAGAGGCTTTGCCCCCTTGAAACCCCAGGCGGAGGCAAACAGATAGTGAAGATGGGGGAATTACAGTGCATCGTATATATATATCTGATGTGGTGACTCCTAGGATTACCCAATATTTTACTTTACCCATAACACACACACACACACACACACACACATACACACACATGTAGATATATATATATATATATACATATATATATATATATATATATATACGTTGATTGGAGTAGCCGTGTTAGTCCTGAGATTTAGATATTAAAATAACAAGACTCCTGCATTAAACAATGATACTTTTTTATTGAACTAACAACTTTATACAAGTTGACAAGCTTTCGGAAGAATTCCTTCCTTTCTCAAGTATTGCTTGAGACTTGAGAAAGTAAGGAATTCTTCTGAAAGCTTGTCAACTTATAAATGTATAGTTATTCCAATAAAAAAGTGTCATTGCTCAATGCAATGCTCTTGTTATTTTAATATATACAGTATTTATATATATATGTATATATATATATATATATATATATATATATATATATATATATTATATAGGGCTCGCTTCCATTGAGCCGTTAAAAATGGAGCCATAAGCTATCGAAGCGGCCAACAGCAAAAAGTAATTTACAGCTCCATTATAGTACCAGGTTTCCATTGAAAAGGTTACTGCTTTGCGTGCGGTCGCTCTTTTCGTGTATGTGTAAGTAAACATCGTGTTAATGCTTCCACCCGATTTCGGATTTCTAAAACATTAATAGGTTACTATGGTAACCCGACCTTACACTACACTCAAATGCATTTACGGCGCCGCATACAAGTGCGGCGCGTATATTTTACCCGCCGCTCGCTATTAAAATAAAATCAAACACCTAACGCATGCATAATATCTACCTCTCAACCGCAACCCCCCCACCGCAATAACTAATGTATTAACCCCTAATCCCCCAACCCCCATATTGCAAAGTATCTATTTAAACTATTAACCCCTAATCTGCGATTCACCCACATCCCAATTAACCTAATAAATCTATTTACCCCTAAACCGTCATTAACCCACATGACAATTAACCTAATACATCTATTAACCCCTAAACCGCCATTAACCCACATCTCACTTAACCTAATAAATCTATTAACCCCTAAACCGCCAAACCCTGCAATGCAAATAACTAATCATTAAGCCCCCTAACCTAACACCACTTAAATTAACCCCATTACATAAATTAAAATAATCCTAATTTACAGTTAAAATAAAAAACCTAACATTACTTTAAAAATAAAAAAACGAAGTTTAAATTAAACTATAATTAAAAAAATTAAAAAAGTCTAACATTACATAAAGTATTAAACCAAATTATCAAAAATAAAAAAAATAAACCTAATCCTTATGCAAATATAAAGCCCCCCAAATAAAACCACCCCCTAATCTAATACTAAACTTCCAATAGCCCTTAAAAGGGCCATTTGTAGGGCATTGTCCTAAATTAAACAGCTCTTTTACCTTTAAAAAAACTAAGTTCCCCCAACAGTAAAACCCCCACCCACCAAACCTCCAAAATAAAAAAAATATAACAATAAAAAATCCTAAACTACCCATTGCCCCTAAAGGGGCATTTGTATAGGCATTGCCCTTAAAAGGGCATTCAGCTCTTTTACAATTGCCAAAAATCCCTAATCTAAAATATAACCCCCCCCCAAAATTAATAAAAAAACCCTAAGTCTAAACCCCAGATAGGTACTCACGGTTCCTGAAGTCCGGCGGTGAAGTCTTCTTCCAAGCGGTGACCTCTTCTATCTCCATCCAGAACCACGGAACTGAAGACCGGCGACCAAGGAACTAAAGACCGGTGTCCGAGGAATTGAAGAACGGTGACCACGGAGCCAAGGAGCGTGGAGGATCCTCTTCGTACGAATTTTACCGTACACTGAATATTGAATGCAAGTTACATGTTTAAATATGGCGTCCCCTTTTGTAGGAGGGACATAGTGTTTTAAAGGTAAAAAAGCAGTTAGTGCAATGTCCTACAAAAGGCCTTTTTAAGGGCTATTGGTAGTTCAGTATTAGATTAGGGGGTGTTTTTATTTTGGGGGGCTTTTTTATTTTCATAGGGATTAGGTATAATTTTTTATTTTTGATAATTTGGTTTATTATTTTATGTAATGTTAAACTTTTTTATTTTTTTGTAATTTTAGATTAATTTAATTTAATTTTTTTTTATTTTTAAAGTAATGTTAGGTTTTTTATTTTAATTGTAATTTAGGATTTATTATTTTAATTGTAATTTAGGTTTATTTTAGTTTATGTAATGTGGTTATTTTAGGGGCTTTTAGGTTAGGGGGCTTAGTGACTAGTTATTTGATATAGGGGCATGGCGGTTTAGGGGTTAATAGTTTAAATGGCTAGATTGCATTGTGGGGCATGGCGGATTAGGGGTTAATAATTTAAATGGCTAGATTGCGTTGTGGGGCATTGCGGATTAGGGGTTGATAGTTTAAATTGATACTTTGCGATATGGGGGTTGGCGGATTAGGGGTTAATGGTTTAAATAGATACTTTGCATTATGGGGGCATGGTGGATTAGGGGTTAATAGCTTTAATAGCTAGTTTGCATTGTGGGGCATGGCGGAGACCGGTTGCAGAAATTGAGTTATAACGGGCCGTTGGAAGCAGTCGATAAATAATATTGCTTCCGACAGGTTATTTAACGGTTTGCGAGTGTGCGCAAACCGAATTACGGCTCAATGGAAACAAGCTCATAGAGGGGTCAAGTTCAGTGGGAACGCATGGGAACTGAGTTCCTGCACTATTTTTGCAGATGAAAGTAAGTTCCCTCTGGACAGAGAACAGAAATACTTCAGTAAACACTGCTGCTGCTGCTGCTGCTGGGAGGAGCACAGTCTGGTTAGAGGGATAGTAAGATCCTCTAGTAATGGGCAGTAACACTTCCTTACAATACACTAAATGTAAGACTGTCAGCGTTCCTGCTGTGTGATCACCCTACACTATGTGGAACATATGGTGCTTAGATTTCTGTGTGGTTTGCTCTGTTTTATTTTAGCTACCCACAGCATAAATAGGACTATTGCACCTTAAAAAAATAGTTTAATCAAAATTAAACTTTCATGATTTAGATAGAGCATGCAATTTTAAGCAACTTTCTAATTTACTCCTATTATCAATTTTTCTTCGTTCTCTTGGTATCTTTATTTTAAAAAGCTGGAAATTAAGCTTAGAAGCCGGACCATTTTTGGTTCAGCACCTGGGTAGTGCTTGCTTATTCTTGTCTAAATGCAACCATCCAATCAGCAAGCACTACCCAGGGGCAGAACCAAAAATTGGCCGGTTCCTAAGGTTACTTTCCAGCATTTTTAAATAAAAATACCAAGAGAACAAAGAAAATTTGATAATAGGAGTAAATTAGAACGTTGCTTAAAATTGCCTGCTCTATCTGAATCATAAAAGTTTATTTTTGGCTAGATTATCCCTTTAAGTGGGTGAGACTCTGTGACAGAGGAGGATTCTAAAGCCCAAAGGTAACCATTCAACCCTTTATTTGATTTAATTTGCTTTCATCAACTAAAATGTATAGATTATACACATATAAATACAGTGTGTGTGTGTGTGTGTGTGTAAAACAATATTAATTGTGAGGGGGGTGGAAGTCTTTTTTGTAGGGCTTTACTCCTATATATATATATATATATATATATATATATATATATATATATATATATATATATATATATATATATATATATATATATACAGTATATATACACATATATATATATATATATATATATATATATATATATATATATATATATATATATACCACTGTTTGTATCAATGGTAGCTTATATGTGATTAAAAAAAATAAAAAATAATAATTATATATATATATATATCAGAAGGCACATACTGACAGGAGACAAATCATTATGGCTGAAAGTTATTTCAAAGGGATTAATTTGCCAGCCCATCGCAATTTACTTGACATTAATTGTGACATGTTGATAAGGTGTCAGTAACTCATTTCCAACTGCAAAAGGTGTTGATAAAACCTTTACTAACAGCCAGAAGCATGAAAACCTTTCTTGCAAATTTATGTCTTAAAGGCTTACATTCTATTTGTATAACTTTGTAAAACTAAAAAAATACATACAAATTAATTTATATTTTTCTATTAGTTACATTTTAGGGTCACGTTGCTGACTTTAACTAAGACTTTTCTAATTTGATTTATTCCAGCATCTCAATTCATTCCAATATGTCTAAGCAGGATTGTTTGTAATAGTTCCACACAATATTAGTGTTAATAATGCCAGGTAGGAATTGCAAAAAGGAAAACAAAATATATATAAGGAAACTTTTGAATGGGATTAATAAAGATTAACCAAATGCTAATCAAATAATAAACATAATTACAATATAAACTACCCTCAACTTTGTTTACACACACACAAATTTATAGATATATTATTTAGATAGATATATAGATATATACATAGATAAAAAGATATAGAAAGATACATTGATCAGCCACAACATTAAAACCACCTGCCTAACATTGTGTAGGTCCCCCTAGTGCTGCCAAAACAGCTTTGATGCATCAAGGCATGGGGGTCAATTTACCATAGTGCGTGCGGATATGATGCGATGTAGCGTATGATGTCCGCCGCACATCGATAAATGCCGACAGCATACGCTGTCAGCATTTATCATTGCACAAGCATTTCTGGTGAACTGTTTGTGCAATGCCGCCCCTGCAGATTCGCAGCCATTAGGCCGCTAGCAGAGGGTGTCAATCAGCCCGATCGTATAGGAGCGGGCGGATTGATATCCGCGGCCTCAAAGCAGGTGGACCAGTTATGGAGCAGCGGTCTTTAGAACTGCTAAAGGCTTGTGCGGAAACAGGGGCATTCAGAGCTTGATAATTCGGCCCCAAGACTCCACAATACCTTGGCCTCTATTTATCAAGCTGTCAACCGCAAATACGCTGGAATTCCACAGCATATTTGTGGTGAGCCTGATTCGCCATAGTTTTCCAACCCTACAGACCGGCAAAAGTAGAATATAGTGACGTAACATACGATCCGCCGGACTCAGATCGATGCTTACGTCCCTGCATATGTTCCGAACGCAAGTTCGGCACAATCTGACTACTTTTGCTAGTTATCAAAAAACTAGCAGGTACGCTCGCCACTATTCCGGCCCAGCGTACCTGGTTTTCAATCCGCCGCCCTGGAGGTGGCGGATGCCATAGGAATCAATGGGAGTCTGAAAGCAGCGAAAGCTTATGTTCACCGCTGCCCGATATCCCATTGATTCCTATGGGAACGTCTACACCTAACACCCTAACATGTACCCCAAGTCTAAACACCCCTAATCTGCCCCCCTACATTGCCGCCACCTACATTATACTTATTAACCCCTAAACCGCCGCTCCCGGACCCCGCCGCCACCTACATTATATTTATTAACCCCTAATCTGACCCCCCTACACCGCCGCCACCTACATTAAATTTATTAACCCCTAATCTGACCCCCCTACACCGCCATCACCTACATTAAATTTATTAACCCCTAATCTGACCCTCCTACACCGCCGCCACCTACATTAAATGTATTAACCCCTAATCTGACCCCCCTACACCGCTGCCACCTACATTCAATTTATTAACCCTTAAACCTAAGTCTAACCCTAACCCTAACACCCCCTAACTTAAATATAATTTAAATTAATCTAAATAAATATTCCTATCATTAAATAAATTATTCCTATTTAAAACTAAATACTTACCTATAAAATAAACCCTAAGATAGCTACAATATAACTAGTAGTTACATTGTAGCTATTTTAGGATTTATTTTTATTTTACAGGCAAGTTATTATTTATTTTAACTAGGTAGAATAGTTATTAAAT
Organism: Bombina bombina; assembly: GCF_027579735.1. Taxonomy (NCBI): domain Eukaryota; kingdom Metazoa; phylum Chordata; class Amphibia; order Anura; family Bombinatoridae; genus Bombina; species Bombina bombina. The sequence goes on from NC_069501.1 coordinate 380,021,019, forward strand.
AGTTATTAACTATTTAATAACTTCCTAGCTAAAATAAATACAAATATACCTGTAAAATAAAACCTAACCTAAGTTACAATTACACCTAACACTACACTATCATTAAATTAATTACCTAAACTAAATACAATTAACTACAATTAAATAAAATTAAATAAAATTATCTAAAGTACAAAAAAAACAAACACTAAATTACAGAAAATAATAAAATAATTACAAGAATTTTAAAATAATTACACCTAATCTAATCCCCCTTATAAAATAAAAAGCCCCCCAAAATAATAAAAATCCCTACCCTACATTAAATTACAAATAGCCCTTAAAAGGGCTTTTTGCAGGGCATTGCCCCAAAGTAATCAGCTCTTTTACCTGTAAAAAAGAATACAATACCTCCCCCCAACATTATTGGCTGATTGAATCAGCCAATAGAATTGAACTTCAATCCTATTGGCTGATTACATCAGCCAATAGGATTGAGCTTGCATTCTATTGGCTGATTGAATCAGCCAATAGAATGCAAGCTCAATCCTATTGGCTGATTGCATCAGCCAATAGGATTTTTCCTACCTTAATTCCATTTGGCTGATAGAATTCTATCAGCCAATTGGAATTCAAGGGACGCCATCTTGGATGACGTCATTTAAAGGAATAGTCATTAGTCGGGTAGTCGTCGGCCTGGAAGGATGCTCCGCGTCGGATGTCTTGAAGATGGACCCGCTCCGCTCCGGATGGATGAAGATAGAAGATGCCGTCTGGATGAAGACTTCTGCCCGTCTGGAGGTCCTCTTCTGCCCGGATAGGATGAAAACTTCGGAACCATCTGGAGGACCACTTCTGCCCGGTTGGGTGAAGACGTCTCAAGGTAGGGTGATCTTCAAGGGGTAGTGTTAGATTTTATTAAGGGGGGATTGGGTGGGTTTTAGAGTAGGGTTGGGTGTGTGGGTGGTGGGTTGTAATGTTGGGGGGTATTGTATTTTTTTTACAGGTAAAAGAGCTGATTACTTTGGGGCAATGCCCCGCAAAAGGCCCTTTTAAGGGCTATTTGTAATTTAGTGTAGGGTAGGGATTTTTATTATTTTGGGGGGCTTTTTTATTTTATTAGGGGGATTAGATTAGGTGTAATTATTTTAAAATTCTTGTAATTATTTTATTATTTTCTGTAATTTAGTGGGGGTTTTTTGTACTTCAGATAATTTTATTTAATTTTATTTAATTATAGTTAATTGTATTTAGTTTAGGTAATTAATTTAATGATAGTGTAGTGTTAGGTGTAATTGTAACTTAGGTTAGGTTTTATTTTACAGGTATATTTGTATTTATTTTAGCTAGGAAGTTATTAAATAGTTAATAACTATTTAATAACTATTGTACCTAGTTAAAATAAATACAAACTTGGCTGTAAAATAAATATAAACCCTAGGATAGCTACAATGTAACTATTAGTTATATTGTAGCTATCTTAGGGTTTATTTTATAGGTAAGTATTTAGTTTTAAATAGGAATAATTTATTTAATGATAGGAATATTTATTTAGATTAATTTAAATTATATTAAAGTTAGGGGGTGTTAGGGTTAGACTTAGGTTTAGGGGCTAATAAATTTAATGTAGGTGGTGGCGGGGTCTGTGAGCGGCGGTTTAGGGGTTAAACATTTTATGTAGTTGCGGCGGGGTCCGGGAGCGGTGGTTTAGGGGTTAATACATATAATGTAGGTGGCGGTGGGTTCCAGGAACGGCGGTTTAGGGGTTAATAAATTTATTTAGGTGCGGCGGGGTCCGGAAGCGGCAATATAACGGTAAATAGTATTGTATAGTGTGGGTGCTTAGTGACAGGGTACCAAGAAAGCTGCGAATAACCCGAAGAGTAGCGAGATCGATGACTGTTAGTTAACAACAGTCAGCTGCTCATCGGTCCGTACTTGATGCGTGGCTTTTTGACAGCTTTCTTGATAATTTTGGAGAACATATTCAGGTCCGCGGCAGCGATGTTAGGCGATCTTAGGTGAGCGTATTGGTGCCGTTGAATGCAAGAAAGTCGACGGCTTGATAACTAGAGGCCCTTGTGTCCTGTGGTATTGGCACCAAGACATTAGTAGCAGATCCTTTATGTCCTGCAAGTTGGGGTCTCCATGGATCGGATTTGTTGTTCTAGCACATCCCACAGATGCTCAATTGGATTGAGATCTGGGGAATTTCGAGGCCAAGGTAACACTTGTCATGTGAACTCCTTGTCATGTTCCTCAAACCATTCCTAAATAATGTTTGCAGTGTAGCAAGGTGCATTATCCTGCTGAAAGAGGGCACTGTCATCAGGGAACAAAATAGCCAAAAAGGGGTGTATGTGGTCTACATCTACTGACAATGAAATAAGTAGGCATATGATTTTCCTAAATGCTTGCTACATGATGTAAACTCAAACAATTAATAAATAAACAGGTTGTTCTAGTATTTTTAAAACAATATGCAATTTAATTAAAACAACAGTTGTTTGCTATATGCTTTTAATTGTCATCTATGAAAAGTGAGTGCACATAGCAGCATATATCTCTGCAAATCCAATAATTCTACTCTTCTAAACATCAACTTTTCCAGCATGTATACATCGAAAATATCCAAGAAATATTCCTCAATATATAATAAAAGCTATATTTTATGCAAACATTAATTAAAACATGAGCAAACATATGACTTCTGTTTATTGTTAATATACAGTACAGTGGGACTAGTTTCGGACTTGTGTGGCCCGTACTTATTAATTAACCCCTTAACGACCAAGGACGTGTCAAGCACATCCTACAAAAAAAATACAGTTAGTGACCAAGGACGTGCCTGTCATGTCCTCTGGGGTTTGAAGCGCTTGAAGCAATCGTGATCACTTCCAGCCACTTTCAGGGTATTGCAGTGATGCCTAGATATTGAGGCATCTTGCAATACCGTTTTGTTAGCCACCGATGCAGAGAGAGGGTGGGCGGAACATCGCTGAAAGACTTTTTCGGATCCTTCCCTTCAAGTGCGCACAAGTTACCGGGAGCATGCAAGGGGGGGTTGGGTACATTCCCGCGATTTTAAGAGCATTAAATGAATTGGAAGGAGGGAGAGGGGGTAAAAAACACTGGGCAAGGGATCTGGGAGGGGGAAGGGGGTTGGGTATTGAGCGGGGGCTGCTACACTACAGAAAAATGCTTTTTTACAAAAAAATTTAGCAAACTGGGTACTGGCAGACAGCTGCCAGTACCCAAGATGGCAGCAAATAGGTAGAGGGGGAAGGGTTAGAGAACTGTTTGGGGGGGGCAGGAAGGTTGGGGGTTAAGGAGGAATCTAACAATGCTTTATATATATACCGTATTGTCCCGAGTATAGGCCGCACTTTTTCCCCCAAATGTAAATCTTTAAATTAGGGATGCGGCCTATAATCAGATGCGGCCTACAATCGGATATTATTTGCCATCTTTGCAGCAGTAGCGTGTGTGCTATGAACGGCTGGAGCGGAGCAGATAGGAGGGGAGTAGGACGCAGCAGTGAGGAGCGTAACAATGGGAGCTGCTGTGGGCGTCTGGGGCTGGGCAGTAGGTGGACAGACTTGGTGATAGCAAAAAATTAAAAAGATAAAAGGTGATGTTTATTTATCTTCAGTAAAAACATCATATAGACCCAGGATCCTCTTAATTTTTTTGTTGCTGGGACCGCTGTTTACATTTTCTGGAGGTTGGTTCCTGATGTTCAATAGACCTATTGGCAGAAATGGATTGCTCCAAGGGGCATGACTGGGACTATCGATTACTATGGCGTGGGAAGCAGAGGATTGGCACAAGGAGTAGTGGCGGTCTGTTCTTGAAAGTGGGGAGTATATACGGATAGAGATTGAGAATGGCTCAGATGTGAAAGCCTCGGATGACACAGTAGTTCCCCTAACTTGTATATACATTCTCCCCGAACACTGAGTGCATAACCTGACTTACCCATACACACGGTCCTCAGTCAGCATAACCCCCCTGAGTTTAGAACTAAATAGAGACATTACTGTGAGCAGGGAGCATCTGACAGATGTTTAAGCGTCAATTGGATCCATTTAACATTAAACACATATGTAGACATTATAATTTATACATATACACTTTTAGTTTTTTTTTGGAGATGACTCAAGCTGACAGTGGAGCCTGGTCATGGTGCCTAGAAAATTTTGCAGGGAGAGGAGGAGAAGTGTGGAGGTGAAAAACTTTAAGGGTGCGGCTTATGAGCGGGTGCGGTCTATATTAGGCACAATACGGTATATATATATATATATATATATATATATATATATATATACAGGGAGTGCAGAATTATTAAGCAAATGAGTATTTTGACCACATCATCCTCTTTATGCATGTTGTCTTACTCCAAGCTGTATAGGCTCGAAAGCCTACTACCAATTAAGCATATTAGGTGATGTGCATCTCTGTAATGAGAAGGGGTGTGGTCTAATGACATCAACACCCTATATCAGGTGTGCATAATTATTAGGCAACTTCCTTTCCTTTGGCAAAATGGGTCAAAAGAAGGACTTGACAGGCTCAGAAAAGTAAAAAATAGTGAGATATCTTGCAGAGGGATGCAGCACTCTTAAAATTGCAAAGCTTCTGAAGTGTGATCATCGAACAATCAAGCGTTTCATTCAAAATAGTCAACAGGGTCGCAAGAAGCGTGTGGAAAAACCAAGGCGCTAAATAACTGCCCATGAACTGAGAAAAGTGAAGCGTGCAGCTGCCAAGATGCCACTTGCCACCAGTTTGGCCATATTTCAGAGCTGCAACATCACTGGAGTGCCCAAAAGCACAAGGTGTGCAATACTCAGAGACATGGCCAAGGTAAGAAAGGCTGAAAGACGACCACCACTGAACAAGACACACAAGCTGAAACGTCAAGACTGGGCCAAGAAATATCTCAAGACTGATTTTTCTAAGGTTTTATGGACTGATGAAATGAGAGTGAGTCTTGATGGGCCAGATGGATGGGCCCGTGGCTGGATTGGTAAAGGGCAGAGAGCTCCAGTCCGACTCAGACGCCAGCAAGGTGGAGGTGGAGTACTGGTTTGGGCTGGTATCATCAAAGATGAGCTTGTGGGGCCTTTTTGGGTTGAGGATGGAGTCAAGCTCAACTCCCAGTCCTACTGCCAGTTTCTGGAAGACACCTTCTTCAAGCAGTGGCGTCCAAGTACTCCACAGCGTGGCTGGCAAGAAAGGGTATAAAAGAAGAAAATCTAATGACATGGCCTCCTTGTTCACCTGATCTGAACCCCATTGAGAACCTGTGGTCCATCATCAAATGTGAGATTTACAAGTAGGGAAAACAGTACACCTCTCTGAACAGTGTCTGGGAGGCTGTGGTTGCTGCTGCACGCAATGTTGATGGTGAACAGATCAAAACACTGACAGAATCCATGGATGGCAGGCTTTTGAGTGTCCTTGCAAAGAAAGGTGGCTATATTAGTCACTGATTTGTTTTTGTTTTGTTTTTGAATGTCAGAAATGTATATTTGTGAATGTTGAGATGTTATATTGGTTTCACTGGTAAAAATAAATAATTGAAATGGGTATATATTTGTTTTTTGTTAAGTTGCCTAATAATTATGCACAGTAATAGTCACCTGCACACACAGATATCCCCCTAAAATAGCTATAACTAAAAACAAACTAAAAACTACTTCCAAAACTATTCAGCTTTGATATTAATGAGTTTTTTGGGTTCATTGAGAACATGGTTGTTGTTCAATAATAAAATTAATCCTCAAAAATACAACTTGCCTAATAATTCTGCACTCCCTGTATATATATATATATATATATATATATATATATATATATATATATATATATATATATATATATATATATATATATATAAAAAAGGCTTTTATTTTAGTTCTGGCAGACTTGCTGCCAGTACTTAAAATGGCATTGACAATTGTGAGGTGGGGGAGGGAAGAGAGCTGTTTGAGGGGGGTCAAGGAGGGATCAGGGGGTAGGATATGTCAGGAGGGAGGCTGATCTCTTCACTAAAGCTAAAATTAACCCCTCAAGCTTCCTAATTAACCCCTTCACTGCTGGGCATAATATGTGTCATGCGCAGCAGCATTTAGTGGCCTTCTAATTAGCAAAAAGTAATGCCAAAGCCATAAATGTCTACTATTTCTGAACAAAGGGGATCCAAAAGAAGCATTTACAACCATTTGAGCCATCATTGCACAAGCTGTTTGTAAATAATTTCAGTGAGAACCCTAAAGTTTGTTAAAAAGTTTGTGAAAAAGTTAACAATTTTTTTTATTTGAGCGCATTTGGCGGTGAAATGGTGGCAGGAAATATACCAAAATGGGCCTAGATCAATACTTTGGGTTGCCTACTAAAAAAATATATATATATATGTGAAGGGTTATTCAGGGATTCCTGACAGATATCAGTGTTACATTGTAACTATGGCTAATTTTGAAAAAAAAAAAATGGTTTGGAAATAGCAAAGTGCAAAAAAAGCAAAGAACATGTAAACATTGGGTATTTCTAAGCTCAGGACAAAATTTAGAAACTATTTAGCATGGGTGTTTTTTGGTGGCTGTAGATGTGTAACAGATTTTGGGGGTCAAAGTTAGAAAAAGTGTGTTTTTTTCTATTTTTTCATCATATTTTATATTATTTTTTTTATAGTAAATTATAAGATATGATGAAAATAATGGTATCTTTAGAAATTCCATTTAATGGCGAGAAAAACGGTATATAATATGTGTGGGTACAGTAAACGAGTAAGAGGAAAATTACAGCTAAACACAAACACTGCAGAAATGTAAAATAGCCCTGGTCCTTTAAGGGTAAGAAAATTGAAAAATGGTCTGGTCACTAAGAGGTTAAATGGACATGAAACACAAATTTATTTTGTGATTTAGATAGATAATACAATTTCAAGCAACTTTTCAATTTATTTCTATTATCAAGTTTGCTTCATTTACTTGGTAAACTTTGTTGAAGGAGCAGCGATGCACTATTGGGAGCTAGCTTAACACATCAGGTAAACCAATGTCAATAGTCATATATGTGAAGCCACCAATCAGCAGCTAGTAGTGCTTTGCTGCTTCTAAACCTACCTAGGTATTCTTTTCAATGAAAGATAGCAAGAGAACAAAGCAAATTTGATAAAAGACGTAAATTGGAAATGCTCTATCTAAATCATAAAAGAATAATGTTGTGTTTCATATCCCTTTAACTTAGCTGAGAACACTGGCCATAATTTCCACCATTTTAAAGGCACATCTAGGTTATATAATTTGCTCTTTGACATCTTTAGGGTTAGTAGGACAAGCACAAGTGTTACACAAACTGTAATTTTTCTATGTAGGTCCCTAACATCAGTATTAAGTTTTGACCTCTGTATAAAGGATTACAGAAGTCTGAAAATAATGCATTGCAGCTCATTTAGAGCAACCACAGGAATCTCACAGCACAGTTACTGACTTTATGGCTCTTTTTCATGTTTCAAGAGAGAACTGATATTATTTATCAGGCATTCAACAATGTTTTAAATGAGTTTTATCTGGATTATTTCACTGTTATGTTATCTGGCACTTTCAGTGTGACACACTTTTCCTGACACATGTTACTTTGATTATCTGACACAGTCAATGAGGGGTATTTTTACTGACACATTTCACTATGAGACAGTGATTATTTACCTAAGCTTCGTCTGTGCCCAGCATTTTTGTTTAGTCTGAAATACCCCTATCTTATGCCTTGAAGACGTTCTCTATAATTAAAAAATTAAAACAGTTTGAACAAAATAACTTAATGGGCAAAAATATTCTATTTATCAAATGTTGGCTAATTTCTGCATTTCTATCTTGTGCCTTATTTTGTGCTTTATGAACATTTCAGTTTAAACTAGAATTTACACTTAAAAGGACATTAAATACTAAGTACATTCCATGCCTCCTATTATGGGTAATACCATTTTTGAACTTAGGTTACTCTGCAGGTATCTAAGGGAGAGTTGCTGCACATGTGCAAATACAGTACATCAATGCTGGAATGTAGGGAAAGCTAATGTTAAAGGGACAGTCAACACCAGAATTTTTGTTGTTTAAAAAGAAAGATAATCACTTTATTACCCATTCCCCAGTTTTGCATAACCAACACTGTTATAGAAATACACTTGTTACCTCTGTGATTATCTTGTATCTAAGCCTCTGCAAACTGCCCCCTTATTTCAGTTCTTTTTTGACAGACTTGCATTTTAGCCAATCAGTGCTTGCTCCAGGGTAACTCCACTTGCACAAGCTCAATGTTATCTATATGAAACACATGAACTAATGCCCTCTAGTGGTAAAAATGCATTCAGATTAGAGGCAGTCTTCAAGGTCTAAGAAATTAGCATAGGAACCTCCTAGAATTAGCTTTTAACTAAGAATACCAAAAGAACAAAGCAAAATTGGTGATTAAAGTAAATAGGAAATTTGTTTAAAATGACATGCCCTATTTAAATCATGAAAGTTCTTTTGGGACTTGGCTGCCCCTTTAAGCATGGCAGCATCCATTATTAGAGGGAGGCAGAAAATAACCTCAATGCTATGCTTATAAAATGTATTTAGTGTTAAAGGGACAGTCTACTCCAGAATTTTAAAAAGATAGACAATCCCGTTATTACCCATTCACCAGATTTGCATAACCTACACGGTTATATTAATACACTTTTAACCTCTGTGATAACCTTATATGTAAGCTCTGCAGACTGCTCCCTTATTTCAGTTCTTTTGACAGACTTGCATTTTAGCCAATCAGTGCTGCTCTAATTCAACTGGAGTGAACACAATGCTATCTATATGGCACACATGAACTAGCATTGTCTAGCTGTAAAAAACTGTCAAATGCACTGAGATAGGAGGCAGCCTTCAAGGGCTTAGACATTAGCATATAAACCTACCTATCTTTAGATTTCAACAAAGAATATTAGCGAACAAAGCAAATTTGATGATAAAAGTATATTGGAATTTTTTTTTTTAAATTACATGCCCTATCTGAATCATGAAGGTTTAATTTTGACTAGACTGTCCCTTTAAATAATAACCTTGTTAATAATCTGCAATTAAAGGGACATGAAACCCACATTTTTTCTTTCATGATTTAGAAAGAGAATGCAATTTTAAACATCTTTCTAATTTACTTCTATTATCTAATTTGTTTTATTCTCTTGATATTTTTTGCTGAAAAGCATATCTAGATATGCTCAGTGGCTGCTGATTGGTTGCTGCACATAGAAGCCTCATGTGATTGGCTCACCCATGTGCATTGCTTTTTCTTCAAATAAGGATATCTAAAAAATGAAGCAAAATAAATAATAGAAGTAAATTGTAATGTTGTTTGAATTTGAATGTTCTATCTGAATCATGAAAGAAATATTTTGGGTTTAGTGGCCCTTTTAAGCTTTCTTCTGACAGTTGAAATTATCATTAAAGGGACATGGGAGTCAAAAATAGACTTCAGATAGGGAGTAAAATTGAAAAAAAACAAAAAAACCCCAAAACAAACGACTTCTTTTATCAAATTTAACGCTTAGGGGCCGATTTATCAAATGTCGGGCAGACTTGATTCCCTGTAGCGAATGATGACTGCCCGACATTGGTAAATGCTGGCAGCATATGCTGTCGGCATTTATCATTGCACAAGCATTTCTGGTGAAATGCTTGTGCAATGCCGCCCCTGCACATTCGCAGCCAATCGGCCGCTAGCAGGGGGTGACAATCATCCCGATCGTATCCGATTGGGATGATTGCAGTCCGTCACCTCAGAGTTGGCGGACGAGTTAAGGAGCAGCGGTCAGCGGTCTTAAGCCTGCTGCTTCTTAACTCCTGTTTCCGGGTCGCGCGGAATAAGCAGCATCTACTGCTTAATAAATTGGCCCCTTAGTATAATATGTTGAAACTTAAATTCTTTCAATTCGATCATACTGAGGTAGGCTCAGGAGCATGCATGTGTCCTGAGCATAATATGGCAGTGATGTTTGCAACAATGTTTTTAACAATGTTATAGATTTGGTGTTCAAGCCGCATGGATGCTTCTGAGCCTGCCTCTGTATGCTCACAAGGTAAAGAGCCAAGAGGGCCAATGGCAGGAAAGAGGTACATTAGATAATAGAAGTAAATTGTAAGTAAGTTTGCTTTTTATTTAATTGTACATTGTTTACAAACCATAATTTAATTTTGTCTATCTAGTCCGTTTAAAGAGACATGAAACCAAAAATGTTTCTTTCATGATTCAGATAGAGTTTAAAATACATTGATATCTTTGTATCCTTTGTTGAGCAGGTAGATAGGCTTATGACATCTACTAATTGGCGTGCAGACAAGTGTCTCAACCTGAGAAGTTGTCTGTACGCTTCCGCAACGGATCCTCTTTGTGAGCTGCCCGTATGTATCATTACACACGCCGAAGAGTGTTTAATGCTGTCCCCTACTCTCGTCCGAGAGAAGAGCCTGTCAATCACCCTGTGTAAAAGTGATCAGGTGATTTCTCTCCGCCAACTCAAAAGTGACGGAGAGTGTGCGCAGCAGTGTTCTGATGACCGCTGCTTCTTACATTGCGGGAAACAGGCTCACCTGCTTTGTACATGGAGCTAACGCTGCTTAGTACATGGAGCCATATGTGTGCACAGGTCTGGAACACCCGACATAGACAAAATGTAATGCCAAACTGCAACTAGGGATGGTCGAATGTTTCAAAAAATTCGAAATTTAAAACTAATTTTGATACATTCGTTATTTCAAATCGAATTTGGAATGTTTATATAACATTCAAATTTCGAATTTTTCAATAAGATTCTAAAATATTCACTAGTTTTTAAAAAATTTGTTAGGTTTTAAAAAATTTGTTAGGTTTTAAAAAATCCTTTTAATAGAGCTTCAGATACATGCACGCTACCTACCTATATATGCTCTTCAAATTTGATAACATAAGTAAATTGGAAGCTTTGCATGCACTATACTTATCATGAGAAAAAACAACTGAGGTTCATGTTTATTCTTGGTGTGCAGGAGCAAAATTCCTACCTTACTTTCATACACATAGCTATATTGGAATGATTCTGATATTGTGCCAGTGTTTAATCAAAATGGTTGCAGGTATGAATTTTACATTTATAAAATATTTATCGAATATTACATTCATAAAACACAGTATAAGACTAGAAATACTATTTCAAATTCGAATATTACATTTATAAAACACCGTTGTAGACTAGAAATACTATTTTGAATTAGCATATCACATTCGAATTCGACTACTACATTTCAAAATTGAATGTGATAAAAAATACCGGTACATAGCTAAACATTCTATTATTTGACCGAATATTTTAGAATCTTATTGAAAAATTCGAAAGTGAAAATTCGAAATTAGAATGTTATATAAACATTCCAAATTCGATTCGAAATAACAAATGTATCAAAATTAGTTTTAAATTTCGCATTTTTTGAAACATTCGACCATCCCTAGTTGCAGTTTGGCATTACATTTTGTAATTCTAGCAGAGGGCTCCCTGTTTTTTCTTATTTCTTCTTTTTTTTAAAAAATGTTAGTAATTCTTTTTATATTACAATATATTTCACTGCACTGTATTGATTTATAAAATACAAATTAAATAGTCACTAAAGTCTAAACTAATTTGTATTATGTGCCAGAGCTGCATAGTACAGACAAATAATCTGTACAAAAATATGCTAAAGAAGAAAAAATGCTGTAAATGAAAAACATATTGTTCCAGTGCAACTATCTCTAACTAAAAACAAAATCTACTGTATAACTAAACATAAAACCTATGGCAACCAGGGTAAATGCCAATGACATTTAGTTGAAAGGATGTTAAATATCTCTTGATTTTGTGTAAAAATAGTGCCTGCTCCCTGGGAGGCCAAAAAGCAAATCCTGTAATCTGGATATGCTGCAAAACATATAGCTGTCTTTGAAAATGTTCAGTATTTTATAAACGAAGTTATAGGGACCGATTTATCAAACTCCGTATGGAGCTTGATGCCCCTTGTCTAAAGCCGCTGCTCCATAACTTGCCCGCCTGCTCTGAGGCAGTGCACAGAAATCAACCCGATCGAATATGATCGGGTTGATTGACACCCCCTGCTAGCGGCTGATTGGCCGTGAATCTGCAGGGGACGGCATTGCACCAGCAGTTCAAAAGAATGCTGTCAGCATTTATCGATGTGCAGCGGACATGATACGCTACATTGAATCATGTTCAATAAATATACCCCATTGAACCTGCTTTTGGCCTCTTGAGAGAGCGTAGGAAAAAAAACTAAATTTTTACACAAAAGGCATTTAAAGGCCCTTTTAAAATTTCACCAAAGCACTGTTTGTAGAAGTCTGAATCAATATTTGTAAATGGGGACAGAGAATTACTACATAATGATATTGCAATGATGGAAACAGAATAGGGAATGAAGACATCTACTGAATGAGCTAACAGATTCTATAACTACACGACTCTACATGCACCATTAGTGGATACTGGATTGAACATGCTCTTTTATCACTTCAATTGTGTCACTTCCTTCAACACCAGATCTTAAAATATCAACAAGGATCCTCTGTAATGTGTTTGTGACCAGCTTTGTCTTTATAATAACATCAATGATCTTCAAAATATCATATACAGCCAGATTACGAGTTTTGCGTTATGAGCTATGCGGTGCTACCGTGCAGTTTTTTCTCTCCGCTCACTTACCTGCAGCGCTGGTATTATGGGTTTTTACAAACCCGGCGTTAAAAGGCAAGAAGTGAGCGTAGAGCAAACTTGTGCTCCATAACGCACTCCAATACCAGCGCTGCTTAAGTCACGATTTCCCCATAGACATCAATGGGGAGAGCTGGCTGAGAAAAGTCTAACACCTGCAAAAAAGCAGCGTAAATCTCAGTAACGCAGCCCCATTGATTCCTATGGGAAAATAAAAGTTATGTTTATACCTAACACCCTAACATGAACCCGAGTCTAAACACCCCTAATCTTACACTAATTAACCCCTAATCTACCGCCCGACATCGCCGCCACCTACATTATACTTATTAACCCCTAATCTGCTGCTCCAGACATTGCCGCCACCTACATTATATTTATTAACCTCTAATCTGCTGCCCCCAACATTGCCAACACCTACATTATATTTATTAACCCCTAATCTGCCACCCCCAATGTCACCGCAACCTACCTACACCTATTAACCCCTAATCTGCCGCCCCCAACATCGCAGCCACTATTCTAAGTTTATTAACCCCTAAACCTAAGTCTAACCCTAACCCCCCCTAGCTTAAAAATAATTTAAATAAATCTAAATAAAAAATACTATTATTACCTAAATAATTCCTATTTAAAACTAAATACTTACTTATAAAATAAACCCTAAGATAGCAACAATATAACTAATAGTTACATTGTATCTAGCTTAGGGTTTATTTTTATTTTACAGGCAACTTTGTATTTATTTTAACTAGGTACAATAGTTATTAAATAGTTATTAACTATTTACTAACTACCTAGCTAAAATAAATACAAATGTACCTGTAAAATAAAACCTAACCTAAGTTACACTAACACCTATCACTACACTACAATTAAATAAATTACCTTAATTAAATACAATTAAATTAATTAGCTAAATCACAAAAAAAATAAACACTAAATTACAGAAAATAAAAAACAAATTACGATATTTAAACTAATTACACCTAATCTAATAGCCTAAACTAAACAATCAATAGCCCTTAAAAGGGACTTTTGCGGGTCATTGCCCCAAAGAAATCAGCTCTTTTAACTGTAAAAAAATACAAACAACCCCCCCAACAGTAAAACCCACCACCCACACAACCAACCCCCAAAATAAAAGCCTAACTAAAAAAACCTAAGCTCCCCATTGCCCTTAAAAGGGCATTTAGCTCTATTGCAGGCCCAAAGCCTGAACCTAAAAAATAAACCCACTCAATACACCCTTAAAAAAATCCTAACACTAACCCCCGAAGATTCACTTACCGGGAGAAGTCTTCTTCCAAGCTGCAAGATGTCCTCAACGAAGCCGGTAGAAGTGGTCCTCCAGATGGGCAGAAGTGGTCCTCCAGATGGGCAGAATTCTTCATCCAGACGGCATCTTCTATCTTCATCCTTCCGACGCAGAGCATCCTCTTCATCCGATGGACTGACAAATAAAGGTACCTTTAAATGATGTCATCCAAGATGGCGTCCCTTACATTCCGATTGGCTGATAGAATTCTATCAGCCAATCGGAATTAAGGTAGAAAAAATCATATTGGCTGATGCAATCAGCCAATAGGATTGAACTTCAATCATATTGGCTGATTGGATCAGCCAATAGGATTGAGCTCACATTCTATTGGCTGTTCCAATCAGCCAATGGAATGCAAGCTCAATCCTATTGGATGATTCAATTAGCCAATAGGATTTTTTCTACCCTAATTCCGATTGGCTGATAGATGTTATTATAGTGTTTTCGATGCGAGAGGGTCTCAGTTTAGTGGTTAATAGGTAGTTTATGGGTGTTAGTGTACTTTTTAGCACTTTAGTCATGAGTTTCATGCTACAGCGTTGTACCATAAAACTCATAACTACTGACTTTAGAATGCATTAGGAATCTTGGAGGTAGAGGGTGTACAGCTCATTTTTTGGCCTCCCAGGACAAACTTGTAATATCAGCGCTATGGAAGTCCCATAGAAAAAAGACTTTACGAACTTTACGTGTCGGTTTGCGGTAAGGCCAAAGAAGTGTGTGCGGTGACCCTAAACCTGCAAGACTCGTAATACCAGCGGTAGTGAAAAAGCAGCGTTAAGACCTGTTAATGCTGCTTTTTCAGCTTAATGCAAAACTCGTAATCTAGCCGATAGAGAACAAAATTATATTTCAGGAATTTTGTAGTCAAAGCTATTCATCCATATATCATGCTGAAATGTGCACTGTTTAGCACTGTCCTGCTAAAAGATTTATGTTTTGGGGGATTTTGAAAAATGAGATAGGATTGGAGGGGGGGGCAATTTCAAATCAAAACTGCTCAAGAAAGAGGCTGAATATATTTACAGAATGAAAACCCTGTTCCCACTATGTTTGAATTCTGAAATAGACAACTCCGTTCATGAACAAATAAATATAGGACATCTCTGTTTATGTATTTTCTAACCCACCATTACACCTTTACACTTTTTGCACTTTTTTCTACCTCGTAGTCTTTTTAAAAAAAAGTAAATATTGGAAGGCATATTTAGAGAGTAAGAACTAGCACTTTTACAGATAATTATAAAATATGTACTCTGTGTGTTGCACTCTCTCCTTTTGCATTGGTTATTCTTGAATGCTACGCGTAAAGAAATAACATGAATAATTCTTTAGTATGGCATATGCGCATTGTGATGGAATTATCCTTTTATTGAGAATTACCAGCTTCATTTATTCTTTTTTAATAGCTACATTTTTTTTCCACTTATTTTCGTTTGTCTACTCCAGCATTTTTATGCGCCAGTATAATCCTTCTTCCTTTTTTCTTTAATGTATAACTTGTAGTCTTTTTGGAGATAAGGGAGAAAGAATAATATTGGGCAGTGAGTGAGAGGAAAGCGCTGATATAACTTCTTTTTCAAATTTAGCAGTGAGTATATCTACCTGCTGTAGAATTCCTGGACACCCAATAATACAAATAACAATAACCTATGTTGTTAGTTCTCCTGCTGGTTTATTTTTTGTGTATTTGTGACTGCATCTAGATTAAATAACGAGTCTATTGTTGGTGCTTAAAAAGATCTTAAAGGACCAGTCAACACAGTAGATTTGCATAATCAACAAATGCATGATAACAAGACAATGCAATAGCACTTAGGGGTACATTTATCATGATGCGGACAGACATGATCCGCAGTCTTAGGACTGCTACTTCTGAACTTCCGCTTCAGGCAGAACTGAAGCGGAGTGGGTCGGAAGCAGCATCCGCTACTTCATAAATCGCCCCCTTAGAGGCCTATTTATCAAGCCGTCAACCGCAAATGCACTGGAATTCCACAGCGTAATTGTGGCGAGCCTGATTCGCCTCATTTATCAAAGTCCACAGAAAAAGTTAAAATTTATCAATGTATCTGTATGTATCTCTATGTTAAAGTACTTTGGCGGCTATTTTTCTACAACACCCGAGATCTCATATCTTTGTGCTCTTATAACTTTTTTTGTGCAATATTTAATAGACAATGTTATTATGAGAGTAAGTATACTTTGTAACGTGATTTTGATGTCTTTTGTGACACTTTTTAGTTTTATAAAAAAGTTAACAACAACTCTGAGATTGCGGTAAGGATTTTGCTCAACTTGTAGTTTCAGCACTGCTTGCGTAAAGATGATATTGCTTGCGCAAAAACGTTTGTGCCTCACTTGTAATCTAGACCTTTGTGGGATATGTTTAATTCCTATATGATCTCTCTCTATTGAACTTTCCCCTCACTTGTCTGCAGCCTAACTGCCTGAGTCACAGAATGTAAACCCAGCTTTCTAAGAATGGCTGGTGAGTGAGCACCCAGAGCTGTGCATTTTGCCAGTGGCATGCGACTTGTACCCACTTTAATCTGAGAGTTAGGGCTAGATTTATCAAGGTGAGGCTGACAGTGGCGCATATACGGCAAATTTCCCCAGAGGAATCTACCATTGCACACGAACAATATTTTGCGCTTGCATGCAATCCTGCCCCCTGCCCGCGCACAGCGAATCACGCGGCGGCAGGAGCTGTCAATCTCCCCTGTCGGACTAGACCACGGAGATTGAATTTCGCGACCTTAGAGGTGGTGAAAGGTTAGTAAAGCAGCGGGGCTCAAAGGCTGGCGAAAGCCTTTGATAAATTGACCCCATAGTTTGCAGCTTATATTGTCAAAGGCTTTCCACTATTTGTAGCAAAATCTCATTCACCATGGAATTTAGACATACACTTCATATCCATTTGGAGAAGATCCACTACACTGGCCAGCTATGGTATTGTTTTGGTAATATCCCTAAACAATAGGAATCCTGATTTATATTAAAAAAAATCCTTTAATTGCATCTACCTGACACACACAGATTTACTTAATTTTCTTCTTAGAAAATTGTGGGCTCTTTCCTATAAACAATTAATACTAATGTCATAGTATAGTATGTATTAATCCATAGTGATTCATCTTCATATAATCATTGTTTGGACTGAAGCTACTCAAGTATATGAAGCATAGGAGAAAATCCTTATAGTCCATCCTGAAGCTGATTTGCCATAATGAACTTGATAAAACAGGGATTCAATTAATGGAAAAATAACAATTATTTTTCTTGACCAATGGAAATCCAAGATTGGCTTTTAACAGCAAATTAATGTTGCTGTGTTAACCCCTTAAGGACAAAGGTTTTCCATGCTTAAATGATAGCAGCAATTCTGGCAATTTACTTCTGTTATTGAATTAGCTTTGTGCTCTTGATATTCTTTGTTAAAAACTAAACCCGGGTAGACTGATAAGAGCTTAGGAGCATGCATGTGTCTATAGCAGTCTCTAGCAGTCTATAGCAGCAGTGTTTGTAACTATGTAAAACATTGCTATAAATAATGTTGCAAACACTGCTGCCATATGGCTTAAGACAAATGCAATCTCCTGAGCTCCCCTAGGATTACCCTTTACAAAGGATACTAAAAAAAATTATAATTGGAGTATATTATAATAATAACTAGTATTTATATAGCTCCTTTCTCCCAGTGGGACTCAAAGCGCTTTTTCAGAGCTCGCTCTCGGAATTAACCAAATTGGCAGCTGAATAGTAATAGTTGTTATTATTGCCCAATTTAATAGTACTCATTTTATCGACCTCAGAAGGATGAAGGGCTGAGTTGGCCCTGCTGGGATTTGAACCTGTGACCTTGGATCTTTTAAACAGGCATTCTTTGTAGTCAGGGCATTTACCAACTGAGCTACCTCACCGGCTTTGAAAAGTTGTGTCAAATTTCATGCTCTAAGCAATCAATTTAAGTTACATTTTGACTTTACTGTCTCTTTTTAAATAACATGACATAGGTGCTGATAGGGAGATACCAACAATGGCTTGTTATATCAGACGTTATCACTGTGACTATGGGGGCACTTTATTGGGCATCACTGGACTGCCTCACTCCAGAGGAATTTGGTAGTAGCTCAGTGAGCCTGATACCAATATTTTATCTAGGCTTAATTTTAAATAATACCTATATATGCTTGCTGTCACAGTGATTGTATATGCAGCATAATTCAAATTTGACTGTTACTCCACTGTTGCTAGATAGCCTCACATGCAGGCATCCAGCAACAGCATGTGATAAATGCTAAATTCAGTGTGTATCTTATGTAATACAGGCCTCTGATCACAGGCACACTGTGTCGCTGCGATCACTTGGACAATAGATGGACAATAGTCGTTAACCACTTAGATGCGCATGACAAAGTATCCTTGTAATGCACATTTCTCCTTCAGGGTGTATGATGAACACAGGTTGGTTATATAGGAGGTCCCACTTCTGATATTGATCCTGGGGACCCCCACACTGCAGATAGGTAAAGGAGACTGCAGTTATTTTCTCCATAGCTGGCTCTTCTGGCCATGTGAGGTCACCACCTGCACCCGTGGTGACATCAAAAGGGGCAGGGGTAACCGCCAAAACTGACAGTAAGGGATAGCTGGCCAAGGGACTGGGAAAGAGGAATGTGAAAGCCCACATATCAGCCCACAATCCACATTCAACCAGGAATGAGCAACTGCTCAGTGGCTTGTTCTCTGGTTGGTCACCACTTGGGAGCAGCCTCTTTTAGCCCAATTGTGGGCTTCACAGAGGAGAATTTTTCTGAAGTGTATAAGACTGATCCCACTTAAAATAGAAAGTCCAGCTCTGAAATACAAGGCAATTCCCCTCAGAATGAGGAAAATGGCAACCCCAAATGATCGTTTCGTCCTTTTGTGGGCCTAGTTAGTGAGGTGCAGCCAAATCCCTCTAGGCACATTAAACAAGGAGTCAATGTCTGTTCTCCCCCATCACACTTAGGGAGACTTTCCCCAGTCATAATACAAATATATACAGTGGACCTTGCTGCTCAGTTTCGGCCTTTTGTGGAGTCATCGTCTGTTTTCCCCCTTACACTTAAAGTGATGGTAAATTTCAGTCTTTAAGAATGTTGCAATGAAAAATATGCATAATTGCTTTTAAAAAAAAAAGTATATATATATATATATATATATATATATATATATAATAACACAAGATTTATAATCCTTCTTGGTATCTTCTGTTCCTCTGCACCCATAATTTCCTGTTTTGGCTGGGCTATGACATAGAGAGCAGTCACACCCACTCTCTGCATAGGCTTCAGAAGGGCTGGACTTCAAGAGTGTCATATGACACACACACTGATTGGATTTTCATTGGAATAATCATTAAAAAAAGGGGTTCATTCCAGTGGGCCGGCATAACATTGTAATATAAGCGTTACTATAGACACAGATTCAACCTTTTCACTGATAGATAAAAAAAGGTACACATATAGGGCCAGATTAGGGGGCCTATTTAAGAAGGTGCGAGCGAACATGATCCGATATTGCGGATCATGTCCGCTGCACATCGATAAATGCCGACAGCATACGCTGTCGGCATTTATCATTGCATCAGCAGTTCTTGTGAACTGCTGGTGCAATGCCGCCCCTGTAGATTCATGGCCAATCGACCCGATTGTATTGGATCGGGTTGATTTCCGGTGATGTCTGTCCGTCCCCTCAGAGCAGGCGGACAGGTTATGGAGCAGCGGTCTTTAGACTGCTGCTTCATAACTTGTGTTTCTGGCGAGCCTTCAGGAACTTGATAAATATGCTCCTATGAGTGGTGCGCTAACAGTTACGTGCAAGCAAAAAGGGGTTTACCGCTTTTATTACAAGTGGAAAGTAAATGTGAAAGTGTGAGCACAATCGCGATTTACGCTAGATTGATTACCGCATCCTCAGAGCTTTGGTTAACTGTTTTGTGAAACAAAAAAGTGTCACAAAATACATAAAAAATACATTACAAAGTACAGTTACTTGCATAATAACACCATCTAAAAAAAATTATTAATAAAAAAAAATTGCACAAAAAAATTATAAGGGCTCAAAGATATGAGGTCTCAAGTGTTAGTGAAAAAAAAAACAGGCAAAGGGCTTTAACATTGAGATACATACATATACATGTCTAAATATGTATATGTTTGTATATTTATAGGTTTATATGTGTGTACGTATGTATTTATATGTTTATATATATATTTACAGACATATATATACACATAAAAACACATAAATACATATGTGTGTATAAATATAAATATATACGGTATATATATATATATATATATATATATATATATATATATATATATATATATATATATATATATACACAGTATATGTCAATGGGTGTTTAAACTTGAACTGTGTATATTGCAAATGGTAAATCTGCTTTAAAAATTTCTCCCGGTGTATTTGAATGGCTGCTACATCTGGGGATTCCACTATCACCAGTGTGAAATGGAGTAAAAGTTTGTGGTTAGGAGGTTCAGATATCAGCGCTCAGAGAAGGGAGAGAATAAAACAGAAAAAAAACTTATGGTGCAGTATGTCAGCACTTATTCAATATTGCATATTAAAAAATAGAAAAGTGCTCACCTATTTTGACCCTAAACATGTGAGGTATGTTGAATGCACGGAGGGGATATTAATCCCTATCTGTGGTAAAGATGTTTTCCTCTCATCGACCTCTTAGAGTATGGTATTCTTTTTCTCTATGGAGGGTGGTTAAATTCCTTTCAAAGGATATATATATAATATATATATATATATATATATATATATATATATATATATATATATATATATATATATAGTGCACTGGAGCCCTTTGTAGTTAAGTAGATGAAAACATGAAAAAGCATATGTATGCAATATTCAAATGTAATAAAGTGTTTTATTGTGTATTTACTGTAAATATTTCACATTCCAATGTTCTGCACATAGGGGAATATTTTCTAAGTATTTTTAAAAAGATATTCCTTTATATATCTGTATATATTAATACTTATATATAATCATCTGTATAAATAGGTATTTATATATATTTTACCAAAAAAACATCAGGTATATGTAGAAATATGTATTAATTAATAAATAGAACATATTCTGCTATGTGAAGAACATTGGAATGTGAAATATTTATATTTTCATGTCGGGTTCGCTCACTTAGGAATATGTGATCGAGTTTGTGTCAGAGTAGGGTGTTAGTTTTTTCCACTTTTTTTGCTCTATTGACTTCTATGGAGCCCATTTATCAAGCTCCAGACGGAGCTTGAGGGCCCGTGTTTCTGCTGCTCCATAACCTGTCCGCCTGCTCTGAGCAGGCGGACAGACATCACCACAATTCAACCCGATCAAGTACGATCGGGTTGACTGACACCTCCCTGCCGGCGGCCGATTGGCCGCGAATCTGCAGGGGGCGGCGTTGCACCAGCAGCTCAAAAGAGCTGCTGGGGAAATGCTGAATACGGAGAGCGTATTTCTCTCCGCATTCAGCGAGGTCTGTCAGACCTGACCCGTACTGTCGGATCAGGTCTGACAGACCTTTGTTAAATAGGCCCCTATGCGTGAATACGTTATCGCATGTGCCAACAACTGGCACCTGGCAGCAGCCTCTTTTAGCTCATTTTTACCTTTCACAGAGGAGAACTTTACTTAAAAAAGGGCAGGCCAGCCCTGATATACCAGCAATTCTTCTATGAATGATGAAAATGGCAACCCCAGGCAATAGTTTCGGCCTTGTGTGGGCCTCATCAGTGAGGTTTAGCCATGTCCCTCTAGGCATATTGGGCAAGAAGTCCCTGTCTGGTTTCCCCCATCACCCTTAGGGAGACTTTCCCCCATCTAATATACAAAGTGCATTCTACCCTATATGAGCACAAATGAAGATTGGCAGATAGGTTTAGGAATGTAACTGTTCCTTTTGTAACCTACACTAATGAGGATTCATCGGCTTACATCATTCTAGCTGTTCAAAAAAGTATCACAACTACTTCCATATAGTGCACCTGATCTGTGCATGCTCCTGAGCCTACCTACCTGCTTTTATACAAAGGATACAGAAAGAATAAAGTAAAATTAAATCTATTATTTTTCAAATTGTACACTCTGAGTCATGAAAAAGGGAGGGGTTTCATGTACCTTTTTAATTGGTAATATATTTTATGCATTTATTTAAAAAAAGTGTCTATTTGAATTAAGGCTTTCAAGCTCGTTGTGTTGATAAATGAAATCTATGCTCTACAAAATTCAGCAAAGCTTATGTTTTTCTATTCAAAAATCTGCATCTGTGAAATATCTAGCCTTAGTGTGTGCCTCTAGGAAACAGACTTGGAACTAGATCAGTCCCTTCATTAAATCCTGCATTTCTTTTGAATTATAGCTCTTCTGTTCATGCACTGAGCTTTCCGTATGCTCCTTTACATGTGGTTCTGATTTTTTCCAATCGTCAAACAGTTTTCTGAATGATCCAACAGCGCAGTATCAAAATAGCATATTCCAGATGGAACTGTATACAACACATACAGTACATGAAAAGATAGGGAAAAACTATTGGTGTTTTTACTGCTATTATTTCTGTCACTGTAAAGTTTGTTAGCTTTGATGTATCACAGGAGTTGGGTTGCCGTAATAACCCCCCAGTACAGAACCATCTGGATTCTAAAGATACTGGGAGGATCCAAGCTGCCATCCAGTTAAGTATAATGTTATGACTCACATGGAAAATATTACCTTGAGTAGATTCTTGTTTTGAAGTCCTAGGACTGTTATTCCGCTCTGTAGAACATTTTTCTTCTCTTCAATTCCGCTAAATAAGAAGACAATATAATCCGTGACCTAAAGCAGGATTTACCCTTTTTATACAATATTACTGTAAAGTCAAATCCTACCGTGAACAACATTGATGACCTAACCCTCACTGTTGACAAGTCTTAAATCAATCAGCACACCCTTGTCTAATAAACTAAAATTATTTATTCTTAGTCTTTCCACACTAACAAGTATGTGTGTACATAAATGATACTGCCCCAAAAGATTATATCCTCCTCAAGTGTGGGAATACAAATCACAACTATATTTATCCCAATAATAATGATTTATTACTATATAACAGAACAGTCCCTCATGTGTTAAACAGAATAATGTGCATCAGCTGACCCTGTGACACTATAGCACTTGTTGGTGTGGATTACTTTTTTGACAATGCTGTTTCTTAATATAATTTTAAATTGTAAATTTCAATAAACATGATGTTTTATTTGAAAACAAGTGTTGTCCTCAAGTTTTCTTTCTAAGCTTTATATTATAACATGCTAACACACACCGGCATGGCTAGATTTCCTAGATTGTACAGTAGTCAACTGCCAAATGGTACATGAGCTTCAGGGGGTATCTGTTGCCCAATAGCATAGAACTACGCAGTCTGGTGTAGATTTTAAATGGATTATTGTATAGGCTGTAATCAAGGGTATAATTAGAGGGGTACAGCAGATGAAAATGCGCTGGGCTGCAAACAGGGGATGCACCCACTTTCTAAAGCCTTTTCAGTATCCTGCTGCTACTACTAATGTAGTCCCCTCTTCCGCTACCAGGCGTCTAACTTCCTGATTGTGGTGTAGAAGGGGCAGGAAAGGACCAGAGCTCTTGTCAACCTCTTCTGTAAAGTCCCAGCAGACAGAGCAACACCACCACCAGCAAACGAAGGTAAGAAGCTGAAGGCATTGTATGTCTAATCTGAGACCTTACTTGGGCATGAAGCTGGTAAATAATGTTTACAGGGACAGTACACCTAATTTTTGCTCTCACTTAACTATATACTGGCATAAAACAAATTGCAGGAACCATTCATCTGCTATGATGTTTCAGGTAGGCATATACTAGCAAAGTATACTATTGTGGTGACTAAATAAGTAATCCTCTCTATAGTCTTATATGTACAGCAATATTTCTACCTGTGTTATAAAATGTGGTTACTGCAAACTATCATGTATGGTTATGGAAAAGGGCAGAACATTTTTTTTTGCAATGGAGCACATTATTCATTAGTTATGTCACTGGCTGTAATATCCTGTCAATCTTCATGGACCTTATTGTGTGCATCACCGCATGTGAGTGGTTTGCCTATTTTTTTCTGCTGGTTTGTTGCCCCAATGATATCGCACTTAAAGGCACCTCTTTTTGTTTTCCTTCCCAGGAATTAGATTCCCTACGTTTGCTGATTGTTCCAGAGAGCTGCCAGAGCATCGCAATTTTCTTTAAGAGACTTTTTTTATTTAATAGTGTTACTCTTTATCACAGTATGGTCCTTATTGTGTTGC